>NC_060194.1:11056676-11372676 GCF_021184085.1 Oncorhynchus gorbuscha | reverse complement strand
AGAAGCATTCTGGTCCAAATATGATAATTAGGGCCCTCACGGAATCCAGGCATTAAAATGTAATTCCACAATTTTCAAAAATGTATGGACTTTGTAGGAAATCAACCAAATGTATTGAAAATGTATTAATTTGCCCAGGTTTATCATAAGACCTGAACAGAATGCATCAGAGATTTGTATTTCCTTCAAGTTTTTGAAGAAGCAAACAAGAATGCCTCTGTCTGTGTGTTTGCACGTCAACCACTTAGCGTCATCCACTACCACATCGCTGATAGTGATGACGATAATGAAAAGTCTTCTGGTAGATGGATAGGCTTTTCTCTAAAACCTTCTCAATTAACAAAGTTGCCCACTGTATGCTTACTGTACCTGACAGAATGATATCATGATTATTTTCATCAATCCAGTGGATATTTGTTTTGCAAACTCTCGCATCACATGTGCGCTACAAAAAACACAGCTAAACAACAGAATCTTGCTAGGTGCTCACTTGAATTACAGGGTAACTACACCCAAACATCAATTGTACATTTCTCCGATTTTTCCTAGACCTCAAAAGTGGTCTCCTGTTAAGCATTGTTGTGGACTTGGATTTTTTTTTATACCCCTTTTTCTACAACTCAGGAGTGGCGAAGGTCGAGAGCCGTGCGTCCTCCAAAACACAACCCAGCCAAACCGCACTGCTTCTTGACACAATGCCCATTTAACTTGGAAGCCAGCCACACCAATGTTTCGGAGGAAACACCATGCACTGCGCCCGGCCCACCACAGGAGTCACTAGTGCGCGACGGGACAAGAACATCCCTTTTGGTCAAAACCTCCCCTAACCCGGACCGGGCCAATTGTGCGCTGCCCCATGGTGCTCCCGGTCTTGGCTGGCTGTGACAGAGCCTGGACTCAAACCAGAATCTCTAGTGGCACAGCTATCATTGTGATGCACTGCCATAGACCACTGCACCACTCAGGAGGCCTGATGCTTTTCTATTAAAAGGGAAAAAAATGTAAAACTGGGAAAGAACATTTATTTCTCAGAATTTATAGAGCCCTACTTGATGTTAATTTCTAAATAATTTAATGTCAAATCAGAAAGATATAATACTTCCGACCTTTTGTTTTTTCAATTCAACCTTTTAATACATGTTTTTCATGATAATGTGGACTATCTACATTTGAAGAACAAACATCATTGTGACTTCATATCTTGTAGTAAAACTGTAAATAAGACATTAATCTCAGGAGAAAGTCTTTAATGTTCTCTTACTTAGAAAATAGACCTGATCATATAGGGCGGGACCGAGACGATACCCGAAACAACTGACAATCAACTGAATTCATACATTTTCAGTGATTTTAATTGTAAAATCATGTCTTTCTGCAACAAATGTTTCTTATCTAGGAGATAAACTCAATAAAGTACTCAATAATTTTGTTGTGTATTTCGGCCCTGGGGCATGTTGCTGACTATTTTTCTATTTGACTGGCTACACTATGTGCTTGTGGAAAACACTACAATACCAATTACAGAATAATAGTAACATTCATAATGAGAGGAAATTAGCTCTACTGTGCTACAACCGCAGATCGAGGAAACAGTGATAAAGGTCCAAGATGCTAAAGGTGCTTTCAAGTCAGTCTGTCAATCATAGACATCAGTATTTTGTACCTATTATCTATTTGCTCTTTGGATTTCCAGTGCAAGAAATAGGCTAGTCCTAAGTATTTAAAAAAGAACGAAAAGCATTGTATTTGGGACAAATCATTCACTAAACCCTAAAACTCAACTAAATCTTGCAATGAGTAATGTGGAAATTGAGCAAGCGTAGGACTAAACTGCTTGATGTAACCCTGGATTGTAAACTGTCATGGTCAAAACATATTGATGCAACGGTAGCTAAGATGGGGAGAGGTCTGCTTGCTTGACATCGCTATCAACAAAAACAAGTCCTACAGGCCCTAGTTTTGTCACACCTGGACTACTGTCCAGTCTTATGGTAAAGTGCCACAAAGAGAGACGTTACAACTACAATTAAACCGCTCGTCTTTGTGAGAGGTATTGACATGTTGAAATCACAGAGCTGTCCGTTTAAGCGGCTAGTGCACAGCTCAGACGCCCATACATACCCCACAAGGCATGCCACCAGAGGTCTCTTCACAGTCCCCGAGTCCAGAACATACTTTGGCAAACGCACAGTACCACATAGAGCCATGACTACATGGAACTCTATTCCACATCAGGGAACTCAGTCAAGCAGTAAAATCCGATCTTAAAAAACAGATAGAACTACACCTTATGGAACAGCGTGGACTATGAAGAGACACAGAGACAGACACACACATGCTGACACACACATGCTGACACACACATCTATTTGATATTGTTATTTTGCTGTATTATTGATTTTCGTATTGTAGATTATGCTATTGTAGAATAGTGTGTAATAATGTGTTGTGTCCTGTACTGTTTTATTGTATGTAACTGTGCAATCTGTGATTGGACCCCATGAATAGTAGCTGTAATCGGGATCCATAATAAAAAATAAATATATATATATTTTTTTAAAACAACTACAGTCAGAGAGTTATAGCTACAGAGTTGATTGAGTTTTGAAACAAATATTAATGTCAGTGCCGATATGGGGGATCGTCTGTCTTCCTTTGTTTATTTATGTCTCTGACAGAAACAGAAGCCACCTTCAATTAATATCACAATCTGGGGCCCTGTTCTAAGCCACACCGTTGAGTTGTGGGTTATCTGGCTGAATTTCCAAAAGACGTGAACTGTGAGATGACTTTAACATGGACCAAACCGTTTTCTGGTACTTGATAAACATGGATAACGTTTGAAGATGGTTTTCAGAGCAAACTATTTCAGGTGCCTGGTATTTAGAGACCCTCTCTATCCAGTAATTGTGTCACAGATATTGGAGAAGCAGACAAACTCGCAATCATAGGCAAACTCCACACCAAACAGTTTCACCATTTATTATAATATGAGATATGGCTGGATTTGATACATTTCCACAAACTGTTCCCACACAGTGCCCTTTTCAAATGTACTGTGCTTCACTTGCAAGTAAGTGTGTGATATCAAAATAGATTGAAAAGTTTGTCTTTGACACATACCTCTTGGTAGCAGGCTGTTGTTGTGTGCCCTTACATAAAAACCACAGAAATGTAGCATTGTAATCACATGTGATCACATGTGATTTGATGTGAAGTAAATGTGATAACATGTGACGCAACGTTAGAACACGATCTCATGTGAAATAAATGTGACAACACGGGGATGCCAAATGTCAACATGTGAGAACACGAAACTACACGTGACAATATTTGAAAGCAGAGATGTCAAATGTCATTTAGAATACTTTAAAAAAGGCACAATTGACATTAATTCAGTTTAATCAGTCATGGTCCCTCCAGATTTAGTCAAGTTCCCGTTTTTTAGGACTTCCTCAAAATGTTGTGTCATGGTCCCCTGGAGGTTTTTGTCTAGTTGTGGTGAAAATACGGTAAATCTACAACTAGTAACCATCTTAAAGCTGCAATATGTAACTTTTTGGGCGACCTGACCAAATTCCCATAGAAAGGTGTGTTATAGATCTGTCATTCTCAATGAAAGCAAGTCTAAGAAGTGGTAGATCTGTTCTATGAGCACTATTTCTAAGCTCCCGTTCTTAAGTTTAGTTTTTGTGTCTTTTAGCTTCAAACAGCTGAAAATACAATATTTTTGGTTATGGTAAATATATTCTGCAGCAGTTTAGATGGTACAATGATTATCTACACTATACTTAACTACACAATTAATTATCTTTTTTGTTGTATACCCATTTGTATCTTAGAAGACCAGAGCCTTAATAATATTCACCATATTTACTTCTCAAACACTAATTATACTAGTTGACTACACATAGCATAGATACATAGTACTGACACTCACTCCACAGTGGTTGTGAAAGGGTATGGGGGTTGGACATTGTGCATGGTAATCTTAGGCTTGTGTGAGGCTTCAGGAAGCTCCCAACGAACAGTACTTGCGCTGACATTGCTTCTAGAGGCAGTATGGAACTCAGTAGTGAGTGTTGTGACCGAGGACAAAGGATTTTTTACGCGCTTCAGTGGCCCCGTTCTGTGAGCTTGTGTGGCCTACCATTTTGCGGGCTGAGCCTTTGTTGCTTCTAGACGTTTCCACTTCACAATAACAGGACTTACAGTTGAGCGGGGCAGCTCTAGCAGGGCAGAAATTTGACTGACTGACTTGTTGGAAAGGTGGCATCCTATGACGGTGCCACGTTGAAAGTCACTGAGCTCTTCAGTAAGGCCATTCTACTGCCAGTGTTTGTCTATGGAGATTGCATGGAAGTGTGCTTGATTGTATACACCTGTCATGGACAGGTTTGGCTTAAACAGCTGAATCCACTAATTTGAAGGGGTGTCCACATACTTTTGTATATATAGTGCATGTGTTTTTTGGAACACTTCACGTGTGAAAACATGTGTTTTTGCTGTTCAGCTAAAGCATGACATGGGATCACAACCACGTTTACACATGTGCAATTGCTTTTCAGTTAACAGAACCTGGGATTTGAACTCTCGACCTCCGGATTAACGTTACCTTGACCTTTCTGCTGAGCCACAAAGTCTGTAGTGTTACCACACATATTCATTACCACTTAGAAAAAGAGTGCCATCTACACTGCTATTTTAGTGTTATCAGTTATTCTGACTATTCAAAGATTGATTTAATTGACTTATTTCAGCAATTTGAGGGTTTTCTGTATAGTTGTCTAATGTTGGTGTGGCATAATATTCTGTTTTAATGTTACTCCTGAATTACTGTGATAAATATAATTATTTTTCTTGAGTGTGTTTTTTTAACAAAGCTGAGATTTCCTTTGAAGTCCGAAGTTAAGGAATACAGGCAAAATCAATTACCGACACAGATATGGTAGAGTAGCAGGAAGATTGGAATGCAGTGAACCAAGAGGATGTGAGTTCAAATCCCAGGGAAGGACATGTTGAAAAATAATTACTGTATAAATAAACACTCAATGTGGTCAAATATACAAGTTGAAAACACTATATGTTAAAAGGGCTGTGAGTGTATCATAAAGACATTTTTTTGTTTGCAGGACATCACCTGTAAAATCTCATGTGAAAAGTTATGCAATCACAAACTCCATGTGAAATGTAATCACATGCGAAGTGTTCAACAAAAAAACAACAGTTCACAGGTGAAAATCCACATCATCACATGAGAAGTGTTCCATCACATGGATTTCACATGCAAAACATGTGGAAATGTCACATGTGAAATCATGTAATTTTCCACATGGGAAATCGTGTGGGGTTTTTTTCTATAAGGTTGTGCGGTGAGTGAGCGAGACATGTTTTTCAAACTTTTCCAATTACAAGATCATTACGGTATGTGCATGTGTCAAGGTTGATAGTTTGCTCGAGGGCTGGGCAGGACTGACAAAGCAAGAGTACTGTGTTTCTTAGCTAACAATGCATGTACTCTGAAAATATATTCCTGTGTGTGGGAGTGTGCACAGATGTGCATTCACCTAACATTGTGTCTGTCACTTGGCACACAATCCCATGAGAGGAATCCCACTGCAAAGCTGTGCAAGCTACAGTATTTTCCCCTCACACATATTTTTTACCCATCTCATGCGTTCTCTCTCTCGTACTCCCTTTACTTCTACCCTTCTCTCTCCTCATCCCTTCTCCAACCCCCCCTCTCCTCTCTTGCTGTGGCTGTGTTTCGTCTGGCTCTGTCTCTACCTGTTACTCCCTCTCTCTTTCTCTCTCCCTCTGTCTTTATAAATAACAATAATGCAGTGGTACTTGTAGAGCGCCAATGCTCTTAAAATGCAGGGTCGGCTGGAGATGGAGCCACGGGATGTGTGAGACAGTAGGCATTAGCGCCCCAAAATAGCACCCCTCACCAATCCTCTTAAGGCCCCATATACTGTGCCCAGTTTTAAGGTCCCATATACTGTGCCCAGTTTTAAGGTCCCATATACTGCGCTGCTAGCAGTTTTAGGTTGTTTTTTTTTGCGCTAATGTGTCATGTTGATTTTTTTTCTTCCTACAAATTTTGTCTCGAGCATTTGAACAGTTTGGCCTATGAGCTATGATGAACCCATCCCTGAACGCTAAGATTCAACAGGAACACGTACCTTCCTTCTGCTTCTCTTTATGACGCTCGCAAGACAAGTGGCAGTGTGAGAAAAAACATCTAATAACTGGGGGAAATTAATTCAAAGCATACTGACATTTGTTTTATTTTGGGTCATTTGGAAGGCTATGTGATTGTCATATATTTTATAGCTGTAATTGAGATAATGGGAATAAGGCCAGATTCAAACGTTTCCTTCAATTATTTGTACACGTGTGTCCTAAAATAGAGAAACAAATAGCTTGCTGGTCCATGTTATAACTATCTGTGTGTTAGGGAAGTAATAAGAAAATGCTTTGTGTTCATAGAACTTTAAAATAACCTAAGCCTAATTACTTTTAGCAACATTTAAGTGCTCTATAGGGTGTGCCTTGATTTTGATAAAGATCTTCTGAAGAATAATCGCACTGTTCGAAAATGTCTTGCCCCCCTCTGGCCCCTGGTATTAACTTGGACCCCCATAAGAATATACAGTTGAAGTAGGAAATGTACATCCACCTTAGCCAAATACATTTAAACTCAGTTTTTCATAATTCCTGAAGTAGGTCAGACGTTTACATACACTCAATTAATATTTGGTAGCATTGCCTTTAAATTGTTTAGCTTGGGTCAAATGTTTTGGGCAGCCTTCCACAAGCTTCCCACAATAATTTGGTTGAATTTTGGCCCATTCCTCCTGACAGAGCTGGTGTAACTGAGTCAGGTTTGTAGGCCTCCTTGCTCACACACGCTTTTTCAGTTCTTCCCACAAAATTTCTTTGGGATTGAGGTCAGGGCTTTGAGAAGGCCACTCCAATACCTTGACTTTCTTGTCCTTAAGCCATTTTTCCACAACTTTGGAAGTATGCTTGTGGTCATTGTCCATTTGGAAGACCCATTTGTGACCAAGCTTTAACTTCCTGAACAATGTCTTGAGATGTTGCTTCCATATGTCCACATAATTTTCCTCTCTCATATGCCATCTGTTTTGTGAAGGACACCAGTCCCTCCTGCAGCAAAGCAACCCCACAACATGATGCTGCCACCCCCGTGATTCATGGTTGGGGTGATGTTCTTCAGCTTTACAAGCCTCCCCCTTTTTCCTCCAAACATAACGATGGTCATTATGACCAAACAGCTCTATTTTTGTTTCATCAGACCAGAGAGCATTTCTCCAAAAAGTACGATCTTTGTCCCCATGTGCAGTTGCAAAACGTAGTCTGACATTTTTATGGCAGTTTTGGAGCTGTGGCTTAACAAACTATAGTTTGTTAACAATACATTTTTTGGGAGTCTTTGAAAAACTAGTTCTAATGACTTCAACCTAAGTGTATGTAAACTTTCGACTTCATCTTTAGTTCAATATCCCTGTTATACACTAACTCACACGTTAGCCCAGCTAATGTTCTTTTTCTGTGTCAACACATGCAAATTAAGAGATGACACGTCAATGCTTAGGCTCGTTATGACTTTGCACATCTGTGCCGTCGCTTCATCGATTCATATCTCTCAAGTGGAGCTTGGCTTAATGGCTCCGTGTTCTATCCCTGTCCAGTTCCTGAGCCCCTATGTGGCCCCTTCACTGCAGTCTAATTAGAACTAAAAGTGCTAAATCTTATCCCCTCGACCTCTGCCGGGGCGACTGCTGATGAGGAACCATCTGTCTGGATCACCCCATAAAGCCCCTCGCGATAGGAACGATAAAGAGAGAGAGAGAAACCGAGAAGAATAAAGAGAAACTTCGAGTTCATGAGATAGGGAAAGAGACGTATGGGGGAGAACGAGCTGAAGGGAGAAAAGTGGGTTATAAAGTCAGAGGGAGAGTAAAAATTGAGAGAAGAGAGAGAAAAAAAGAGAGAAAGTGAGATAAGAAGAGTGCTCTCATTAGTGAGAGACTGCAGGAGATGGAAAAAGAGATGTATGAGGCTGAAAGGGCTGGCAAAGGTTTGCAGTGCGTTTCCTATCCTGGGAGGATAGTGGTCTAATAGCAACAGAGGAAACGAGGAGAGAGGGAATTGATGTGAATTACTGTTCCCTTTTTGTGCAAAGTCCTGAGAGCCGTAGTTTCTGTTGATTACTGTCCTACTGTCCTATTGTTCACTATCCTAGGGCCCTATTATTTTTTTTTAAACTAACGCAATGGTAAACCTATCCGCTGGCAGAAGCACTTTAGGTTCCGGGTGTGTCATTAATATTGTTGCTATTTTCAAAACCATAATTATGGGTGCAGTTTCAGGCGGTGGTGCGAAAGGGCTTGGTTTTATGAATAAACAAGTAGTGGGTGTTTCAAGGCCCCTCACTGGCCAATCAGAACGTGCTCCAATTGCTAAATATGTAGTTGCTTCAAGTTGTGTATTTACGGTTGGTCTTTCATGTATTGCGTTGTCATCAACTTCAATTTGATTGTTAGTCCATTATCATCTAGCTTGTTAAATAGCCTGCACAATATTAGCAAAATATGTTGAACATGTTTGCAGTCCACATTATTCTAAATGCATTGTTTCAATATAGAAAACATTGTTAAACATAGGCTATACCATTCACGCCGATATACTGGCTGGGCCTACCGTAAATTGTAGTCAATAAGATTAAATTATCTAAAAAGACAGCGTATATTTCGAATCAAATTCTACTAAAAACTAAACAACTTGTTGTATATAGGCTATGTCTAAATAGTTACAGGCACCATAATTGCTCCCCGTGGGAGTATAATACAGACATGGCAACAGACTATGGAGGGTTTTACGCATATACAAACATTTGACAGGAGCTCGATAAAGATCCAATATAAAGAGAAATGGGGAATGTCCATTCACTGTTCTACTGCTCAGAGATATAATGATTATTAAACCTACTGGAACCATTTTACAGATCGCATTCACACTTCTCCAGCAGTTGCGTTTCATGTAACACATCACGAACCAACTGAAATGGTCCACCCACACAGACAGTGTGGTGAAGAAGGCGCAAAAGCACCTCTTCAACCTCTGAAGATATTCGGCTTGTCACCTAAAACCCTCACAAACTTTTACAGATGCACTTTTTACAAATGCACAGTCCAGAAACAGCAGGGGTTCAAACTTTAGAAACCAGTTCCTACATTTGAATATTAAAATGTATTTTATCAAACAAAACTATGATACATTTTATTTCTGCGACCCTCAGGACGACAAGTCAGAGCAAGATCACTGAATGTAGTACATTATTTACCTTCAGATGTGGATGTATCAAACCAAGTGTCATGCTAAAAAATGTGTTGTTGTGCTACTGTAAATTGGACAGTGCAGTTAGATTAACAAGACTTTACACTAGAAGACATGTCTATGTCCTGGAAAGTTGGATGTTACTTGCAATGTCATTCTAGTCACATTAGCACACATTAGCAACAACCGTCCCGGTATTCCATAGAGGTTAACTTCATTGGGATAGGGGGCGGTATTTTCATGTCTGGATGAAAAGCGTTCCCAAAGTAAACTGCCTGTTTCTCTGGCCCAGAAGCTAGGATATGCATATAATTGATAGATGTAGATAGGGAACACTCTAAAGTTTCTAAAACGGTTAAGATTATGTCTGTGAGTATAACATAACTTATTTGGCAGGCGAAACCCCGAGGACAAACCATCCAGGGAAAATAAATGTTGAGGTCACTGTGTTTTCAATTAGGTTTCTACGGGAAACTATATTTATGAGGATCCTGGTTGCAGTTCCTATGGCTTCCACTAGATGTCAACAGTCTTTAGAAATTGGTTGATGTTTTTCTTTTGAGAAATGAAAATCATTGAGTGTCAAGCCAAGTGTCACTCTTCAGTTTGGCGCGCGTGAACTGGAGCTCACTCCACGTTGTTTTTATCCGCTATTGAACACAGTATATTCCATCTTAAATTTGATCGATTAATAATGTTTTAGGATATCTAAGGTTGGATTAGGAAAGTTGTTTGAAATGTTTGGACTAAGTTTACAGGTCATTTATTAGAAACTTTGTAGTCATGTTGGGCGAGTTGGAAACGGTGTATTTCTGAATCAAACGGGCCAAATAAATGGACATTTTGGGGATATAAAGAAGGAATTTATCGAACAAAAGGACCATTTGTGATGTTTCTGGGACATTTTGGAGTGCAAACAGAAGGAAATCTTCAAAGGTAAGGCATGAATTATATCGTTATTTCTGACTTTTGTGTCGCACCTGCCTGGTTGAAATATGTTTTTCATGTGTTGGTATGCGGGGAGCTGTCCTCAGATAATCACATGGTTTGCTTTCGCCGTAAAGCCTTTTTTAAATCTGACACTGCGGCTGAATTAAAAACATGTTTAGATATATTTTGAAGTATTGCACTTGTGATTTTATGAAAGTTTAATATTTATAGTAATTTTATTTGAATTTGGTACTCTGCAATTTCACCGGATGTTGTAGCGTCCCACTGATCCGAAATAAGTTTTTAATTACAATGACTCACCATGGGCCAATCAGTGTCATTTAGTAAATGCCGGATCTTAAATTGCAAGACGCATCATTCACGCAACTTTCGTCAAAATTTCTGAGAAATCCTGTGTGACTAACGGATCCATAGTCCCTTCCCTAATTTCCTCGTTGGGAACAACAAGATGATTGAATGAATAAAGGATTTGGGGTGTGAGCGATGCATTTGTTTCAGTGTTCTCTGACCACGTTTACATCCACACCATATTCCCATTATTATTAAGGATTGCGCAAGTATTCTGTTTTTGAGTTGATATCATATCCCATTTACAATAACTCGAAAAAGCTTGTATTCAAGTTATGAGGAACCTGGAAAAGATGCTTGGGATATACTGATCTTAGATAGGATACTGTGGCATGTAAACATTTGGTCCCATTTACTGTTGTTTTTGCGGTATGCACAGGCTCAGTTTCGCATGTCATGGGTGTTGTGTGATGATGCTGTCATCTGATTGTCAAACAAATCACTTTAAAAAAGTAGTTTACCTGTGCAGTTCGACCCACCATAATATTTCCATAATAATACATTTTGCTGATACGCCGTACTGGACCGTAGAGCTTACTGACTACTTTCACCCATAATTTAGACAAGACTCTGTGTAACGATCTTCTTCATCTGATGAGGAGTAGGAAAGATCGGACCAAAACGCAGTGTCCATTTTAATGAAATATAACTGAACACTGACTACAAAATAACCAAAGTGAAACAATGAAAATCGAAACAGTTCTGTATGGTGAGACACAGAAAACAACCATCCACAAACCATAGTGGGAAAACAGGCTGCCTAAGTATAGTTCTCAATCAGAGACCAATTTGTAAGTCGCTCTGGATAAGAGCGTCTGCTAAATGACTTAAATGTAAATGTAAATGTAAAATTCACTTCTCGACTGAGGGAACTTACAGATCATTTGATGTGTGTTGTGCATAGATGGGGTAGTCATTCAAAAAGCACGTTAAACTCTATTATTGCACACAGAGTAAGTCCACTCAAGCAAGGTATTATGTGACTTGTTAAGCAAATGTTTTACTCATACATTTATTTAGGCTTGCCATAACTAAGGGGTTGAAAACTTATTGACTGAACACATATCAACTTTAAAAAAAGATATATCCACTTTGACATTATGGGGTATTGTGTCTAGATCAGTGACACAAAATCTCAATTTAATCCGTTTTAAAATCAGACTGTAACACAACAAAATGTGTAAAAAGTATAGGGGTGTGACTACGTACTTTCTGTGGAAACTGTATATAATGAACTATTGCAGAATTATGCATTTCTTGCACTAAAATTATAATTTTGTCTCAGGAACAGCAGTGTAGAAATATGATTTCTTTCTTTCAGCATCTCTTGAGAAAATGTGAATGCACATGGGTTATGGGTTATCTTGGACACTGTTATGCAAGCGGACAGTATTTCAACCACATAAAATATGCTCCCAAGACCAACTGAAAGTCTTATCACTTTAATAACTCTACCTACATGTACATACTACCTCAACTAAACGGTGCCACCACACATTGACTCTGTACCGGTACCCCCCCCCAAATATATTGTTATTTTTTTTACTGTTGCTTTTTAATTACTTTGTTACTTTTATCTCTTATGTATTTTTTAAAACTCTACTGTTGGTTAGGGGCTCGTAAGTAAGCATTTCACTGTAAGGTTGTTGTATTCGGCTCATGTGACTAATACAATTTGATTTGACATATTGGTGGATTAGTACAAATAAAAAAAGCATACACTGAATACTCCGTTGAACACGGTGAAATTATCAGTTGCGTTTTGGAGGGTGTATCAATACACCTAGTCACTACAAAGATATTGGCGTCCTTCCTAACTCAGTTGCCGGAGAGAAAGGAAACCATTCAGGGATTTCACCAAGAGGCCAATGGTGATTTTAATAGTTAATGGATGTGATATGAGAAAACTGAGGACCGATCAAATGATAGTGAAAAGAAAGACGCCTGTACAGAATAAAATGTTCTATAACATGCATCTTCTTTGCAAAAAGGCACCAAAGTAATACTGCAAAGAACATGGCAAAGAAATTCACTTTTTTTAACCTAAATACAAAGTGTTATGTTTGGGGCAAATCCAACATAATGCATCACTAAGTACCACTCTTAATATTTTCAAGCATGTTGGTGGCAGCATCATGTTATGGCTATGCTTATCATCATCAAGGACTAGGGTGTTATTTAGGACAAAAATTAATGGAATAGAGCTAAGCACAGGCAAAATCCTAGAGGAAAACCTGGTTCAGTCTGCTTTTCAACACTGGGAGAAAAATTCACCGTTCAGCAGGACAATAACCTAAAACACACAAGGTAAAATATACACTGGAGTTGCTTACCAAGACGACATTGAATGTTCTTGAGTGACCTAGTTACAGATTTGACTTAAATTGGCTTTGAAAATGGCTGTCTAGCAATGATCAACAACCAACTTGACTGAGCTTGAAGAATTGAAAAAAAAAAATATTGGGCAAATAGTAATGCAAAGCTCTTTGGTATTTACCCCAAAACACTCACAGCTGTAATCGTTGCCAAAGGTGTTTCTAGCATGTATTGACTCAGGGGTTGAAATACGATATATTAGTGTGTTCTTTTTCACATGTATTTTTTAATTCATATAGTTTCTCTTCCACTTTGACATTACAGTGTATTATGTGTGGATCGTTGACATAAAATGACAATACAGTCCATGTGTAAAAAGTACATAACACAATGTGTAAAAAGTACATAACACAATGTGTAAAAAGTACATAACACAATGCGTAAAAAGTACATAACAGTGTGTAAAAAGTACATAACACAATGCGTAAAAAGTACATAACAGTGTGTAAAAAGTACATAACACAATGTGGAAAAAGTACATAACACAATGTGGAAAAAGAACATAACACAATGAGTAAAAAGTAAAGTGCTGTATCACGCTACATGTGAGAGGTTACAGGCCTACAGTCAGTGTCCGTATTTCACTTACTATTCCATTTAACCCATAAAAATGTAAAGGAGGAATATACCTTTTTATTTGTGGATACAGGGATACTCGTGAGGGGGATATCAAAGTTGCATGTAAAACAGCGTATCCCGAATAAGACCTTAAGCGAGATATGATCTACTCTCCGGAATACTGTGTGCAAGTAAACGTGGTCATTGATGTGCAAGGTGACAACAATAGGTACGTAGTCTATACCTCAACAGTATAGGTTATTGCATTCAGTGTACCAGTGGTCATCTCTCAGCATGATTGCTGAAATCTGTTTTGTCAAAGGCAACCATGGATACCCATAAGGGACAGTCATTCCACAATTGTATCAAACCAAGTCACAGTAAATTACACAAACCTAAACCTACACAGGCGTACACTGTACATGGCACTGCTGTCATGAGAGACTCAAAAGCTCAGTGCTCACATTCTGTCTCTGCCTCCGTCTCTAATCTAATTGCTGTTGGCTTTGTACCTCTGCTCAGCAGAGGTACCAAGTCCCAGCTAATGGGCATCCCTGAGCGAGTGGCTCCTGGCGTTCAGGAAACCCTGTCTCGGTGACACTGTGACCCCCGGTGATGTGGGAGCTGTCAGTGTGTAGCCGCCAAGAGGAAACCAAGCGGCTGTGGGGGGCAGCAGGTTCAGTTGGGGCGGAGATGGAGGGAGAGGAGAGAACAGGCAAAAAGAGAGGGAGATTAGGTAGAGAAGAAATGGGGATGGAGGGAGTGGAAGGAGGTAGAGAGGGGATGGGGAGGGAAGGAGGTAGAGGAAATGGGGAAGAGGTAGAGAGGATATGGGGAGGGAAGGAAGTGGAAGGAAGTGGAGAGGAGATGGGGAGGGAAGGAGGTAGAGAGGAGATGTGGAGGGAAGGAGGTAGAGAGAAAGAAAGAGCAGAGGAGGATGTAGAGAAGAAAAGAGAATTGAAAGTAAGTCGATGATTAGAGAGGAGGATGCAGAGAGAGGAGAGGAATGTAGAACGCAGAGGGTAGAGAGGGAGGGGGACGGGAAGGGATGAGATGAGATGAGCAGAGCACCTGGATGCCAACTTTGACAGCTAAATAATTGATGCCCCCTGACCAGAGGTCATCCGGAGAGGGAGGAGGAGAGGCAAACAGGGGGACAGACTCAGGGGAGGCATGCCTGGTAGAGCTATTTATAGCTGCATTAGCTCTCCTTCCCTCTCGCTCTCTCTCTCTCTCTCTCCATATACAGTACCAGTCAAAAGTTTGGACACCTACTCATTCACAGTTTTTCTATATTTGTACTATTTTCTACATTGTAGAATAATAGTGAAGACTTCAAAACTATGAAATAAAATATGTAGTAACCAAATTTTTTAAAATAAATTTTAGATTCTTCAAAGTAGCCACCCTTTGCCTTGATGACAGCTTTGCACACTCTTGGCATTCTCTCAACCAGCTTCATGAGGAATGCTTTTCCAACAGTCTTGAAGGAGTTCCAACATATGCTGAGCCCTTGTTGATTGCTTTTCCTTCACTCTGCAGTCCAACTCATCCCAAACCATCTCAATTGTGTTGTGGTGATTGTGGAGGCCATGTCATCTGATGCAGCACTCCATCACTCTCTTTCTTTCTCAAATAGCCCTTACGCAGCCTGGAGGTGTGTTGGGTCATTGTCGTGTTGAAAAACCAATGATAGTCCCACTAAGTTCAAACCGTATGGGATGGCGTATCGCTGCCGAATGCTTTGGTAGCCATGCTGGTTAAGTGTGCCTTGAATTCTAAATAAATCACTGACAGTGTCACCAGCAAAGCACTCCCACACCATTACACCTCCTCCTTCATGGTGGGAAACACACAAGCGTAGATCTTCTATTCACCTACTCTGCGTCTCACAAAGACACGGCGGTTGGAAACAAAAATCTCAAATTTGGACTAATCAGACCAAAGGACAGATTTCCACCGGTTTAATGTCCATTGTTCTTGTTTCTTGACCCAAGCAAGTCTCTTCTTATTATTAGTATCCTTTAGTAATGGTTTCTTTGTAGCAATTTGACCATGAAGTCATGATTCACACAGAATCCTCTGAACAGTTGTGTTGAGATGTGCCTGTTACTTGAATCTGTGAAGCATTTATTTGGGCTGTAATCTGAGGTGCAGTTAACTCTAATGAACTCATCCTCTGCAGCAGAGGTAACTCTGGGTCTTCCTTTCCTGTGGCAGTCCTCATGAGAGCCAGTTTCATCATAGCGCTTGATGATTTGTGCTACTGTACTTGAAGAAACTTTCAAAGTTCTTGAAATGTTCCGTATTGACTGATCTTCATGTCTTTAAGTAATGATGGACTGTTATTTCATTTAGCTTATTTGAGCTGTTCTTGACATAATATGGACTTGGTATTTTACAAAATAGGGCTATCTTCTGTATACCAACCCTACCTTGTCACAACACAACTGATTGGCTCAAACCGATTAAGAAATTCCACAAATGAACTTTTAACAAGGCAGACCTGTTATTTGAAATGCATTCCAGGTGACTACCTCATGAAGCTGGTTGAGAGAATGCCAAGAGGGTGAAAAATCTGTCAAGGCAAAGGGTTTGAATATTCTCAAATATAAAATATATTTTGATTTGTTTAAAACGTTTTTGGTTATTACATAATTCCATATGTGTAATTTCATAGTTTTGATGTCTTTACTATTATTCTATGTGTATAAAATAGTAAAAATAAAGAAAAACCCTTGAATGAGTCCAAACCTTTGACTGGTACTATATATATATATATATATATATATATCTGTATATATATATCTGTATATGTCCATATATATGTATATATATTATATATTTATTAATTTCTCTCTTAATCCCTCCAACTTTCTTTCCCTGTCTCTCTCACGCTCCCTGATTTTCCCTCTCTTCATGCTCTAAAATCAACGAGCTAGGTACCCAGGGCTCAGGCTCTCTCTCTCTACCTCCCCCCCTCTATCCCTCTTTCTTTCATTCTTTCTTTCTTTCTTTCTTTCTCTCTCTCTTTCACCCTCTCTCTCTTTCTGCTCCAACTCCTGATGCACCTGATTCACACCCACTACCTCCTTCTCTGTGGTCCATTGGAACACTCAGAGATTGGAACTGGCTCAGGCCCCGGCGAAACTCAGACAAGTCTTAATCATCAAAACAGTTTGTAATTTCCAATAATTTTGTTTTGCTCGGTGTCTTTGTCATTCAAGTGATCCAATAGGCTAAAACAGATTCCAATAAACACACATAATGACCTCTTTTTTCAATTCCCATTATTTTACAGTCTTCACACCTGAATTGTTTGGTAAACAAACGTGTCAGTTCTCTGTGTTGAAGTATCATACTACTGTACCTGATTCCTCCGTTAAAATCATACTTGTCCTAAAGTTGCTATCATCCCAAGGCTTTCGATTTGATGCGATTCAATTAACACCCAACATCCATTGGCGTGTGTGTGTGTGTGTGTGTGTGTGTGTGTGTGTGTGTGTGTGTGTGTGTGTGTGTGTGTGTGTGTGTGTGTGTGTGTGTGTGTGTGTGTGTGTGTGTGTGTGTGTGTGTGTGTGTGTGTGTGTGTGTGTGTGTGTGTGTGTGTTAGGGTGTGCGTGTGTATTGCTGAGCTGTTTATAAGTGGCACGGGTCACACGGTTGCCTTTGCTATCTCCCAAATGCAATTAGGAAGTCCCCCCTATCTTAATGAAAGAGCCTAATGGGATTCTAATACATTGTCTACCGTGACTGGCAACAGACACTGCCCATGGTCTTCTGGTGAAGCCAATATCTTATGATAGTATGGAGGACTGAAGGGGATCTGCAGAAAGGGTGGGTTGTTATTGTGAGAAAGGAAACGACGAGGAGCCGCTGTAGAAATGTTTTTGTTAGATGAGACATTTTATAAGGTCATAGACTGTTTGAGTCATGGCGTTGCCTTCGGGCTGTGTGTGTGTGGCTGTGTGTGTGTGTGTTAGTGCATGTGCTATCCCTTTAATAGGCTGTTGGGGGGTAGCCTATATTCTAAACCATTCTCCTCCAAAGTTGGGTGTCTTACCTCACATAGCAATGTAATGTACATATATAGGTTTGACCTGTTCGCTAGCAGCAGTCCGTACTTCATTAGGCCACTCATTATCCAGAGTGGAAAAAATACAGAACAAATCAACAGAATCACCTAAATTAGACGAGCTCAGAGAAAATGTGGCGAGGCGCAAACTCCTGAACCTCATCATCTTCCTCTTCCTCCTGCCTCCGTGTTAGATCCCAGGTTTGGGAGTGTGCAAGCGCTAGCAGCAGGTCATTAGCGACTAGAAGCGTAATCCAGCAAGTAATTAAAGAAGGGGACGTGGGTTCGTCTGAGAGTGTTAGATGACTAGCTGAGAGGCGAGAGAATGAGCGAAATCAAGACTTTAAGCCTATGAGGTCTGCCAAGAGAGACCCGCATTTTAATCAGCCTCCCAGCCACACCCACCCACTCCACACACACACACACACACACACACACACACACACACACACACACACACACACACACACACACACACACACACACACACACACACACACACACACACACACACACACACACACACACACACACACACACAAAGCCATCTTCGCGATGAGACAAAACACACACCACGAGAGCGAATCTAATATGATATTTGATTAAAAGTAGGACAATTAACATGGTGGATGAAGTAGTCTGTTTCTCAGTAGGAGGGAATTGGACATAGGGATGATTTTGCGAGGTCACTGTTCTAGATAGACACCCTAGGCCGGACCAGATGGGCAAGCTCAGTATTTGCACCAATTATTTCACCAAGACTGCACCAATTACTTTGAAGTATTAAACAGAAAACTTCCAATAAAGTCCAAAGAGGAAGAACAAGACTTGAATTCAAAACGTAAATCAAGAGAGCTTCAGAGTTTTGTGTGTCAATGTCCTATATCAGAATGACAGATGCAAACTTTTGCCTGCTGCAAATGTTGAGTTCTCGTCTTCCGTAGATGGTGACATAGGGGGAGAGATTTTTTAAAGAACAATCCAATGCACCATAACCTGATCTTTGCTAAACACATTTCTGTGGAGTACGACTTGGTTTTAATATTTCAGAGGCTCAATTAGAGGTGAGCTTGGATGCCACCTGGCATTCTAAAAGCAAGTGCTCTTTTCTAACTCAGAATGTTCAATATTAAACAAGCTCAATTTGATTGACTTTTCTCGGAATCATTTCTGCTGACTCCCACTCGTCCCTACAGCACTTCTAAAACACCTTGGCACTCTATCAAATCCCCTGACAAATCTTTATATTTTCACATTTACCGTGAAAACAGCCATTTCCCATAAGATACTGTATATACTGAAGAGTTCAGGCCCAAAACGGTACGATTCAGAGTCAATAGTAGACTACTAGAGCACATCTTGGCAGTGCTTTTGAGAGGCAATCTAAGTGGCGTTTAAGAGAGATGCAAAGTGCACTTCTGCTGACACGATAGGAATCTTCTTCCCTGAAATCTCTTCGTCTGTCTGTCATTATCATTTACACATACAGGTAACTGCTAAAATAAGGAAAGGCTTGAGTTAATGAGGGATACAAAGAATATTGAAAACAGGTGCTTCCAAACAGCTGTAGTTCCTGAGTTAATTAAGCAATTAACATCCCATCATGCATTTATTTTCATGAGTCTTTCCCTGGAGGCAGAACTGAGCAGTTTCCGCTAGATAGGCCAGCTGCAAAGTTAAAATTGGTTATATCGTATAAATTCATGATAACAAAAATGTGCTTTTTGGTCTTAATTTAAGGTGAGGGGTAGGCATTAGCATTAGCAGTGTGGTTAGGGTTGGTTTTAAAATATTTTTTTGATGACTTTGTGGCAGTGCCAGTTATAGTGACCAGTCTGCGGAGACGCCTCCAGGGCAAGACTCACAGCAATAAATGCCAACCTGCATCTCAGTCACCAGATTCCAACCCAACTGAACACTTATGGGAGATTCTAGAGTGGTGCCTGAGACAGCGTTTTCCACCACCATCAACAAAACACCAAATTATGGAATTTCTTGTGGAAGAATGGTGTCGCACTTGTAGAATCTATGCCAAGGTGCATGGAAGCTGTTCTGGTGGCTCATGGTGGCCCAATGCCCTATTAACAGTGGAATAGTGGCCACTGATGTTTGATTTGGTAAAAAAAAACAAAAAAAGCCATGCTACTTCTCTGCCTTTTCCTCAATGTTTGTATTTTACGCTGCTCATTTGTTCGAATTTTTAAATCACAAACAGAAAATTATTTATAGCCTTTTTTCTTGTTTTTTCCCCCACACCTATTCCTGACCCACACCTATTCCTGACCCACACCTATTCCTGACACCTATTCCTGACCCACACCTATTCCTGACACCTATTCCTGACCCACACCTATTCCTGACCCACACCTATTCCTGACCCACACCTATTCCTGACACCTATTCCTGACCCACACCTAATTCCTGACACCTATTCCTGACCCACACCTATTCCTGACACCTATTCCTGACCCACACCTATTCCTGACCCACACCTATTCCTGACCCACACCTATTCCTGACCCACACCTATTCCTGACCCACACCTATTCCTGACCCACACCTAATTCCTGACACCTATTCCTGACCCACACCTATTCCTGACCCACACCTAATTCCTGACACCTATTCCTGACCCACACCTATTCCTGACCCACACCTATTCCTGACCCACACCTATTCCTGACACCTATTCCTGACCCACACCTAATTCCTGACACCTATTCCTGACCCACACCTATTCCTGACCCACACCTATTCCTGACCCACACCTATTCCTGACCCACACCTATTCCTGACCCACACCTATTCCTGACCCACACCTATTCCTGACCCACACCTAATTCCTGACACCTATTCCTGACCCACACCTATTCCTGACCTACACCTATTCCTGACACCTATTCCTGACCCACACCTATTCCTGACCCACACCTATTCCTGACCCACACCTAATTCCTGACACCTATTCCTGACCCACACCTATTCCTGACCTACACCTATTCCTGACACCTATTCCTGACCTACACCTATTCCTGACACCTATTCCTGACCTACACCTATTCCTGACACCTGTCACAGTAATGAGTGAAGAGGTGTGGAGTCAGGCGCAGAGAGCAAAGATGTGGGAAAAACAACACGCTTTAATGTCCCGAAACACAACATGTACAAAGTGAAAACACAAATGAACAGAAATATAAACGGACAGCGTGAAACCCAAAATGCAACAAAATACACTCAACCAACAAAACAGACGAACAAGCCCGCACGAAACAGAAGCGGGCTAAACAGACTATATATACCCTATCCTAACAACCAAACTAGAAACAGGTGCTACCAATTAGACAAAACTAAACGAACACAGAACAACGGATCGGCGATAGTTAGTAGACCGGCGACGACGACCGCCGAGCGCCACCCGAACAAGAAGGGGAGTCACCTTCGGTAATATTCGTGACAACACCTATTCCTGACCCACACCTATTCCTGACACCTATTCCTGACCCACACCTATTCCTGATCCACACCTATTCCTGACCTACACCTATTCCTGACACCTATTCCTGACCTACACCTATTCCTGACACCTATTCCTGACCCACACCTATTCCTGACACCTGTTCCTGACCCGCCAAACAGTGTGCTGGAGGACGTTGGTACCCAGCCAGGCACTAATACGTCTCTCCCTCCTCACTGAATGAGTGACAAATGGAAGAATGGGCGATAATTATGCGCCTTACTTAACAACTGAATTTCAATTAGGCCTAACTTGAATGATAAGGAAGGTGAAGAGGCTGATTACATTTAGAAAAGCAATAGTGAAATGGTGAATTTGTGTCGCTGACTTTTGATCAGCAGCAAAATCATTTGATGCGTCTTGGGGGGTTGACACCGTTCTCTTTTACGTTTTTACTTTGTAAACAGATTGCATTTACAGGACTGTTTTATTGACTGTAACTCTAGCACTAATCACATGCATTGTAAGGGAAGTGACAACATGCTATGTGTTGCAGTAGGCTTTTAGAATAACGCTAAACATATCCTTGACTCTATCCAACTTGATGAGCAGGAAACAAACGACGCCAGACAGCCTGCACATCTAAACTACACCTAAACTACACCTACACCTAAACTACACCTACACCTAAACTACACCTAAACTACACCTACACCTAAACTACACCTACACCTAAACTACACCTACATCTAAACTACACCTAAACTACACCTACACCTAAACTATACCTAAACTAATTTCACACATAATAAGAGTTAGCCTATAGACAAGATTAAATTGACAATGAATCTGATGTGTGACAATATTAGGCCTATCAGTGGTCATGTTGTACACCGAAGAGATGGGTACTTCTTGTAAATGACAGATCCCAAGGAAAGGAGCATCACTTTATCAAATCCTCCTCCAGAGTCACATGCAGGTAAAACATTTTGAGTTCTCTATAGTATCAGAATGAGCATATTGTGCAGTGTCTATGACACTTACCTTTGTTAAATAACTCTCAAAATTCAAGAGGTGCAGCTCTTTCTGTGCTGCCCATGCGGTTCAGCACATGACCACTTGGCAGCATTGCTCTGGCTACTAAGAAAAAAGTAGTAAGCTTAATAAACTAAAAATAACAACATGTCATTTATTTATGCAATTCATCCTTTACAACTGTTCATGCACTGAGGCTTTTGTTTAGGAATACAGAAAATCATTTCACCTGTGAGCTGGCTGGTTATATTATTATTATATTTTTGGTTTCTATTTTGTCAAAAGAAGCTGTTCCTGGACTTTATGAATTATTACTAATCGAATCTACAAATAAAGTTGATCAATTGGATTACACCGTAATGTTTTTATTGTAAGGGAAACGAAAATAGGCTATTTGTCCTACGTTTTGCTAAAACTATGTAGAATTATACAAAACATATCCTTGACTCTATCTGAACAAATAACTTTGTTCATTTATTGATATATTTCTTCATGCAACGAATCCTTTATAACAGTTTATGCACTATTTATCAAGCGTTGGTGTTTGCTGCACCTTGTAGGTTGATATCTGATGCATATACTAAAGGGGACAACCAGCAACGTTCTCTAGCTGGTATTTATAGGCTGAAAGGCCATGCGGTTCTAGTGTTAATACACTTTACTACTAAATGGAAATGTTTGTATTTTATTCCCAGTATTCTGTATGTTTGTGTATTTTATATGTGGCGTATGATTGTGTTTGTTATTTTCATATTTCATATTGGCTTCGCCTCCCTTTTCCTCCCTCGCCATCTAACAGAATATTTGGAAGGCGCTGGATGCTCAGAGCCACGCTGTGCTTATCATTGCCCTCGCACGCCACCCGCTGTGTTTGGATTATTATTTTCTCCCTCCGCGCACCTTGCCGCCCCGCGCCCATTGTGGCGGTCGTTTAATTTCGATAAGGCATTGTGGGGCCTAATATAGAGGGGAAATGTAAACTACAAGCCCAGGCAGCAGCGAGGACGGATGGACCGCGAAGGGTAAATTGTTATTTCACCACTCCGAATGGAGTTGTGATGATTTGAGCGGGTGGAATGGGTTCTAAATATATATATACATATATATTTAAACGGAGACAAAGAGCGAGGGATGAAAAATGCAGGGGAGTTGAGGCGGAGAGACAGAGAGAACGTTTGGTTTATCCGAGTTTGGCAGTGGCGCTTGTGCATACGAGGGATAGCCTTGGCAGGTTTTGTTCCTGACGCCCTGCTAAGGTTGAAGTAATATCGGCTGTCACAGGGTCGGGGGTGCGAGTGTGTTCCCTAAGGCTAATTCCCCAAATCCCTGAAAAGAACAGAAATACAGAGTTGGTTCCAGAATCAGAAACGTCAATAAAAAAGCCAAAGTGGAAAAAGGATGTATATTATAATAATAATAATAATAATATATGCCATTTAGCAGACGCTTTTATCCAAAGCGACTTACAGTCATGTGTGCATACATTCTACGTATGGGTGGTCCCGGGGATCGAACCCACTACCCTGGAGTTGGTGTAGTCAGCGGGATATCTGTAGTTATTTTCTTCTTGACTACACACCACATGTCTGGTGTCAGGCCCATATTTAATTTATGTCAGCGAGAGATGCTGACAAAGATCATTGTGTTCAGAACTGTGACTCTGTGTTGCCCACTATTGCATTACTTCTAAAAAAGTTGAGGATATTGGAGGGGGATTTGTGAACCTACTACATTAAGGTGTTTGGATGCCTTACAAGATCCCCAAGTGTAATTTCAATGGATGTGGTTTACTTTTTTATTTTACTAGGCAAGTCAGTTAAGAACAAATTCTTATTTTCAATGATGGCCTGGGTTAACTGCCTTGTTCAGGGGCAGAATGACAGATTTGTATCTTGTCAGCTCGGGGGTTTGAACTTACCGTTTGAACTTACTAGTCCAAAGCTCTAACCACTAGGCTACCCTGCCGCCCCGCTACCCTACCCCATTCACCAAGAAAGTGTTTCCCAGCATTACTCTATAAAAATACAATTCTTGCAATGGCAGGAAACCAGTTATCCATCCCACTTCTGACACCAGTGTAGTGAAGGTGGGCGATAGTCACTAGCACTAAGGGTCTCTGGCTTGAACCAGAGACCCTTACAAGGCAAATACACTACACTGTGTCATTAGGAAGGTCGTGCTTACATTCGGGAGGACTGAGCATTACAATTTCAATCTGACTCATTCAACAAGGTAAAGAGAAAAAAAGCTCATTATTGTGTCATCATATCCAGCAGACAATTAAACATACTTCAATTTAATTTGATTGTCATACCACTTGTGCTATTAAAAACCGAGATAGCAAATCAGCGTCTCTCTCCTATTGGACCATTAGACTTAAAAACGTAATTTTTCTGAAAGGTGGCCTGGAGAGAGGAATATTGCAAAATCAAGCAAACACAAATTGCATTTCTTAGTCCCTGTCTGGCCTGGCACAACATGATGCCACTGAGGTTGATTACAAACCGCAGAAAGCTCTTTCAGTCTCTTAGCAGCTCAACTGTATTCTGCCACCATCTCTAAAAACACATACATGTCCTCGATAACAGTGTTCAGAGTGGCGGCACGCCGAGACACATTTCCAGCTCTGAAAAACGAGGTGACAAACCATGTCCATTATCTCTCTATTAATTCTCTCTCTCCCCCTCACTTCCTCCCCACCTTCTCCTCCTCCTCATTTTCCTTGCAGGGGAGATCTGTGCATTTATGATCCACGGGCAGGAGGCCCCGTTCGAGGCGGTGGTCCTCAACAAGACATCAGGGGAGGGGGTCCTGAGGGCCAAGGGCCTGGTGGACTGTGAGACCCAAAAGGAGTACACCTTCGTCATCCAGGCCTACGACTGTGGGGCCGGGGCCAACGGGGTCAGCTGGAAGAAGTCACACAAGTAAGGAAGGAGTGTGTGTCAGGGAAGGGGTTTGGTCTGTGTGATGGGGTGTGTGTGTGTGTGTCTGGCTGGATCTTTTTTTTGTGTGAGATCGATTTTTGTACAAATGTTGCGTTATACAAGTAAACTGGTTTGTGTCAAGAACTGCAACGCAGCTGGGTTTTTCGCACTCAACAGTTTCCCGTGTGTATCAAGAATGGTCCACCACCCGAAGGACATCCAGACAACTTGACACAACTGTGGGAAGCATTGGAGACAACATGGGCCAGAGTACCGGTGGAACGCTTTCGACAACTTGTAGAGTCCATGCCCCGACAAATTGAGGCTGTTCTGAGGGCAAAAGGGTGGGGTGGGGGTGCAACACTACATGCCAAGCGTCCAGTATGTGAGTCTTTAGTTATCCTCAGTACTGTAATCACAGACAGTGACTGAGCACATCCGCCGTGCAATAGCAGCCTTCTGTAGTCCTCGTAACAGTTGAGACCTGCTCAATGTTTAGCCCTGGGCATGATTTTCATTAATGAGGGCCCGAAGGCTCCTTATGAGTCAGACAGTCTCACATAAAGCCTTATATAGCCCTGCTCTGATGAAGTGCTACTGAAGGCTGTGCTCTAGTGCACTGACTAAGGCTGATATTGTCGCACAGAGAGAGAGAGAGAGAGAGAGAGAGAGAGAGAGAGAGAGATGGGCATGAGAGGGTGGGAGTGATTTCACAGGTTGGTCATCTTTGATTAATGTCTCCCGAGTGAAATAGGGCACCTGTGTAAACCAGTGTGTGTTTTTATTTTCATCCAGATCAAAGTGTATTTGTCACGTGCGCCGAATACAACAGGTGTAGACTTTACCGTGAAATGCTTACTTACGAGCCCTTCCCCAACAATGCAGAGTTAAAAAGTAAGAAAATGAGCGAATAGGAAATAGTACCACAATAAATAACAATAACGAGGCTACATACAAGGAGTACCGGTAACAAGCCAATGTGCAGGGGTACGAGGCAGTTGAGGTCATATGTACATGTAGGTAAGGGTAAAAGTGACTAGGCAATCAGGATAGATAATAAACAAGAGTAGCAGCAACGTATGTGGAGAGTGTGAAAGCTGTGTGTGCTTGTGCGTGTGCGTGCGCGTGTGTGCCTCAGCTTAGCAGCATCACTGCAGGCCATTCCAAGTAGGTGTCATTAAGTTAATGCCTTTAATTTTGAAGGCATGTTGCAGTATCACTTCTTGTCACAAGGTCATTGTCAGCAGAATTATAGGTAGAGTTTGAGAAACTGGATTTTAAAAAATTATAATAATACTGAGATATTTCAAATATTACTTACTGTATGTTCAGCCCTGTGGTTGTTGAAACAAAGTACAAAGGAAGAGGCCCCGAACCAACCTAGATTTGGTGAGGATATCGCTCAATGGCTTCGGTGCGAAAACATTGCATCACTCCCTTAATTTTTTACAGCACATCTATCAGTAAAAAACAGTGAAGGATTTTACTTTTACGTATTGTATGCCCCCTTGCTCTGGTGTTTCTCTTTCTCATGTTCCCTGAGCTGGTCATGAGTTTGTGTGTTGTTGTTTATGTTTGTCATTTGAGTATTTTGTTATCATTATTACCTATTGTTGGAAGAAAGAGCATCAAAGGTCTCTCTCATTACCTTCCCTCACTCACTCACTCACTCACTCACTCACTCACTCACTCACTCACTCACACACATACTCACTCACTCACTCACTCACTCACTCACTCACTCACTCACTCACTCACTCACTCACTCACTCACACACTCACTCACACACATACTCACTCCCCCCTCCCTCTCTCCCTCTATCCAGGGCGGTGGTTCACATCCAGGTGGATGACGTGAATGAGTTCTCTCCTGTGTTCCGAGAGGCCGTATACCATGCTGCGGTAACGGAGGGGAAGATCTATGACAGCATCCTGCAGGTGGAGGCCTGGGACCAGGACTGTTCCCCGCAGTACAGCCAGATCTGCAACTACGACATCGTCACCTCCGACACGCCCTTCGCCATTGACCGCAATGGTCAGTGAACTCTAACTTCATCCCCTGACCTCAGAACCTGCAGGTCAAATGACACAAGCATAGGCTACTCTGACTGACCTTGCATTAGGTCAAACTTTTGTACTTTGCCTTTCTCTACACATTGTTATCTCCGAGCTCAGAAAACGGCCTGTAAATTTCTTCAACACTTTACTTTCCATGACAGTAATGACACAAACTGTTCCTCAGGCCATCAAATTGTCTCAGCATAATTTGAATACAGTCATTACCAGAAGTTCGTATCTACATCGACTTACAGTCCATTCACAGTCAGTACACGTGGCCCATGCGGGAATTGAACCCGCAAATTTGATTTGCTGTTGCCAGAATCTTCTCCAACCAACTGAACTTGGTTAATTATATTCATAGCACATCTCTCACACCATTTGTCAGCGTGCTGTATTCATGGACTCTCCAAGTGCTTCCCCATTCATCTTCTGATCACAGTGCAGTGTTATACAGAGTGATGTGAAACTGGATCCAGCTTTCTGTGATCAGCGGGAACACAAGGACGAGGGGAGCCCGCGGATCAGACGGGCAAAATGACATCAGATGCTCCACAGCCTGCCATCTCTGCTAGCCTCTCTCCTCCCTCTTCCCTCTCTCCCTTTGTCTCTCTCTCACTCTTTTTGTGTTTCTATCCCTCTTCCTCACTTTCTCTCTCCTTCCCTGCTTCCCTTCATTCTCCCTCCCTCCCTCTCTCTCTCTCTCTCTCTCTCTCTCTCTCTCTCTCTCTCTCTCTCTCTCTCTCTCTCTCTCTCTCTCTCTCTCTCTCTCTCTCTCTCTCTCTCTCTCTCTCTCTCTCTCTCTCTCTCTCTCTCTCTCTCTCTCTCTCTCTCTCTCTCTCTCTCTCTCTCTCTCTCTCTCTCTCCCTCCCTCCCTCCCTCCCTCCCTGTCTGGTAACTCTGATGTCCTCTGGCACGGCTCAGGCCCCTCTGTGACTTTTACGGGTTCCTGTCCGCCATTCCAGCTTTGCGGCTGCCAGTCGCCTCGCCTCCTATAGCCCTCCCACTGTCTGCAGTGCGACTGGCGCTCGTGGTGCTCAATTAGAACTGAGCGGAGTGATGCATGGGGGCCGCCAGAGTGTGTTTTGTACCGAGGGGGCTTCTGGCTCCATCATTAACCGTGGATCAGAGGCCTGAGTGAGTTATTAAATAAAACAGGCCCGCCAGCCCTCTGCAACTCAGGGAGAAAGGGAGTAAGATGGAGGGAGTGAGGAAAGGAGAGAGACAGAAAGAAATAGAGCGAGGGAGAGAGGAAGCGAGAGAGGATGTGTGAGAGAGAAGGTGAGAGGCCAGAAGAAAGAATCAACAGAGAAAAGAAGAGAGACAGGGAAGTAGAATGAGTAAGAAGGAGAAACAGCCAAATAGTAGAGAAAGAAAGATAGCGGTACTGTAGTTCCAGCTCTTTCAGAGTTTTGTCTGAATATTTCTTCTCTCCCTCATCGATCCTGAACAACCCATTATATTCTGTACTAGAGAGAAAGTCAATCTTATCTACTTTAGACATACAAATGATGGTGAACTTGAGAATCGGGTCCTAGAGAGCTGTAGTGTATGCTAGTTTTCATGGTTGCGGATGTATACTGTAGTCATACTGTAAATTCCCCAGCAGTCAAAAGACACACGTACTGAGAGCTTCCCTAATTCACTCAGATATTACACATGGGGACAGTAACGGGTGCAACACAATCTCGTATTTGCGTTTTTGTGTGGCTTAATTATTTTGTAAATACACACATTTTTGACTTAATTCGTATGAAAAGACAACAATTTTTTGTACGACTTTGGGGGGAAAAACTTTGTAACAATCTTTTGAAAGTTATTAGAGCATTGCATTGTGGATAATGGTGTTCAACACTGCCTTTTTATATTGTTAATCAACCAGGTTGTCACCAAAATACTTATAATAGTAGCCTTACGCTTTTTCTTTTTATTAATGCTAATGCTGTTTTCTATGCTTTTTTTTACGCTTCATACTTTGGGATGCTGGTGCTATGTCCAATTTTATGAGGGTTGCCAGATTGGAGTAAAATGCTGTATTTGTCAGATTTTTTTGCGGTATCGATGAAGGTATTTGATTGAGGAATAGGGATACATTTTCAGGATGCAAAATTAATTCATCAATAAATGTGGGGAAACAGAAGACCTGCAAAAAAAACTGAGGGGTAGCTCTGGACTGAGGGGTAGCTCTGGACTGAGGGGTAGCTCTGGACTGAGGGGTAGCTCTGGACTGAGGGGTAGCTCTGGACTGAGGGGTAGCTCTGGACTGAGGGGTAGCTCGGGACTGAGGGGTAGCTCAGGCTGGTTGACGACTCTGGCAGCTTCTGGCTGACTGACGGCTCTGGTAGCTCTTGGCTGACTGACGGCTCTGGCAGATCCTGGCTGACTGGAGTTTCTGGTAGATCCTGGCTGAATGGCGGCTCTGGCAGATCCTGGCTGAATGGCGGCTCTGGCGGATCCTGGCTGAATGGCGGCTCTGGCGGATCCTGGCTGACTGCCGGATCCTGGCTGACTGGCGACTCTAGCGGATCCTGGTTGACTGGCGGATCCTGGCTGACTGGCGGCTCTGGCGGATCCTGGCTGACTGGTGGCTCTGGCGGCTCCTGGCTGACTGGTGGCTCTGGCGGCTCCTTGCAGACTGCCGGCTCGGGACAGACGGGAGACTCTAGCAGCTCTGGACAGGCGGGAGACTCTAGCAGCTCTGGACGGGCGGGAGACTCTAGCAGCCCTGGACAGGCGGGAGACTCTAGCAGCTCTGGACGGGCGGGAGACTCTAGCAGCTCTGGACAGGCGGGAGACCCTAGCAGCTCTGGACAGGCGGGAGACTCTAGCAGCTCTGGACAGGCGGGAGACTCTAGCAGCTCTGGACAGGCGGGAGACTCTAGCAGCTCTGGACAGGCGGGAGACTCTAGCAGCTCTGGACAGGTGGGAGACTCTAGCAGCTCTGGACAGACGGGAGACTCTAGCAGCTCTGGACAGGCGGGAGACTCTAGCAGCTCTGGACAGGCGGGAGACTCTAGCAGCTCTGGACAGGCGGGAGACTCTAGCAGCGCTGGAGAGGAGGGAGACTAGCAGCTCTGGAGAGACGGGAGAATCTGGCGGCGCTGGAAAGGAGGAAGGCTCTAGCAGCGCTGGACAGGCGGGAGCACCTGTAGACAAAGGACGAAGAGACAGCCTGGTGCGGGGGGCTGCCACCGGAGGGCTGGTGCGTGGAGGTGGTATTGGATAGACCGGACCGTGCAGGTGCACTGGAGCTCTTGAGCACCGAGCCTGCCCAACCTTACCTGGCTCGATGCCCACTCTAGCCCGGCCGATACGAAGAGCTGGAATGTACCGCACCAGGCTATGCACCTGCACTGGAGACACTGTGTGCTCCACAGCATAACACAGTGCCTGCCCAGTCCCTCTCGCTCTCTGGTAAGCATAGGAAGTTGGCACAGGTCTCCTACCTGGCTTAGCCACACTCCACACTCCACACTCTGCCGTGCTGCCTCCTCATACCAGCGCCTCTCCGCCTTTTCGCCTTCAGCTCTGCCTTGGGGCGGCGATATTCCCCTGGCTGTGCCCAGGGTCTTCTCCCGTCTAGGATTTCCTCCCAAGTCCATTTCTCTAAATATTGCTGCCTCTCCGGCTGCTGCTGCTGCCTCTCCTGCTGCTGCCTGTTACCACGCCGCTTGGTCCTGTTGTGGTGGGTGGTTCTGTCACGGCAGATTTCCTCCTCTTCCTCTGAAGAGGTGAAACAAGGATTGGACCAATATGCAGCGTTGTAGGTGTCCATGTTTTAATAGGGAAAACTGAACATGAACACAAATACAAAATAACAAAGTGAACTGGCAATGAAACAGTCCCGTGTGGCACAGACACAGGAAACAACCACCCACAAAACCCAACACAAAACAGGCTACCTAAATATGGTTCCCAATCAGAGACTATGACTAATACCTGCCTCTGATTGAGAACCATATCAGACGAAACATAGAAATAGACACATAGAACTAGACATACAACATAGAATGCCCACTCAGATCACACCCTGACCAAACAAAACATATAAACATACAAAGCAAACTATGGTCAGGGCGTGGCATCATGTCTAGTTATGTGATCTAGTGGTGGGAAGCATTCTGTTCTTCAACATTGTGTTGGGTGTAATTACATTGATATAACTAGTGTACAATGGATAAGCAACAATGGGTGTGACAGAAGCAGTCACTACTGGTGTGATCAAGCCTTACAGTGCATCAAAGTTGCCTGAAGCTGAATGAAAAAGTGTTATGCCCTGACCAGTTATTCAGAAGGAAATCCTCTGTGATTGTCTAATTTACACAATTTAACTTACCAGTGTGGACCCAAAACAAACACATTCTACACATTTACAAACTACCTGTTTAAAGAGTTATTATAACCATGGTGTTCTTTTGTTACTAAAGCTTATACATCTAATAACCTGACAATGATCCACATCATATGCGTAGACCAATCATGTGTGTTATGTAGCAAAACACAACTATCCTTTTTTAGGTTGCAAACCAGTGATATGAATCACTGTTGATCCGTCCTGTATCACGTTTCAGGAGAAGACCCAGATGCAGACAGTGTTGAAGCAACAAAAGTTTATTACTAGAATTTACATTACATTTACATTTAAGTCATTTAGCAGACGCTCTTATCCAGAGCGACTTACAAATTGGTGCATTCACCTTATGACATCCAGTGGAACAGTCACTTTACAATAGTGCATCTAAATCTTAAGGGGGGGGGGTGAGAGGGATTACTTATCCTATCCTAGGTATTCCTTAAAGAGGTGGGGTTTCAGGTGTCTCCGGAAGGTGGTGATTGACTCCGCTGTCCTGGCGTCGTGAGGGAGTTTGTTCCACCACTGGGGGGCCAGAGCAGCGAACAGTTTTGACTGGGCTGAGCGGGAGCTGTACTTCCTCAGTGGTAGGGAGGCGAGCAGGCCAGAGGTGGATGAACGCAGTGCCCTTGTTTGGGTGTAGGGCCTGATCAGAGCCTGGAGGTACTGAGGTGCCGTTCCCCTCACAGCTCCGTAGGCAAGCACCATGGTCTTGTAGCGGATGCGAGCTTCAACTGGAAGCCAGTGGAGAGAACGGAGGAGCGGGGTGACGTGAGAGAACTTGGGAAGGTTGAACACCAGACGGGCTGCGGCGTTCTGGATGAGTTGAAGGGGTTTAATGGCACAGGCAGGGAGCCCAGCCAACAGCGAGTTGCAGTAATCCAGACGGGAGATGACAAGTGCCTGGATTAGGACCTGCGCCGCTTCCTGTGTGAGGCAGGGTCGTACTCTGCGGATGTTGTAGAGCATGAACCTACAGGAACGGGCCACCGCCTTGATGTTGGTTGAGAACGACAGGGTGTTGTCCAGGATCACGCCAAGGTTCTTGGCGCTCTGGGAGGAGGACACAATGGAGTTGTCAACCGTGATGGCGAGATCATGGAACGGGCAGTCCTTCCCCGGGAGGAAGAGCAGCTCCGTCTTGCCGAGGTTCAGCTTGAGGTGGTGATCCGTCATCCACACTGATATGTCTGCCAGACATGCAGAGATGCGATTCGCCACCTGGTCATCAGAAGGGGGAAAGGAGAAGATTAATTGTGTGTCGTCTGCATAGCAATGATAGGAGAGACCATGTGAGGTTATGACAGAGCCAAGTGACTTGGTGTATAGCGAGAATAGGAGAGGGCCAAGAACAGAGCCCTGGGGACACCAGTGGTGAGAGCGCGTGGTGAGGAGACAGATTCTCGCCACGCCACCTGGTAGGAGCGACCTGTCAGGTAGGACGCAATCCAAGCGTGGGCCGCGCCGGAGATGCCCAACTCGGAGAGGGTGGAGAGGAGGATCTGATGGTTCACAGTATCGAAGGCAGCCGATAGATCTAGAAGGATGAGAGCAGAGGAGAGAGAGTTAGCTTTAGCAGTGCGGAGCGCCTCCGTGATACAGAGGAGAGCAGTCTCAGTTGAATGACTAGTCTTGAAACCTGACTGATTTGGATCAAGAAGGTCATTCAGAGAGAGATAGCGGGAGAGCTGGCCAAGGACGGCACGTTCAAGAGTTTTGGAGAGAAAAGAAAGAAGGGATACTGGTCTGTAATTGTTGACATCGGAGGGATCGAGTGTAGGTTTTTTCAGAAGGGGTGCAACTCTCGCTCTCTTGAAGACGGAAGGGACGTAGCCAGCGGTCAGGGATGAGTTGATGAGCGAGGTGAGGTAAGGGAGAAGGTCTCCGGAAATGGTCTGGAGAAGAGAGGAGGGGATAGGGTCAAGCGGGCAGGTTGTTGGGCGGCCGGCCGTCACAAGACGCGAGATTTCATCTGGAGAGAGAGGGGAGAAAGAGGTCAGAGCACAGGGTAGGGCAGTGTGAGCAGAACCAGCGGTGTCGTATGACTTAGCAAACGAGGATCGGATGTCGTCGACCTTCTTTTCAAAATGGTTGACGAAGTCATCTGCAGAGAGGGAGGAGGGGGGGGGGAGGAGGATTCAGGAGGGAGGAGAAGGTGGCAAAGAGCTTCCTAGGGTTAGAGGCAGATGCTTGGAATTTAGCGTGGTAGAAAGTGGCTTTAGCAGCAGAGACAGAGGAGGAAAATGTAGAGAGGAGGGAGTGAAAGGATGCCAGGTGATAGGATGGAAGAGGAGAGAGTAGCGGGGGAGAGAGAGCGAAGGTTGGGACGGCGCGATACCATCCGAGTAGGGGCAGTGTGGGAGGTGTTGGATGAGAGCGAGAGGGAAAAGGATACAAGGTAGTGGTCGGAGACTTGGAGGGGAGTTGCAATGAGGTTAGTGGAAGAACAGCATCTAGTAAAGATGAGGTCGAGCGTATTGCCTGCCTTGTGAGTAGGGGGGGAAGGTGAGAGGGTGAGGTCAAAAGAGGAGAGGAGTGGAAAGAAGGAGGCAGAGAGGAATGAGTCAAAGGTAGACGTGGGGAGGTTAAAGTCGCCCAGCACTGTGAGAGGTGAGCCGTCCTCAGGAAAGGAGCTTATCAAGGCATCAAGCTCATTGATGAACTCTCCGAGGGAACCTGGAGGGCGATAAATGATAATGATGTTAAGCTTGAAAGGGCTGGTAACTGTGATAGCATGGAATTCAAAGGAGGCGATAGACAGATGGGTAAGGGGAGAAAGAGAGAATGACCACTTGGGAGAGATGAGGATCCCGGTGCCACCACCCCGCTGACCAGAAGCTCTCGGGGTGTGCGAGAACACGTGGGCGGACGAAGAGAGAGCAGTAGGAGTAGCAGTGTTGTCTGTGGTGATCCATGTTTCCGTCAGTGCCAAGAAGTCGAGGGACTGGAGGGAGGCATAGGCTGAGATGAACTCTGCCTTGTTGGCCGCAGATCGGCAGTTCCAGAGGCTACCGGAGACCTGGAAGTCCACGTGGGTCGTGCGCGCTGGGACCACCAGATTAGGGTGGCCGCGGCCACGCGGTGTGGAGTGTTTGTATGGTCTGTGCAGAGAGGAGAGAACAGGGATAGACAGACACATAGTTGACAGGCTACAGAAGAGGCTACGCTAATGCAAAGGAGATTGGAATGACAAGTGGACTACACGTCTCGAATGTTCAGGAAGTTAAGCTTACGTAGCAAGAATCTTATTGACTAAAATGATTAAAATGATACAGTACTGCTGAAGTAGGCTTGCTGGCAGTGGCTGCGTTGTTGACTTTGTAGGCTATCTGGCAGTGGCTGCGTTGTTGACACTACACTAATCAAGTCGTTCCGTTGAGTGTAATAGTTTCTGCAGTGCTGCTATTCGGGGGCTAGCTGGCTAGCTAGCAGTGTTGTTTACGTTACGTTGCGTTAAAAGAACGACAATAGCTGGCTAGCTAACCTAGAAAATCGCTCTAGACTACACAATTATCTTTGATACAAAGACGGCTATGTAGCTAGCTATGTAGCTAGCTACGATCAAACAAATCAAACCGTTGTACTGTAATGAAATGAAATTAAAATGTGATACTACCTGTGAATGCAACCGGGTTGTTGAGTCTATTCGGTAGACGTTGGCTAGCTGTTGGCTAGCTGTCGGCTAGCTGTTGGCTAGCTGTTGGCTAGCTAGCAGAGTCTCCTACGTTAAGGACAACAAATAGCTGGCTAGCTAACCTCGGTAAATTAAGATAATCACTCTAAGACTACACACTCTAAACTACACAATTATCTTGGATACGAAGACAGCAAAGACAGCTATGTAGCTAGCTAACACTACACTAATCAAGTCGTTCAGTTGAGTGTAATAGTTACTACAGTGCTGCTAATCAGTGGGCGTTTGCTAGCTCCTCCATGCTTCATGGGCGTTTGCTAACTCCTCCATGCTTCATGGTGAGCCTCACATGCGGAGATCATCTGTTCACCTAATATGCGTCTCACAAAGGCACGGCGGTTGGAACCAAAAATCTAAAATTTGGACTCATTAGACCAAAGGACAGATTTCCACTGGTCTAATGTCCATTTCTCGTGTTTCTTGGCCCAAGCAAGTCTCTTCTTATTGGTGTCCTTTAATAGTGGTTTCTTTGCAGAAATTCGACCATGAAGGCCACGCAATCTCCTCTGAACAGTTGATGTTGAGATGTGTCTGTTACTTGAAATCTGTGAAGCATTTATTTGGGGTGAAATCTGAGGTGCAGTTAATTGCTGGTTTCTGAAAGCTGGTAATTCTGGATCTTCCCTTCCTGTGGCGGTCCTTGAGAGAGCCAGCTTCATCATAGCGATTAATGCTTTTTGCGATTGCACTTGATGAAACTTCTTCTTGACATTTTCCTCCCAATACCAACAAAGGGTATATAACAAAGTATTGAGATAAACTTTTGTTATTGACCAAATACTTATTTTCCACCATAATTTGCAAATAAATTAATTACAAATCCTACAATGTGATTTTCTGGATTTTGTTTCTCATTTTTTCTGTCATAGTTGAAGTGTACCTATGATGAAAATTACAGGCATCTCTCATCTTTTTAAGTGGGAGAACTTGCACAATTGGTGGCTGACTAAATACTTTTTTGCCCCACTGTATGTGTTATTTCCTAGTTTTGATGGCTTGTCTACAATGTATAAAATAGTACAAATAAAGGAAAACCTTTGAATGAGTAGGTGTGTCCAAACATTTGACTTATACTGTAACTTGGATCATTGTTATAGGGCTGTGAAACCCTGAGCATGGAAATTGCTGCTGACATTGAACATAGCATAAGGTTAGGTTATTTAATTAATGTCAGACTTTCCCATGCCACTGTTCCCAACCCCGTATATACCATAGGTTGTAAATAAACCATTTGTAAGCTGATAACTTCACATAACTGCTATCATTATTATTTGGCTGTCAAACCCATAGCCAAATGGCTTCTCACCATTTATTCACAGGGAGCAATTTCTGTTTTTTTATTGTCCATTTATTTACATGAGTGTGTTGATTGCTTATTATTCACTGGAAATACAGAATATGTATAAAAATGCCAAATGTATCAAAAGCTAAATCAAGCAGAGATTTATGACTATTTAACCATGTTAATCATTACTGAGACATACAAACACTGAGGCAGTGTTGAACACCATTGCCCATCATGCATTGCTCTAATAACTTTCAAAAGATTGTTCCGAAGTTTGCCCCCCAAAAATGTATTTTCCTATGAATGGAGTTGCATAAAAATGTATGTCTTTTCACATTAATTAAGCCACACAAAAACACAAAATCTGCTGAGATACCTGTTGTACATACAGTGGCATGCGAAAGTATTCACCCCTTGGCATTCTTCCTATTTTGTTGCCTTACAAACTGGACTTAAAGTTGATTTGGGGGGGGGGGTTGTATAATTTGATTTACACAGCATACCTACCACTTTTAAGATGCAAAATATAAAACTTGTGACTTATTGTGAAACAAACAAGAAATAAGACAAGAAAAACAGAACTTGAGCGTGCATAACTATTCACCCCCCACCCGAAGGTCAAAACTTTGTAGAACCACCTTTTGCAGCAATTACAGCTGCAAGCCTCTTGGGGTATGTCTCTGTAAGCTTGGCACATCTAGCCACTGGGATTTTTGACCATTCTTCAAGGCAAAACTGCTCCAGCTCCTTCAAGTTGGATGGGTTCCGCTAGTGTACAGCAATCTTTAAGTCATAATCCAATTGAGAATCTGTGGTGAGGTCTGGGCTTTGACTAGGCCATTCCAAGACATTTAAATGTTTCCCCTTAAACCACTCGAGTGTTGCTTTTGCAGTATGCTTAGGGCAATTGTCCTGCTGGAAGGTGAACCTCTGTGCCAGTCTCAAATCTCTGGAAGACTGAAACAGGTTTTCCTTAAGAATTTCCCTGTATTTTTAGCGCCATCCATCATTCCTTCAATTCTGACCAGTTTCCCAGTCCCTGCTGATGAAAAACATCCCCACAGCATGACACTGCCACCACTATGGGATGGTGTTCTCTGGGTGATGTAGGTGTTGGGTCCTCTCTTGGCAGGTTTGTTGTGGTGCCATATTCATTCAAATGTTTTTATAATGGATTTAATGGTGCTCCGTGGGATGTTCAAAGTGAATGATATTGTTTTATAACTCAACCCTGATCTATATTTCTCCACAACTTTGTCCCTGACCTGTTTGGAGAGCTCCTTGGTCTTCATCGTGCCTTTTGCTTGGTGGTGACCCTTGTTTAGTGGTGTTGCAGACTCTGGGGCCTTTCAAAACCGGTGTAAATATACTGAGATCATGTGACAGATCATGTGACACTTAGATTGCACACAGGTGGACTTTATTTAACTAATTATGTTACTTCTGAAGGTAATTGGTTGCACCAGGTCTTATTTAGGGGCTTCATAGCAAAGGGAGTGAATACATAAGCAAGTACCACTTTTCCTTTATTAAAAAAAATAAATAATAATAATTTTGACTATTTTATGAATGTCCATTACATGAAATCCAAATAAAAATTCATTTAATTTACAGGTTGTAATGCAACAAAATAGAAAAAACACCAAAGGGTGTGAATACTTTTGCAAGGCACTGTATTTGCACGAATTGAGTGTGAGATTGTGTTGCAATGGGAGATGAGGCTGGGACTGGAGCTCCATCATGTAAGTGGGGACTCGGGGCAGCCTGCTAGCTGTCACTGGTGATGTCTCATTTGTAACTTACCCTAGCTGGGTTATGTTCTATCATGGTGTGAGAGGAATCACAGCTACAGTAAATGTATCGCATTTAATCAAAGACAAACAATGCCACCCCTCAGAGCCTGTTTCCTCTCTAGGTTTTCCGAGGGAGTTTTTCCTAGCCACCGTGCTTCTACATCTGCGTTGTTTGCTATTTGGCATTTTAGGATGGGTTTCTGTCTGAGCACTTTGTGATTGCTGATGTAAAAAGGCTTTATAAATACATTTGATTGATTGAGCTCTCCCTAAGGTGTCATTTAGGGTAGAATCCACACGTCTCAAATTTTTGCCTTAATCGTGCATTGTTGTCAATGGGAGATTTCCCGCAAAATAATGAGTTATGCCTGCTCATCTTAAGTTAGGGTTCAGCCCGTAGAGACCAGTGCAACCACCACAGCTATTGCAGTCTTCATCGAAACCCTTAGCACTCTGACTGCTTGTATGGAACTACATCCGAAAAGGCGTCCTTTTGATTCACTGCATGGCATTAATCTCCACAATCAGCACTAACAACGTACCACTCCACTAACTCTCCGACCCAGATTCACAGAAGTAAGTGAGAGACTGAGATGTCCTCCTTTTTGAGGGTACATCATCTTCATAGGGTCCATCTGGGCGTGGAGCTGTCCAGGTTTGAGGGCTCACACCGCTCCTGACCTCCTCTCCTCTCCTTAACAGCTACAGAGCTGCCTCCAGGGCAAGATTCATGAATAAATGCCAACCAGCATCAGCATCAGCATCAGGACCATAGAGATACAACTATAGAGAGGCTGATGTCATAGGACCTCGAACCATAGTTCCTCTCTAGTGCTCTATCTCTATGATCCAGACACTGACATACTCTCAGACAACCAAACTGGCTGTAGAGGTTGCCAGCTAGTTGAGCAAAATAGCCTCCGTTTAGGGAAGGTGGGAAAACAAAGGCTAACACACTTAGATGTTTGAGTGTGATGAGGATATTCATTTGGATAGGAGAGCAACTCACTGAAATCGATGAACATTACATTAACTGAATTGATTTACAGACGATAGCAGTGAGTTGAATTGTCTTGAGTGCATCCCTCACGCGTGTGATGTTTATTTACATTTTTTACCTTAATTTCTCCTCTCCCTCATTAGGCAACATCAGAAACACGGAGCGACTGAGCTACGACAAGCAGCTGCGCTACAAGATCATGGTGACCGCCTTCGACTGCGGCCAAAAGAGGGCGACGGAGAGTGTGGCGGTGCACATCGATGTCAAGCCCGTCTGCAAACCTGGCTGGCAAGGTCAGTGGCATCACAGAGGAAGACTCTGTTCATACTGCAAAGATCTAAGTTGCAGAACGCAAAAGTTACTAACAGGTTGCTAATCATTCAATAAGTAGTTTGGCTTCCCCAAAGTTAGAGGCTACCACACTGTAGCAGAAATCAGTTTACTCCTCACAAAATGGCCACCAGCATGACTCAGGGTACTTGCTTGCAGCACTATCAGCGTTTCGCCTTAGACTGTAATTTTCTCCCTCTGCACCCATGACCCAGTAGTGTTCTAAGAGAAAGAGGAGCTCTCATCATCCCTGTGAGGGCTAATAACTACACTATCACACTCCTTGCTCTGGATCGTACAGTCCTCTTCGATTCTGTTTACCCGAGCAATCCAGGTCAGGGGCCCCTGTGGAGAAGGGAAGAGGGGAATACAGCATATCCCGTTTTAGAATAAAGCCCCAAGAGGGAACAAAACATTGTTTAAGGAAAGCCGGTGGAACTTGACTGGATCTTGTCTCGTACCACTGTAGCAGTCACACAGTTAAAGCCTTCACAAGCGGACAGGGTCCCCCACTGCTTCCCTGTCAAAGACGTCATTAGGCCACTTCACGAGAAGAAAGGATGGGAAGACGACTTCATCTAATTACAAGAAATCTATCCATTCCTTAAAGGTTGAGTCAGCATTGGCAAAGTTCTCCCAAGCGCCTTTGTTATTTTGGTATTGTTGATGAAGCGAAGGTTGAGGAGCGTCAGGCAGTGTGATAAAAAGAAAATGTTTTAAATGGTACATATTCTGTTGTTTTGTCACACGTACATTGATGTCCGGGGGGGGGGGGGGGGGGCTGTTAGTTGTTTGCAGTTTGTTGTTGTAATATCCCAAATGGACGTGGCAGTTACACCAATTAAGGATTTTAGATTTAAAGACAGTGTGTGATTCTTCTTGCTGGAAATGTATCTTGAAATGGGGCCAGAGTTTTTCCATTACCTGAATGAAGGCTCACACAGTAGTGGGGGGGTAGCTTGATACTAAAGGGCAGCTCTCCATGAGACACTCACTGTAAATGTCACCCTCAAATAGAGCTATATCTAATAGTCCTCAAAGTCATGGCAACAGACGGTACATACAGCTGCAAAGTACTGTACAGAAAAGTGTGGCAAGAGAGACATTGGTCGTACCCTTCAGACCAATAAGAAACATGAACACGTTATACTCACAAGAAGCTCATAAATGTTGCATAATGGGCCGTAATGTGTAATCATTCCAGCCATAATCCCACATAGGCTAGTAGCCATTAATCTTGGTATATATAATCATAAATACAAGATGTAATAAGGCGTTAACATATTATGCCCATGACTTACATGGCTATATATTCCATCAAGTCATTTATTTGACCTTGTAACCGGATAATGAAATGTGTTGGAGTATGATTTGTGTCATTGAACAGAAAAGCCTTGTGTAATTGAATAGAAAAGCCTTGTGTACTTGAATAGAAAAGCCTTGTGTAATTGAATAAAACGTATATTGAAATTATAGCTCTATTTGAAATCGTGCATGCAAGATTTCTATGGTCTCCAAGACAACACCAACACAGTATATGTTCATTACCAGGTTAGATAGATAGACGGACAGACGGACAGACAGATAGATAATTGTATTGTCCTCAGAAAGAGAAAACTATACTGAACAAAAAATATAAACACAACATGTAAAGTGTTGGTCCCGTGTTTCATGTGCTGAAATACATTTTCCCTATGCACAAAAAGCTTATTTCTCCCTAAAATGTTGTGTACAAATTTGTTTACATCCCTGTTAGTGAGTATTTCTCCTTTGCCAAGATAATTCATCCACCTGACAGGTGTGGCATGTCAAGAAGCTGATTAAACAGCATGGTCATTACACAGGTGCACCTTGTGCTGGGGACAATAAAAGGCCCCTCTAAAATGTGCAGTTTTGTCACACAATACAAAGTCTCAAGTTTTGAGGGAGTGTGCAATTCTCATGCTGACTGCAGGAATGTCCAACACAACTGTTGCCAGAGAATTGAATGTTTATTTCTCTACCATACATCGCCTAAAACACCATTTTAGAAATTTTGGCATTTTGTCCAACCGACCTCACAACTGCAGTCCACGTCAGCCCAGGACCTCCACATCCGGTTTCTTCACCTGCAGGATCATCTGAGGGATGTGGGGGGAGGGGGGGGGGGGATATTCCTGTCAGTTATTAAGCCCTTTTGTGGGGAAAAAAACTAATTGTAATTGATTGGGCCTGGCTCCCCCGTGCGTGGGCCTGGTTCCCAAATGGCTGTGCCCATTTGCCCAGTGAAATCCATAAATTAAAGCCTCATTTATTTGTTTCAATTGACTGATTTCCTTCTATGAACTGTAATTCGGTCGAATCTTTGAAATTGTTGCATGTGGCATTTATAGTTTGGTTCAGTATACAACATGAGTATAACTCTTCATTAAAATCACAGGTGAAATCCTGTACCTTTTCTGTGCTAGCATTCTAACAACATCCTTTCTCTGTCTGCCTCTCCCTGGGCATGTCATTTCTCTGTCTGCCTCTCCCTGGGCATGTCATTTCTCTGTCTGCCTCTCCCTGGGCATGTCATTTTTCTGTCTGCCTCTCCCTGGGCATGTAATTTCTCTGTCTGCCTCTCCCTGGGCATGTCATTTCTCTGTCTGCCTCTCCCTGGGCATGCCATTTCTCTGTCTGCCTCTCCATGGACATGTCATTTCTCTGTCTGACTCTCCCTGACCATGTCATTTCTCTGTCAGCCTCACCCAGGGCATGTCATTTCTCTGTCTGCCTCTCCCTGGACATGTCAGTACCCTGTCTGCCTCTCCCTGGGCATGTCATTTCTCTGTCTGCCTTTCCCTGGGCATGTCATTTCTCTGTCTGCCTCTCCCTGGGCATGTCATTCCTCTGTCTGCCTCTCCCTGGGCATGTCATTTCTCTGTCTGCCTCTCCCTGGGCATGTCATTTCTCTGTCTGCCTCTCCCTGGGCATGTCATTTCTCTGTCTGCCTCTCCCTGGGCATGTTTGGCCTAGAATATATGACGGAATAGTCTCGACAGCTGTCAAATCTCCGCTCTAAACACAGCAATAAAATGGCTATAACTGCCCCTTAGACTATAAAGAAAGCCTGGTGCGGACCATAGATACATATGGAGGGTAATCGAAATGTAAAACGGGCGACAAAGATGACAGACGAAGTCGAGGGGAGGTGAGGCCTTCCTGCACTGGAGCTGTCAAGTTCCTTGAGCTTCTAATTCGCCTCTTGCGCTCTCCGTTTTCTGCCAACTCTCTCATCCTTTCTCTCTTACTACATCTACCTTTCTCTCGCCCTCTCTGTTCCGTTCTCTCCATCTCTCTGGTCATATGTCACCTATCGTGGCAGATCCTTCTTGCCACCCATCGCATTTTTGCATTTTTATGCCATTTCCTGGCAATCTGGCATATCACTTTGATCTGGTATAGAACCATCAACATCCCTGTAGACTTCTTCTGACGATTGCCTCAGCACTTAAAGCGTCTTATTTTTTCATTTTACTTCCCCACTCTTCTTATTCTACTGTTTCACTTATTTTCGTATTCTATTCCCCCCAGTTCTTATACTCTCATATTGATGTGTGAAAAGGTCTGGGGGCTCCCTACCTGGTCTATGCATCCTTTTGATACAGACACTCTCTGATTTAAAATATTTTATCTGTAGTTAGCTGGTCTTGGTCTGCCACTCAATAGTATTGTTATAGAGATACCTGTAAACACAATCTAGTTTGTGACATAATTTGGCAGTGATTCATATCAAATTAATCCCGTTGTGGTGATGTGTTAGCATGTTCATTAGCATTGAGAGCAAAGTTGATCATTGTAGAATTATAGCATTAGCTACAGGAGAAACATTCCACTGAGTTGCCTAACACCTGATTTCATTTAAACTCAGAATGGTCAGCCTTTCTTTCTTTTTGTGTCAGATAAGGGTTATTGGTTTGATATGGAAGACCATGATAGCAGACCCCGTTCATACGTGTTGCCAACACTCAATTGTGTGGATTAGCAAGCACAGTGGGTTAGCAGTTAGCATAGCATAGCCTCCTGTGTCAGAACCTCACTTCCCCTTAAGCTTCTTGGTGTGTGAAGTCATCTGTCACCTGTTTAGCTTTAGTGAGGAGTGCTCCGTGATGCTTTCAAATTCAGAGGCTGGCTCTGGTATTCAGTGGAACCCTTTTCCTCTGTAGCATTGGCTCTGTGCTGGAGCTAGCCTGGTTATAGTAGTGAAAGATGCTGTAGGATAAAATATGCTGAGCTGAAAACAGGCTAAGGGTCTGACCTTCACCCAAAGTGAAATACCAAACATGCAAATGGTGAATAATACAACAGTGGGAGAGCCTGGCCAGTGGTTGAAAGCATTTATCGTTTCTAGGTGATTATTTGTATTTCTTAGTACTGTTTCAGAAGTAATTAAATTTTCTATTTAGAAATGTTTGTATCTACAGTAGCGCAATAGTGATCCAATATTTCAGTACAGTTATGCCCTATCAAGCCAGTTTTGGCATCTGAATTACTAGGAAAATTATTAGGAAAAATACATGTTCTATTGGGAATAATAAACTATATATTTCTCCTGTTCTCCCAGGCTGGAACAAACGAATGGACTATGAGCCCGGAACGGGAAGCAAGCAACTGTTTCCCAAGATGCACCTTGAGACTTGTGACGGCCCGCTGTCGGCGGTGAGAGCCATGGTGGAGCTGCAGACCAGTCACATTGGGAAGGGCTGCGACCGAGAGACCTACTCTGAGAAGTCCCTACAGAAACTCTGTGGTAAGCCACAAGGGAAAGAGAGAAAATAAAATAATCAAATGTTCTAATAACATTTCATCCTGTGTTCTGTTGCACATTGTGTAATGCGTTAATTACACTTATGACTTGTGAAGTCATAGAGACAATTGGGTGTGTTGTTTCTATTTCTCTCAACTCATTAATGGTTGTAACTACTCTAAATTCTAATGTTTTGTCACGTTGAGTCATTTCATTGTAATTTGTAAATCTACAGGTAGCCTAGCGGTTAAGAGCGTTGAGCCAGTAACTGAAAGGTCGCTGGTTTGAATCCCTGTGCTGACTAAGTGAAAAATCTGCCTGTGCCCTTGAGCAAGGCACTTAACCCTAACTTCTCTCTCCTCACGATCACAGTGAAAGTCCTGCTCTATAAGAGCATATGCTAAATTAAATGTCTATATTTGATCAACCTTATGAATCATTGTTATTAATAATTCTGGGAGGAAATCTGCTCAAGTGAACATTTTCATTGTGAAGAGTTGAAAATGTGAACTGTCCCAGATTTTCTATATATTTCTTTCTTGGATTTTATTTCCTGTAGTGAAAAACTGAAGCGTGATATGGTTGGTTTAAAAAAATGTATATGCAGCAATAACAGTTTATTGTTCGACTCGAGCCTAAGTCTTTATGTGTTTGAGTAATGGCTACACCTGCATACTTGATATGTTCATTTGGATGCAGAAGTCTTTCCCTACTCCTTTAGTATGCAACGTTTGCAAGCCAGGAGCTTCTCCAAAGCTCCATAATCGTTATCTAATATGCAACAAAACAAATTGTAATAGCAACATTGATTTCTGTGAGAGTACAAATACCGGTACACATAAATAGAGAACGCACAGAGATTGCTCAAGAGGGCCACCATGTTATTTTCTAGAGCCACTTTAAAGATAATTGAATTTGGTCAACAACATTTCGTGTGTTCAATTTGAAAAATTTGTCCAAACAAAAAAAAATGGTTTAAAAAAAGGGCTTCATTTCCTAAGCAGAGAATGGTTGGAATTTTGAATAATTCATAGCTTTCATGGTCAGACGTGGGCTGGTCAATACAAATAATAATATGAAAAGAAGGCAGGGGTCACGGATTTGACAAGGCCTTCTGAAAACTGTGCAGAGTGAGAGTATGAGACTGAATCTCATCAACTTCTCTCTCCTCCTGATCACAGTGAAACCCCTGATACAGTTTAAAGAGGCCTGGGCATAGATTTATGCGTCCCTATCGATTGACAGGCTTGAATGTGGCATAGTTTTAAAAGAGCTGGCCTGTTTCTTCAAAGGGGTGGGGCGGGGTGTGGATTTCGGGGACAGAAACAAGTGTCTTAACATACAGGGTCATTCATCGCTCGTTAGATTCATACTGTCAACTCTTGTGTGACATGGAGAGGGTGACGATGTGGTGAGAAATAGACAGATGTCAAATACCTTTCCCAACGAAGACTGTTCTGCAACAGTTCAGCATCTTATCTCCCGTACGACACCCTGCATGGACATCGTGGGATTAGAGGTTTTTAGGTATCTTCCAACTCAAACGTTACAAGTATCAGTCTCCTTTCAACCTTTGTGTCACTTTTCATGTGTCAAAATGTCACCCACGGACTGTTCTCATCTTTAATTGGTCCTCCAGGTGCGGCGTCCGGCAGCACGGACCTCCTCCCAGCCCCCAGCGCTTCCACCAATTGGACGGCCTCGCTGCTGACAGACAGTGGGCGGGATAGTGACCTCATCTTCCGCTTCGACGGGCGGCAGGCCTCCAACGTGCCGGAGCGGGTGGTTCCACAGAACCTGACTGACCAGTTCACCATCGCCACGTGGATGAAGCATGGGCCCAGCCCCGGTCTGAGGGCTGAGAAGGAGACCTTGCTCTGCAACTCTGACAAGACCGGTGAGACCAGGAAGAGGTTCATTTGTGGGATTTGATCCATCCTAGTTCATTGTTATTCAAAGCATGATTTTCTGGTGGTGCGGTGGTGGAGCTATTGCCCAAATTGAGGCTATTTATCTTCTGTCACAAGATTTTAAGAGAGAATCAAAGCAATAGCCACTATTCCAGCTACTATTTATTGTTCAATGTAAGGTGTAAGAAAGGAGCTTCCAATGTGAAGACAGTTGGCTCCAACGTGGAACATAAGGAACATTTTTGTGCCCAATCTGGAGTGGAGGTTGCGTAGTCACGTAAATCCAGAGGTTGTTTTGTCATCTGTCGACCACTTCTAGTTTCAGACTAAGTGGAGCTGTGAAGGTGTGACTGGAGACAGGCGGCCTGACAGGCTCTTATTGATTCCATCGAGCCCTCCTCTCACACTGAGCGAAAAAGAGAGTCCATCAATATGCACGGCCAAAACAGCCCTGTGTGTAACCCCAGCGACTCCAAGGAAAAGCACAGGGGGGGGGGGGGGGGGGGGTTATGATGAAAAGTGCCACCATGAGAGAAAAGCTGTGAAGTCACACACCTCATTAGCGTCCCACAGGGCCTTTCACAATGTCACAATGGCACAGGGAGCTTGTGACATTTATTGAGCTGCCTCGTGAAGTGGCAGGGTATAATTCAAAGTGGCACACGTCAATAGCATTTACAGGACATTTTGCACCAATAAGCTCCCTTGTCCATAATGACAGATATAATTTTAGATACCACTTTAGCAGAGCATTTGTATAACATCATTTATTTTCACTCTTAATTGTGGAAAATTGCTTTTTTTGGTTGAATATCTTGAAATATTAATTTTATTTTATGCAGTGTACCGTCTAGAATGTCTATGTTTTTCTGTGAATGAGAATACAGGATATCTCTATTCTGTTCTGGCTAGATAAGGAAGTTATCTTAACTCAAACGTTTATGAATGTTATAAGCCTGTAATTGCCAGTTTTCTGTAACATACCCATATCCTTCTACAGAGATGAACCGGCACCACTACTCCCTGTACGTCCACAACTGCCGTCTGGTTTTCCTGCTCAGGAGAGACTTCACCCAGGTTGACACCTTCCGCCCTGCAGAGTTCCACTGGAAACTGGAGCAGGTAAGCTGACCTATGACCTCTGACTTTTGACCCAGGAGAACCTCCACTGTTCCATTGTCTATACTAGCATACTGCTTAGAATTAGGGCCGGCTCCAGAATGAACCGGTTGGAGGGGCATTTGATTTTCACACGGGGCACGTTTTTTCCCCCACTGGACCTCCTATGTGGATATATTGAACACTTTAATTTGTTTATATATATTGTTACAACTATGAAACAGAAAGCATTGGTGTTGGAATCATCAAGACGCATTTTCAAATGGTGACAACGTGTGTGCTTGATAATAGTGAAAATCATCACAAAAGAAATAATGGCATAGTGAATAGAAATGTTAATATGACAGCAGTCAAAAAGTCCATTGTCAGTTGGAGCATAGCGTAAACAACGACAGCAGTTGAGTTGCGTTTGCCTATTTTCTGTTTCTTGCTTGAGATGTAGGTCCTACTATCTCAGTGAGGACATTTTATGCAGATAATAGCCCGTGGAATTCTCACCAGCTTGTTCTATTCCAAACGGTGCCGTCCTCTCTCCGGTCTCACCGTTCCATTTGGTGGTGGCGTGGGCACCTGCTCACTGCACACAGTTCTGTCTTTTTTTTGCACTTAGGCCTCAGAGGTGTAGGTTCAGGTTGAGGCTCAGAATCAGAAGAATACTCATCGGGCGATGTCATCCTGATTCATTTCTTCCACACCATCTGAGACGTTTTCATTCAGATTTTGTAGCAACACTAACGCAGCATCCATTGGTCTTGGTCTTCTTGCCATTGTAAATGACTCACGCTCTCACCGTGTACTACAAGTAGGCCAGAGTAGACTGATAACAGAGTACATAACATTTTGACATTAGAATTAGAATCAATCAATGCCATAGAATGGCCCGCACTGTTCTTGATTCGCAATTGGTGATTACATAATTATGCATCATTTGTTTCCCCTTGCTCATCAACTCATCCATTCTCCCTCATCATACTTTATTTATGTAATCTGTTATTGTATGTGTGAAATTAGTTTCGGTATAGTTTAGGTTCACTTTCGAGCCAATTATCAGGGTGATTATGAACTGGGCACGGCATCTATCGTCAACTATTGGGAGGAGGGGAGCAGGCCCTGCTGTCGAGAGAAGGAGGGGCAACGGGGAAAACCATATAAAAAAATGACCTGCCCTCCTATAAGCTAAACAAGCTAAACACCTTCTTCGCCCGCTTTGAGGATAACACAGTGCAATTGACACGGCCCGCTACCAAGGACTATGGGCTCTCCTTCTCCATGGCCCGAAGTGAGTAAGACATTTAAGCATGTTAACCCTCGCAAGGCTGCCGGCCCAGATGGCATCCCTAGCTGGCTGGTATGTTCATGGACATGTTCAATCTCTCCCTATCCCAGTCTGCTGTCCCCACATACATCAAGATGGCTATTCTGCCCTTGAGTTGCGTTCCCATGCAAAACTAGACAGATAGCTAACAACTAAGTCTTCAATAAAACTCCCAAGGCGTGACTTTTCTTGAATTAATATATTGAAACGTTTATGTTGTGAAACTGCAAAATACAGAAAAGAATATACTTTAGTGTTCAATTCACACCGACATACTACCGACATACTGTAGATGTACATTAAACATTTGAAGTTGCATAAATACAAAGCACGCGCTAAGGTACCATGCATCTGGCATGATGCCAAACCATATAGCTAATTGTTAACCATATGGTAATTGCTCCTTTCATTACTCTAATAATGTATAACCATCTATGTAGAATAACAAAGCATATTACACTAAAAACAGTAACAAAACTACAGTATTGTATATTTTACAATTCGTTTGCATGACGCATGAGCAAAGTAATACAGCTAACGACATACACAAAAGGCATTGCAATTTGTGAGTAAATGCAACCAACATTGATATGTAAGAAACTCTATCAATAACAAGATTATCATCATTAGCTAAATACTTGAATCGAACTTACAAACAAATATTTTTCCAAGGCTGAAGCGTGACAAGAAATAACTACATTGAAAGACCTGCACCGTAGCGTTGTTTGTAGCTGCTTCTTTCGTTTGCGTTGTCTTTCTAAGTACCAGAAAGCGCCACTAGGGGGCAAATAACACCATTGAACACAATGAAAATCCAATTTAACCATTGTAATAAAATAATCTGTTATCTTCTAACAGGATGGCAGCACACTCCCCGCCTGGTATAATGAAATTGTGCCACTATTAAATAAAACATATCAAGAAACAAACGTCCTTTCTATTTTTATCTTTTGTCTCTAGGATGCTTCAGAAAGAAGAACAACAATCTCTGAGATTGGTCTCAGAAACACCTTAGCAGCTCCTTGCTTGACAATTTTTAGTTCTACTTTCCTAACCTTTTTGTCAGTACTGGGAAAGGTTTTTACCACAAGCCCGACTGGCCAGTCATTTCTGTGTGCCTGACTGTCTTTCAATAAAACAACATCTCCCACTTTTACATTTGGCTTTTCTGCTGTCCATTTTCTGCGTCTCTGCAGCGTTGTCAGGTACTCCTGTCTCCACCTTTTCCAAAAGGTGTCAGCGAGACACTGGACTTGCTTCCACTGTTTTCCATGAAGGTCGTTCATGCTGAAGTATCCGGAAGGGGCTGAGGTAGCGCTGGTCTTTTGTGTAAGTAACATTGAGGGTGTGAGAATGGTAGGCATGTCAGGGTCGGTTGATACTGACACTAAGGGTCTCGCATTGATTATTGCCATAACTTCAGACATAAGAGTGCTCAAGACCTCATGTGTGAGATGAGTGGATCCCGTCTGAAACAGCATAGCATCAAGAATACGTCTGGCAACCCCAATGAGTCTCTCCCAAGAACCACCCATATGAGACGAGTGTGGAGGATTAAATATCCAAGTACATCCCTTATCTGAGAGGTATTTAGTCAGTTCTGAGTCATTTGTGTCGATACCCAGTTCCCTGCAGGCACCTATAAAGTTTGTACCTCGATCAGACCTTAGCACTTTTGCTGGACCACGGATAGCGAAAAAACGCCTCAGTGCGTTGATGAAGCTGGATGTGGACATAGATTCGATAAGCTCGATATGGACTGCTCTAGTAGACATACATGTAAAGAGCACCGCCCAGCGCTTGGAGTCTGCACTACCACCTCTAGTGCGACGAGTTATGACATTCCATGGTCCAAACACATCAAGTCCAACGCTGGTGAATGGTGGTTCAGATGTGAGTCTGTCTGCAGGCAAGTCAGCCATTTTTTGGTCAACTAGCCTCCCTCTAACCTTGCGGCAGGTGACACACTTGTGAATGACACCAGAAACCAGACGTTTGCTCCCAATAATCCAGAAGCCTGCTGCTCGAATAGCTCCATCTGAAAAATGACGGCCTTGGTGAGCCACTTGCTCGTGATAATGTCTTACCAGCAGAGTGGCAACATGATGTGTCCGTGGGATGATGAGAGGATGTTTTTCGTCTTGTAAAATGTCGGCGGAGGATAAGCGGCCTCCCACCCTCAGCAACCCATCCTCATCAATCACTGGGTTCAGCTTTTTGAGTGTACTTTGCTTTGGGAACTCTTTTCCTTTTTCAATGCATTTGAATTCCTCTCTGAAGGCTTCATGTTGCACACAGTGAATGATTGCTGTTTTGGCTTGTGACAACTCACTTGTACCGCATGGTTTATTACAGTCATGCCAGCCTCTGCAGCTGGTGTTGTCTGCACCTTCATGGAAGGATCTTGCAACATGAATGAGTCGTGCTGTGGCTCGATTGAGAGTTTTCCAGCTTGAGAACCTCTCAAAGCGATGAGAGCCGAGTTGAGCTCCAGAAACTTTAGAGGCAAAGACAGTGACGTCTGGTCGAATCTCTGCATCTGTGTGAGGCTCTACAAGGTCAAAATTGATGTTCTCAGGCTTACTCGAGTTTGTTTGGGTCAGGAACGGTGGACCTGAGAACCAACTAGTGTGTTTTAAGAGCGCAGCAAGTATGGGCCTGGTTGCATGGTCTGCTGGATTGCTGCCAGTGTTTATATAGCACAACTGATCTGGATGGGTAGACTTCCTGATGCGAGTTATCCTATTGGCAACATAAACATAGAATCTTTTGGTGACATTGTGGATGTAACCGAGAACTATCTTACTGTCTGTGTAGAACTTGGCTGCATGTATATCAATGTCAATTTCGTCTTTGATCAGTTCATACATCTCAACAGCTAGCAAGGCCGCACACAGTTCTAGGCGTGGGATAGTGTGGGCCGGACGAGGGGCAAAATTTTGATTTCCCCATGACAAATCCAACATGGCATTGACCTTTCGAGTCAATAACTCTCAGGTAGGCTACCGCTCCTATGGCTACTGTAGAGGCATCCGAGAAGATGTGTAGCTCTCTTCTTTGAGTGGTAGACAAGGAGACTGGGATGTAGGTCCGCTGTAAATTCATATGTTCCAACTCCATCAAAGATTCCTTCCACATTTTCCATTTCTCTTCTTTTCCTGTGGGAAGAGGGGCATCCCACTCACTCTGATCAGAAGAGAGTTCTCTGATTAAGGCTTTACCTTGCATTGTTATTGGAGCCACAAACCCAAGGGGGTCATAAAGACTATTCACTGTGGACAGGATGCCTCTCCGAGTAAAAGGCTTCTCATTGTGGGACACCTGGAATGAGAAGCTGTCTGTTTCCAGGTTCCAGGAAAGTCCCAGGCTCCGTTGAAAGGGGAGAGGATCCACTCCTAGGTCCAGATCTTTTAAGTCTTTTGCACAGTCCTCCATAGGGAAGGCTTCCATAACTGTTTTGCTATTGGATGCAATCTTGTGTAGTTTCATGTTGGACTCCGCCAACATTGCTTGTGTTTTTCTTAGAATATTGATAGCTTCTTCTGTAGTAGCTACTGATGTCAGACCATCATCGACGTAGAAGTTCCTCACTACATATTGCTTGGGTTCTGACCCGTGTTCCTTCTCACCCTGTAGCGCTGCTCGTCTCATGCAGTAGATGGCTACGGCTGTTGAAGGGCTGTTCCCAAATACATGGACTTTCATCCTGTACTCAGTTGTGTTTCTATCTGGGTTGTTGTCTTCATACCAGAGAAACCTTAAGTAATCTCTGTGATCCTCACGTACACCAAAACAGTAAAACATTTGTTGCACATCTGCTGTTAGTGCAATGCAATCCTTGCGGAAACGTATTAGGACACCCAAGAGTGTGTTGTTTAAGTCTGGACCACTGAGCAGAACATCGTTAAGTGACACGCCTTGACACTTCGCACTGGAGTCAAATACTACTCGTATTTGTTCAGGCTTTTGTGGATGGTAAACACCAAATATGGGCAGATACCAACGTTCTTTGTCTCCCTCTAGTGGCTGTGAAGGTTCGGCTTGGTCGTTATCCAGCATCTTTTGCATGAAGTCAATAAAATGACCCTTCATGTCAGGCTTTTTGTCTAAAGTCCTGCGAAGTGATGTGAGACGGTTCATGGCCTGCTCCCTGTTATTAGGAAGGCGACGTCTATTGGGGCGAAAGGGTAGTGGAGCCACCCAGTTGTTTCCATCATCCTGGAAAACCTGTTTGTCCATAATGTCCAAGAAGGCTTTGTCCTCCACTGATGGTGCTGGTTTATCATCGTCTTGTGTTTTGTCGGACACGGAACATCCCAGGCTGTCTGTGTTCACAGTTGTGCTTGGATCTCTCGAGTGCACTGTAGAGGGAGAGATGTGTTTCTGAGCTACGCTGTTGTAGTTCTCTTTTACCTGGATGATGTCAGGACAAGGGCTCAGATAGGATGTGCGACCATTTTGAAGTATGTTTGTCCTGAACACGTTAACATTGGCTGGTCGGTGAGCCGTTCCCAGACAGACCTCACCCACAATGACCCACCCGAGGTCGAGTCGCTGTGCATAAGGAGTGTCGTGGGGCCCATTGATTTGCTCTCGTACCTTGTGTACCCTTAAGATGTCTCGTCCTAAGAGCAGGAGGATGGGAGCGTCTGGGTCCACAGCTGGAATTCTGTCCATAACTGGTTGCAGATGGGGATGATGATACGCAATGTCGGGGGAGGGAATCTCCATCCTATCGTCTGGCATCATATCACACTCTATCAGAGTAGGGAGAGTGAGCTGCATGTGTCCATCTATAGACTCCACCATGAAGTTGACGGCTCTCCTGCCTGAAGTCTCTGTTACCCCAGAACACGTCTTCATGGTGTATGGAGCAGAGTTGTCATTGATGTTGAAGAAACTGAAAAACTGTCTTGGCCAGAGATTTGTTACTTTGTTCATCAAGCACTACATACATTTTGACAGCTTTCTCTCTTTTCCCAGCCGGATAAGCTTTGACTAAGCATATTTTTGAACATGATCTTGGATTGACTGCCTCACCACAGATCTCTGTACACTTTGAGGTGACAGATAGAAGAGCATCGTCACCTTGCTCCCCGCCATTATCTGTCTCTGCTGTAGCGGTGTATGTATTTGTAGGGGCTGGGCCTGGATGCAGAGCAGCAAGATGCCTGTCGCTGTCGCACTCAGAGCACTTGATTGAAACCTTACAGTCTTTAGCCCTGTGCTGTGTTGACCCACAACATCGGAAACAAATGCCATTGTCTTTGAGATATGATTTGCGCTCATCTAGAGTTTTGTATCTAAACCCACGACACTTTTTAAGAGGATGAGGCTTGTTATGTATTGGGCAGTGACGGTCAGGGTTTTCAACCTTTGTCTTACTGGGTTTGGTTTGGTGGTCTGAAGCCTCAGATGACACATCTGTCTTGTATACAGTCACAGGTGTCTTGCTGCTGTACCTGGCAGGTTTCTCACTTTTCATGGACACCTGGTTAGTTGAGGTGTAGAGGGTGAAGCTGGGGTCATTTCTAATTTTCGCCTGGTTCCTGATGAATCTCGAGAAGAACGAGAATGGTGGGAATGCTACCCGATAGTCCTCCTTATATTTGGATCCCTGTGCTATCCATTTTTCTTGTAAACTGAATGGAAGTTTCTCTACAATAGGGTTTACCCCCCGAGATGTGTCCAGATAAGCGAGGCCTGGAAGGTACCCTTCTACTTTAGCACACTCCAGTTCGAGAAGAATGTCACCTAGTTCTCTTAGTTTGTGATTGTCTTTGTTAGCCAGTTTTGGAAAATCATCAATTTTCTTCAACAGTGCATTCTCGATCACTTCGGGTGTACCATAGCACTCTTCTAGTCGTTGCCAGACCATGTTAAGCCCTGCTGTTGCGTTGAAAATATGGACAGATCTAATTCTGTTTGCTTGCTCAGACGACTCTGCCCCTAGCCACTTGGTAATTAGATCTAACTCTTCCCTGGCTGATAAATTCAAGTCTCTGGTCGCATTGAGAAAGGATACTTTCCATGCCCAATAATTTTCAGGGCGATCATCAAACTTCAGGAGTCCTGAACTCACCATCTCACGTCGTAGGAGGTACTTGGTGAGGTCTGGTGCCACTTGTGACTCAGGGAAGTTGTGTGTGTGTGTGACTGGAAGTGGGCTTGCTTTCCATTTCCACCATGCTGCTGTTCATTTCTTTTGAACGGAGAGTCTCTGCTCATGTTCTGTTGTTTGCTACTTACTGGATTATGGCATGTAGCTGGGTCAACACTAAGCTCTTGTTTCTCCACTTCAAATGGAAGTTCAGCAAAGTAGGGCCTAGCATGTTGTTGTACGTACTCACATGTACGTTGGACTGGACTTAAGGGCTGTGTCCCGGTGTCTAGTTCTTTGCGAAGCTCTCTGCGTTCTGATCCTACAACTTCTTCAAAGGCTGCAGCTTCAGCCAATGCAGCAGCAGCTGTTCTCTCAACTTGGAGAACATATAAACTTGCCTCGAGGTCAGCTTTTTGCTTCTCTGTTTCTGCCTTTTGCTTCAACAAGCTGGCCTCTATTTCTGCCTTTTGCTTCAACAAGCTGGCCTTTTGCTTCATCACAGAAGCTTCCTTCTCAGCATAAGAGACTTGTGCGCGTGCTGCCTCCGCCTTGGCGCGTGCTTTGACGGCTGCAGAACTCGCCGTTGAGGATCTGCTTGACTGTTTTGATGACCTTGATCTTGTAGATTGAGACTTGGTCCCAATGTGCTGAAGAGGCTCTTCCATCTCTCTCTGTTGAACACCTGGCTCTGGTTGTTGCATCGTAGACTGCTGGTCTTCCCTAGGATAAGACGCTTTGTTGGCTGATGAACGTAGAAACATAACCACCGTGTGCAGTTATTCTTGTGCTTGAGCCCGCTGTGATGATGTTTTTTCACTATTCTGCCCTTGAGTTGCGTTCCCATGCAAAACTAGACAGATAGCTAACAACTAAGTCTTCAATAAAACTCCCAAGGCGTGACTTTTCTTGAATGAATATATTGAAACGTTTATGTTGTGAAACTGCAAAATACAGAAAAGAATATACTTTAGTGTTCAATTCACACCGACATACTACCGACATACTGTAGATGTACATTAAACATTTGAAGTTGCATAAATACAAAGCACGCGCTAAGGTACCATGCATCTGGCATGATGCCAAACCATATAGCTAATTGTTAACCATATGGTAATTGCTCCTTTCATTACTCTAATAATGTATAACCATCTATGTAGAGTAACAAAGCATATTACACTAAAAACAGTAACAAAACTACAGTATTGTATATTTTACAATTCGTTTGCATGACGCATGAGCAAAGTAATACAGCTAACGACATACACAAAAGGCATTGCAATTTGTGAGTAAATGCAACCAACATTGATATGTAAGAAACTCTATCAATAACAAGATTATCATCATTAGCTAAATGCTTGAATCGAACTTACAAACAAATATTTTTCCAAGGCTGAAGCGTGACAAGAAATAACTACATTGAAAGACCTGCACCGTAGCGTTGTTTGTAGCTGCTTCTTTCGTTTGCGTTGTCTTTCTAAGTACCAGAAAGCGCCACTAGGGGGCAAATAACACCATTGAACACAATGAAAATCCAATTTAACCATTGTAATAAAATAATCTTCTAACAGGATGGCAGCACCATGGCCATCATTGTTCCTATACCCAAGAAAGCAAAGCTAACTGAACTAAATGACCACGTAGCACTCACTTCTGTCATCATGAAGTGCTTTGAGAGACTAGTCAAGCATCATATCACCTCCACCTTACCACTTCAATTTGCTTACCGCCCCAATAGATCGACAGACGATGCAATCCCCATCGCACTGCATACTCCCCTATCCCATCTGGACAAGAGGAATACCTATGTGAGAATGCTGTTCATTGACTACAGCTCAGCGTTCAACACCATAGTGCCCACAAAGCTCATCACTAAGCTAAGGATCCTGGGACTGAACACCTCACTCTGGAACTGGATCCGGGACTTCCTGACGGACCGCCCCCAGGTGGTAAGAGTAGGCAACAACGCGTCTGCCACGCTGATCCTTAACACGGGGGCCCCTCAGGGGTGTGTACTTAGTCCCCTCCTGTACTCCCTGTTCACCCATGATTGCGTGGCCAAACACGTCTCCAACACCATCATTAAGTTTGCTGACCACACAACAGTGGTAGGTCTGATCACCAACAACGATGGTAGGCCTATAGGGAGGAGGTCAGACAACTGGCAGTGTGGTGCCAGGACAACAACATCTCCCTCAATGTGAGCTAGACAACAGAGATGATCATGGACTACTGGAAAAGGCGGGCTGAACAGACCCCCATTAACATTGACGGGGCTGTAGTGGAGCGGGTCGAGAGTTACAAGTTCCTAGTTGTACACATCACCAACGAACTATCATAATCCTAACATACCAAGACAGTCGTGAAGAGGGAAAGACAAAACCTTTTCCCCCTCAGCAGACTGAAAATATTTGGCATTGGTCCACAGATCCTCAAAAAGTTCTACAGCTGCACCATAAAGACCATCCTGACCGGTTGCATCACCACCTGGTATGGCAACTGCTCGGCATCTGACCGTAAGGCGCTACAGAGTGTAGTGCATATGGCCCAGTACATTACTGGAGCCAAACTTCCTGCCATCCAGGACCTATATAATAGGCGGTGTCAGAGGAAAGCACATAGAATTGAGGAAAGCCCATCTCAATTGTGCATCGGTAAAGGGTTGTGAGTCTTTAAGGTGCCAAGCTAAATTTCTTCAGCCTCCTGAGGTTGAAGAGGCATTATTGTGCCTTCTTCATCACACTGTCTGTGTGGGTGAACCATTTAAGTTTGTCACTGATGTGTTTCCTACCTTCACCACCTGGGGGCGGCCCATCAGGAAGTCCAGGACCCAGATACACAGGATGGAGTTCAGACCCAGGGCCTCAAGCTTAATGATGAGCTTGGATGGTACTATGGTGTTGAACGCTGAGCTGTAGTCAATGAACAGCATTCTCACATAGGTGTTCCTTTAGTCCAGGTGTGAAAGGGCAGTGTGTAGTGCGATTGAGATTGCGTCATCTGTGGATCTGTTGGGGCGGTATGCGAATTGGAGTGGGTCTAGGGTGTCCGGGAGGATGCTGTTGATGTGAGCCATGACCAGCCTTTCAAAGAACTTCATGGCTACCGATGTGAGTGCTCGTCCTTTAGGCAGGTTACCTTCGCTTCCTTGGGCACAGGGACTATGGTGGTCTGCTTGAAACATGTAGGTATTACAGACTCGGTCAGGGAGAGGAGTCAAGAGGTGTCAAACTGTCAAGTGACATCACTTGACAGTTTGTCCGCGCATGCTTTGAGTACATGTCCTGGTAATCCGTCAGGCTCTGCGGCTTAGTGGATGTTGACCTGTTTAAAGGTTTTGGTTTTGGTCTACCGAGAGCATTATCACACAGTCATCCAGAACAGCTGGTGCTCTCATGTATGCTTCAGTGTTGCTTGCCTCGAAGCGAGCATAAAAGGATAAAAGGCTTTTAGCTCATCTGGTAGGCTCGCGTCACTGGTCAGCTCGCGTCTGGGTTTCCCTTTGTAGTCCTTAATAGTTTTTAAGCCCTGCCACATCCAATGAGCATCAGAGCCGGTGTAGTAGGATTAAATCTTAATCCTGTATTGCCGCTTTGCTTGTTTGATGGTTAGCCTGAGGGCATAGCGGGATTTCTTATTAGTGTCCGGATTAGTGTCCCGCTCCTTGAAAGAGGCAGCTCGGGCCTTTAGCTCGATGTGGATGTTGCCTGTAATACATGGTTTCTGGTTGGGATATGTACGTACGGTCACTGTGGGGCGATGTCATGGTGTACTCCTCAATGCCATTGGATGAATCCCGGGACATATTCCAGTATGTGCTAGCAAAACAGTCATGGAGTGTAACATCCACGTCATCTGACCACTTGCATATTGATGAGCAAGTTACTGATACTTCCTGCCTTCGTTTTGCTTGTAAGCAGGAATCAGGAGGATAGAATTATGGCCAGATTTGCCAAATGTAGGGCGGAGGAGAGCTTTGTATGCATCTCTGTGTGTGGAGTAAAGGTGGTCTAGGATTTATTTCCCTCTGGTTGCACATGTGACATGCTGGTAAAAATTTGGTAAAACTGATTAAAGTTTGCCTGCATTAAAGTCCCCGGCCACTAGGAGCGCCTTTTCTTGGTGAGCATTTTCTTCTTTGCTTATGGTCTTATAGAGTTGGTTGAGAGCGGTCTTAGTGCCAGCTTCATTCTGTGGTGGTAAATAGATGGCTATGAGTAATATAGAGAGAACTCTCTCGGTAGATCGTGTGGTCTACAGCTTATCTTAAGGTACTCTACCTCAGTCAAACAATACCTTGAGAATGATTTAATATTAGACATTGCGCACCAACTTATTGAGAAATAGACACAGCCCCACCTATCTTCTTACTAGAGGTAGCTTCTCTGTCCTGCCGGTGCATGGAAAATCCCGTCAGCTCTATATTACCGTATCGTCGTTCAGCCACGTCTCGGTGCAACATAAGATATTACAGTTTTTAATGTCCCGTTGGTAGGATAATCTTAATCGTAGGACATCAATTTTATCTTCCAATGATTGCACGTTAGCAAGAAGAACAGATGGCAGTGGGAGTTTACTTGCTCGCCTACGGATTCTCAGAAGGCAGACCGATCTGCGACCCCTTGTCCTGCGTAATTTCTTCAAGCAACTTACAGGGATCTGTGCCTGTTCCAGTGAAAGCAGTAGTTTCTTCCAGTCTGCGGTGAGTAATCGCTGTTCTGATGTCCAGCAGCAACATTATGTACAAAATAAGTACAAAAATAAGTTACACAAAAAGCACAAAAAAACTAACAAAATAGCACAATTGGTTGGGAGAATGTAAAACGTTCTTTGGCGCCAATGCCTGTTCACCCCGCTATCATCCAGAAGATGAGGTCAGTAAAGGTGCATCAAAGCTGGGACCGAGAGACTGAAAAACAGCTTTTTTCTCAAGGCCATCAGATTGTTAAATAGCCATTACTAGCACATTAGAGGCTGCTGCCTATATACATTTCTACTGTTATTCTACAGTATCTTAGTTTATGCCGCTCTGACATTGCTCCTCCATATATTTATATATTCTTAATTCCATTATTTTACTTCGATTTGTGTGTATTGGGTATATGTTGTGAAATTGATAGATATTATTTGTTAAATATTACTGCACTCTCAGAGCTAGTTTGACAAGCATTTCTCTACACCCGCAATAACATCTGATAAATACGTGTATGTGACCAATACAATTTTATTTTATTTGAGTACCAGTTCTGTATGTGATATTAAGGTTCTAACAATGCCAGTGTGCATTATAGACTTATTTAGGAAAAGTCAAGGACGGAGGGGGGGCTTGACTTTAAAAATGGCAGAGTAATAAAAAATTCATTCATGAGCAGTCGAAATGACTGCTTTAGTGGTTCTATTGTGGGATTTATAGTAACAACTGTGAGCATGTATTAGACTACCTTTTAATGTGACATGAACACAACCAGTCATGATGTTTCCATCTGATTGCAAAACAAATCACTTCAAAAAAGTAGGTTATCTTCGCACGTTAGTCAAAAATAGCATCCGGTCGACCGAAACAGTGCCCTTCTGTCTTACAATGTGTAGCCCCACGTATCTGATGCGGTCTGGCAAGAAAAGAGAATGTCATACTCTTTTAGTCCAGACAGCAATGAGCTACATTGGCTACACGTACTGAGACATTGATGTTTCGCTTGCTCGGATGCTTTATCTGACAATGACAATTTCTGTCGGCGCGCGTCTCGGTTAAATAAATTATGAATAGGCCTCCGAGAGACACAAAGGTCTAAAGCACTGCATCGCCGTGCTGAGGCACCACTACAGCCTGGGGTTCGATCCCATAACTAGGAGTCCCATAAGGGCGGCGCATAAATGACCCAGCGTTCTCTGGCTTAGGGGAGGGTTTGGCCAGGTCATCATGTTCTAGAGACTCCTTGTGGCGGTCTGGACGCCTGCAAGCTGCCTTCGGGTCGTTAGTCAAAAGGGTGTTTCCTCCGACACAATGGTGTGGCTTCTGAGTTAAGCCATCATTATGTCATGAAGCAGGCCTGGCGGGTTGTGTTTCAGTGGACGCATGTCTCGATCCCTCGCGAGCCCGTTGCGGAGTTGCAGCGATGAGACAAGATCGCAACTTCAAATTTGTGAGAAAAATTGTGTAAAATTACCCCAAACATTTGTATTTATTGAAATAGTTATATTTATTATAATTGTCAATATTTTTAGATTTGATTTGGACAGGCAAGGAGGTACAGTAGGGCGGGCCAAGCCTTCTAAGGCCCACCGATAACGTTGGCTCTTCGAATATATGCATTTTTATTATGGTACAGGGCTAGGGGAAGAAAGTTGTATTTTTGTTAAACAGTCAATATGTTACCCATTAGACAATGCTGCTTTCTTGCTAATTTAACTTAAGGTTTAAAAGTGAGCAGCTATTAATTTTCTGCTTGGGCAGTGTTGTGTTGCTAAATGACTATTCCAGTCATGTCTGTCTCACTGAGTTTTTCCTCAGATAGACAAACAGCAGTAGAGCATTAGCTTTTCTTTGAGAGCCATCTCTCATTGTTTGTATGTACTGTGTTCTAATACCGCCTCTTATCTCCTGCAGTTGTTAGCTCGCTCGCTCTGTGTGTGTGTGTGTGCGTCCCCGATGGGGCTTGGTTCGGAGTGTTTTTCTCCAGGTGATGGACTATGATTACTGCTGCAGTAAGAGGTCATTGCAGTGGCTCTTCATATCTCGTTATCCTGATTACCTGTGTCCCACTACCTCCACTCCTCTCCCCACAGCAGGAGATAAGAGGATAGGAGATACCACACACATGGACAAACACAGACACACACACACACTGGATAATCTATCCAGAGTAATGGCCCACCTCGTCTTTCTTCTGCGTTTATGGTTCAGAAAGTCATTGAAGTAAATTACTGTGAAAGCCATTATTTCAGTACAACACAGCCTATCTGTGTGAAAATGTCAATATGACAGATAACTAACAGAGTGTTTGATATAGAAAACTAGGTGTAATTTTCTTCAAAGATGAATATACTGTAAATGAATAAAGAACAATTATTTGGCCGTGCTTTGTTGCGGAGGAACCTAAGGTAGGATCATTTACTTGTGTACTTTAGTCAATCATGATAAAAATGTGTCAGGCAAAATTATTGTAGTGGTAGTTTTTGTTCATTTATTCATTGTGTGCTTTTTTGTCTCTGAAGCGCAGAGGGGCAATTTGGGGGGTTACATTTTCTCTCAGTGTACTCTCTCAATACATAGGTTGCATCCCAATATTCTCTCATTCCTCCTGAAGTGTTCACGCGTTCACTACTCCCCCAACATATCAAAACATTGGAATTGTTTAGACATGGGCTCGAGGGAGTTTCCATATACCATTCATTTCCTTTCAAATCCATAAGTGAACAAGTGCAGATATTGTGACGCAACCATAACCTTCAACTACTTTATATAGACCATATACTAGTGTATTTAAAATGTGTAAGAATGCAAACTGTTTACTCCATGACTATACAATTACAGAACAATGAAATGACTCATTTCACAACATGGTCATACAGTATTGTCCTTAATTACAGTGTTATTGCACAGGTATAAAACCATCTGAAGCAAACAAATAGCTTACTAGAATATCAGGCTGGTGTAAACTCAAGTTCTGTAGAATGCCCACGATGTAGTATTAACAGATCAAGTCTTCAACTAACATAAGCTACTGTTGGGATGATTCAAGATAAGCCAATGGAAAATGTTGTATCGGCATCGCTCCACCTCCACTCTCCGACTCCCTAATCGTGTAGATATGTATCTTTTCCTAATCGTATAGCTGTGGGACCTTCTGTACAATAATGTATGTGCATACAGAAACGATTAAGAAAAACACTGTAATTAAGTCAAGGTCTCTGGAGTTACTGCACACCAGGTAGATTATGATTGTGGAAGGTGTGCGCGCGTGCGTGCGTGTGTGTGTGTGTGTGTGTGCACACGTGTCCATTTGCGCACCTGTGTCTGCCTGTGAGTCTGTGTGTAGTTTTCAGAGATTGTACAAGAAACTGAGCATCCCACTATCAGTACTCTATGCAGCACTGTGTCTATGATAGCTAGGCGCCATTGAATTGTTTGCTATAGTTTAAAGGAGGGCAATTTTTCTCCAACCCAATGCTCTTTTCTCCTGTGAGGCTGCTATAACTAAGACAAGGGCATCCAGGTGGAAGACTCAGTTGCTTTGGTAAACAACCTCTCAAGTCAACACAAAGACTCCACAAAACATCTGCCAGGCAAACGGGGGACAGGAGACAAACTGAGGGAACATGGGGAAAAGGCTACATGCTACATCACTATGCTAACTTTATCTTAAGCTAAAAGAGGGATTTGGATGATATTAGCTCCTGGTTTTAGATGTTCAGAACTTAAAGCCACAACTTTCAACACTTCATATCAAATCGAGCTTTATTTCAGACATGGGATGCAACACCATGTGCTTCACAGGAAAAAACGAATACAACAATGAAAAATGGAAAGATTTACTACACAACAAACATAAGAGGATAAAAAACTACTTTCCAGGCTTGTGCGTTTTAGCTAAGCGATCCAACAGTTTTTATTCTCTCTGTGCCTGCCATGTAAGTGTGTATGTTTTCCTATGATATCTCTGTCTTTCTTGTTGCAGACAGTAAACAGAATATGGGGCCCTTGATCATGTGGTACACAGTATAGTGCTGTGTCACCATGGGAAGTATCCATTCCCTTTCTTCTCTCCAAAATGGCCGACAGGATATATATCTTCCATGGGAGTTATTTTTAACATGTTTTAGTCCCATAGTTGAGTTGCTTGGAGTGTAATACTAGGGACATCAAACATTCAGAGCACCTGGTTAAATTGTGTTAAGGAGCATTTTTAAAGTAGTTAAAGTAGTAAGAAATATATGTAATTGAAGTGCATCTTAATTTACTATCATCCTAAACAGAAATATTAAATTATTTTAACCCCTTAAGCTGACAGTCCCCGAAACTGGGCACTAGAATTACTTTACTTTAGTAATGTTTACTAATGTGACGGCCGGCCGCCCAACAACCTGCCCGCTCGACCCTAACCCTCCTCTCTTCTCCAGACAATTTCCGGAGACCTTCTCCCTTACCTCACCTCGCTCATCAACTTATCCCTGACCGCTGGCTACGTCCCTTCCGTCTTCAAGAGAGCGAGAGTTGCACCCCTTCTGAAAAAACCTACACTCGATCCCTCCGATGTCAACAACTACAGACCAGTATCCCTTCTTTCTTTTCTCTCCAAAACTCTTGAACGTGCCGTCCTTGGTCAGCTCTCCCGCTATCTCTCTCAGAATGACCTTCTTGATCCAAATCAGTCAGGTTTCAAGACTAGTCATTCAACTGAGACTGCTCTTCTCTGTATCACGGAGGCGCTCCGCACCGCTAAAGCTAACTCTCTCTCCTCTGCTCTCATCCTTCTAGACCTATCGGCTGCCTTCGATACTGTGAACCATCAGATCCTCCTCTCCACCCTCTCCGAGTTGGGCATCTCCGGCGCGGCCCACGCTTGGATTGCGTCCTAACTGACAGGTCGCTCCTACCAGGTGGCGTGGCGAGAATCTGTCTCCTCACCACGCGCTCTCACCACTGGTGTCCCCCAGGGCTCTGTTCTAGGCCCTCTCCTATTCTCGCTATACACCAAGTCACTTGGCTCTGTCATAACCTCACATGGTCTCTCCTATCATTGCTATGCAGACGACACACAATTAATCTTCTCCTTTCCCCCTTCTGATGACCAGGTGGCAAATCGCATCTCTGTATGTCTGGCAGACATATCAGTGTGGATGACAGATCACTACCTCAAGCTGAACTTCGGCAAGACGGAGCTGCTCTTCCTCCCGGGGAAGGACTGCCCGTTCCATGATCTCGCCATCACGGTTGACAACTCCATTGTGTCCTCCTCCCAGAGCGCTAAGAACCTTGGCGTGATCCTGGACAACACCCTGTCGTTCTCAACTAACATCAAGGCGGTGGCCCGTTCCTGTAGGTTCATGCTCTACAACATCCGCAGAGTACGACCCTGCCTCACACAGGAAGCGGCGCAGGTCCTAATCCAGGCACTTGTCATCTCCCGTCTGGATTACTGCAACTCGCTGTTGGCTGGGCTCCCTGCCTGTGCCATTAAACCCCTACAACTCATCCAGAACGCCGCAGCCCGTCTAGTGTTCAACCTTCCCAAGTTCTCTCACGTCACCCCACTCCTCCGCTCTCTCCACTGGCTTCCAGTTGAAGCTCGCATCCGCTACAAGACCATGGTGCTTGCCTACGGAGCTGTGAGGGGAACGGCACCTCAGTACCTCCAGGCTCTGATCAGGCCCTACACTCAAATAAGGGCACTGCGTTCATCCACCTCTGGCCTGGTCGCCTCCCTACCACTGAGGAAGTACAGTTCCCGCTCAGCCCAGTCAAAACTGTTCGCTGCTCTGGCTCCCCAATGGTGGAACAAACTCCCTCACGACGCCAGGACAGCGGAGTCAATCACCACCTTCCGGAGACATCTGAAACCCCACCTCTTTAAGGAATACCTAGGATAGGATAAAGTAATCCTTCTCACCCCCCCCCCTTAAAATATTTAGATGCACTATTGTAAAGTGGCTGTTCCACTGGATGTCATAAGGTGAATGCACCAATTTGTAAGTCGCTCTGGATAAGAGCGTCTGCTAAATGACTTAAATGTAAATGTAAATGTAATGTTTACATTACTTATTTTATTGATTTAGTACGTCAGAAAACAGCAAACCAGACCTTTCCAGGACCATGTAAACACCCTCTGTCAAATAAACTTGTATTTGCCATCCTCTGGTGGTTGGCTGCATCATTACATCGATTTATGTCACTTCACTGCAACGTTACATTTTATTTTTTATTTACCTTTATTTTACTGCGACCTGGCCAAGATGAAGCAAAGCAGTTCGACACAAACAACACAGAAATAAACAAACGTTGTCACGCCCTGGTCGTAGTATTTTGTGTTTTTCTTCATGTATTTGGTCAGGCCAGGGTGTGACATGGGTTTTTTGCATGTGGTGTGTAGATAGTGGGATTGTAGCTTAGTGTGGTGTTCTAGGTTAGTCTATGTCTGTCTGAAGTGGTTCTCAATCAGAGGCAGGTGTTTATCGTTGTCTCTGATTGGGAACCATATTTAGGCAGCCATATTCTTTGGTTGTATTGTGGGTGATTGTCCTGAGTGTCTTGATGTCCTTGTTAGATGTTAGTTGACACATGTATAGGCTGTTTCGGTTTTCGTTTCGTTTATTGTTTTGTAGTGTTCGTGTTTAGTCGTGTTTTACGTTTGTTTAAATAAACATGGATCGCAATCGACACGCTGCAGTTTGGTCCGACTCTCCTTCACCATTAGAAAACCGTGACAAACGTACAGTCAAAAACACAATAGAAAAGTCTATATACATTGTGTGCAAATGAAGTAAGATTAGGGAGGTAAAGGCAATAAATAAGCCATAGTGGGAAAATAATTACAATTTAGCATTAAACACTGGACTGGTAGATGTGCAGAAGATGAATGTGCAAGTAGAGATACTGGGGTGCAAAGGAGCAAAAAAGAATAATAATAATATGGGGATGAGGTAGTTAGGTGGGCAAATCACAGATGGGCTATGTACAGGTGCAATGATCTGTAGTAAGCTGCTCTGACAGCTGATGCTTAAAGTTAGTGAGGGAGATATGAGTCTCCAGCTTCAGTGATTTTTGCAATTCGTTCCAGTCATTGGCAGCAGAGAACTGGAAGGAAAATTGGCCAAAGGAGGAATTCGCATTGGGGGTGACCAGTGAAATATACCTGCTGGAGCGAGTGCTATGGGTGGGTACTGCTATGGTGACCAGTGAGGTTAGATAAAACGGGGCTTTACCTAGACTAGACTTATAGATGACCTGGAGCCAGTTGGTTTGGAAACAAATATGAAGCGAGGGCCAGCCAACGAGAGCATACAGGTCGCAGTGGTCTGTAGTATATGGGGCTTTGGTGACAAAATGGATGGCACTGTGATAGACTGCATTCAATTTGCTGAGTAGAGTGTTGGAGACTATTTTGTAAATTACATCGCTGAAGTGAAGGATCGGTAGGATAGTCAGTTTTACGAGGGTGTGTTTGACAGCACGAGTGAAGGATGCTTTGTTTGCGAAATAGGAAGCCGATTCTAGATTTAATTTTGGATTGGAGATGCTTAATGTGAGTCTGGAAGGAGAGTTTGCAGTCTAACCAGACACCAAGGTATTTGTAGTTGTCCACATATTCTAAGTCAGAACCGTCCAGAGTAGTGAGGCTAGTCGTGTGGGCATCGATCGGTTGAAAAGCATGCATTTAGTTTCACTTGCATTTAAGAGGAGTTGGAGGCAACAGAAGGAGAGTTGTGTGGCATTGAAGCTCGTCTGGAGGTTAGTTAACACAGTGTCCAAAGAAGGACCAGAAGTATACAGAATGGTGTCATCTGCGTAGAGGTGGATCAGAGAATCACCAGCAGCAAGAGCAACATCATTGATGTGTACAGAGAAAAAAGTCGGCCTGAGAATTAAACCCTGTAGCACCCTCATAGAGACTGCCAGAAGTAGTTGGTGAACCAGGTGAGGCAGTCATTTGAGAAACCAAGGCTGTTGAGTCTGCCGATAAGAATGTGGTGATTGACAGAGTCGAAAGCCTTGGCCCAGGTCCATGAAAACGGCTGCACAGTATTGTCTTTAATCGATGGCGGTTATGATATCGATTAGGACCTTGAGCGTGGCTGAGGTTTACCCATGACCAACTCGGAAACCAGATTGCATAGCGGAGAAGGTATGGTGGGATTCGAAATGGTCGGTGATCTGTTTGTTAACTTGGCTTTCAAAGACCTTAGACAGGCAGGGTAGGATAGATATAGGTCTGTAACAGTTTGAGTCTAGAGGTTCTCTTCCCCCCCCCCCCCCCCCCCCGCAGCTTTCCAATCTTTGGGGATCTCAGACGATACGAAAGAGAGGATGAACAGGCTAGTAATAGGGGTTGTAATAATTGCGACGGATAATTATAGAAAGAGAGGGTCCAAATTGTCTAGCCCAGCTGATTTGTAGGGTCCAGATGTTGGCAGCTCTTTCAGAACATCAGCTATCTGGATTTGGGTGAAGGAGAAATGGGGAGGCTTGGGCAAGTTGCTGCATGGCCAGCCGTAGAAAAATGCTTGTTGAAATTCTTGATTATCGTGGATTTATCGGTGATAAAAGTGTTTCCTAGCCTCAGTGCAGTGGGCAGCTGGGATAAGGTGCTCTTATTCTCCATGTTCTTTACAGTGTCCCAGAACTTTTTGGTGTTTGTGCTACAGGATGCAAATTTCTGTTTGAAAAAGCTAGCCTTTACTTTTCTAACTGCATGTGTATATTGGTTACTAACTTCCTGAAAAGTTGCATATCACGGGGGGCTATTCGATGCTAATGCAGTACGCCACAGGATGTTTTTGTGCTGGTCAAGGGCAGTCAGATCTGGAGTGAACCAGGGGATATATCTGTTCTTAGTTCAACATGTTTTGAACGTCAAAGGGCAGTCTTTAGAAAAATATTTATCATGCTCGATTGATTCACGGCACAGACGTGGCATATCAATCGCTGGGCAAGCTGTTTAAAGACATTCACAAATTTAACATCACTAATGTCTTGATATGTTTGGTAAAGTAATAAAGAAGGTGAAATATTTTCAGTAGATGTTCCTAAAACAAATTAGAACTATATATGGACATATTATAAAGTATGAAAATGATTATTCAGTCACAATTTACCATAGACAATACCCCACAGATTTTTATTTTAGTAAAACTTTTTACCCCTTTTTCTCCCCAATTTTGTGGTATCCAATTGGTAGTTACAGTCTTGTCTCATCGCTGCAACTCCCATATGGACTCGGAAGAGGTGAAGATTGAGAGCAAGGCGTCCACCGAAACACAACCCACCCAAGCCGCACTGCTTTTTGACACAATGCTCACTTAACCTGCACCAATGTGTCAAAGGAAACACTGTGCACCTGGTGACCATGTCAGAGTGCAGAGTGCCTGGCCCGCCACAGGAGTCACTAGTGCGCGATGGGACAAGGGCATTCTTGCCGGCCAGACCCTCCCCTGACCCTGACGACGCAGGGCCAGTTGTGCGCCGTCCCCGGTCGCGGCCGACTGCAACAGAGCCTGGACTCGAACCCAGAAACTCTAGATGCAGTGCCTTAGACCACTGCGCTACTCGGGAGGCTCCCCACAGAGATTTTACTGGATAAATGTCTACTTCAGGTTCTCATCTCATCTATCGACTGGTATATGACTTCAATACAATATCGATGTGAGTGATTAATTTGCGTGTGCTATTGATTACAGTAGCTATTCAGTTTCAGTCTAGAGTGGCCACTTGGTAAATACTGATGCTCATGTGCAATTTAGAAGGTACTCATTTAGAAAAATACAAGACATTTGAACAAGTGTGACACGTGTGTAGGGATACATTTGTATGTCTTCAACATATCACAACTTAGTTCAGCATTGATTATAAACATGGACATTTAAAACCGGTGTTTTGAGCCATGACAAAAGGAAGCAGCAAAGGCATCATTTTCAATGTATGTTTTGGTAATATAATATAAATGGTACTTAACAATTATTCACAGGATTCTACTTTAAGGCGTAAAAACTACTGAATGAGCCCAACTACGTGCTAAGATTTGTTGAGTTTGATGATATTAGTGAAAATGAGTTTGTTTTGCCTAGCAATTGTAAGAGAAGATGACAGCCGTTTTACGCCGGAGAAGATGGCAGACGTTTTACGTGCCATCGGCAGATTGTGTTTTTTAGTTTGTTTATTTGCGTTGTTTGTAACTTATGCTCGTACTTATTTTGTACATAATGTTGCTGCTACCGTCTCTTGTGACCGAAAATAACTTCTAGACATCAGGACTGCGATTACTCACTACGGACTAGCAGAATCCTTTTTTTCATTTCACCACTCTGATGAGCCCGACACGAAGGATACACTGCTTCCTCGGGAACAAGCCCCGATCCCCCTCTTCTGAGAATTCGTAGGTGATTGAATTGACCCACTTCCCTCCATTCTGCTAGCAAACGTGCAATCTTTGGACAATAAAATTGACATGTTACGTGGAAGATTAAACTACCAACGTGACATTAAAAACTGTGACATCTTATACTTCACGGTGTGGAGGCTGAACGACGACAACATCAACATACAGCTGGCTGATTATATGATGTACCAGCAGGATAGAACAGCGGTGTCTGGTAAGACAAGGGGCGGCGGTCTATGTATTTTTGTTAACAACAGCTGGTGCACGATATCTAAGGAAGTCTCGAGCTATTGCTCACCTGAAGTAGAGTATCTCATGATAAGCTGTAGACCACCCTACCTCCCGAGAGAGTTTTCATCTGTATTCTTTGTAGCTGTATACATACCACCGCAGTCAGAGGCTGGCACTAAGGCAGCATTGAATGAGCTGTGTTCCGCAATAAGCAAAGAAGAAAACACTCACCCAGAGGCAGCACTCCTAGTAGCCGGGGACTTTAATGCAGGAAAACTTAAATCCGTTTTACCAAATTTCTATCAGCATGTTAAATGTGCGACCAGAGGAAAAATAACTCTGGACCACTTATACTCCACACACAGAGACAAATGCAAAGCTCTTCCTCGCACTCCATTTGGCAAATCTGACCATAATTCCATCCTCCTGATTCCTGCTTACAAGCAAAAATTAAAGCAGGAAGCACCAGTGACTAGATCAATAAAAAGTGGTCAGAGGAAGCAGATGCTAAGCTACAGGACTGTTTTGCTAGCACAGACTGACTGGAATATGTTCCGGGATTCCTCCAATGGCATTGAGGCGTACACCACATCAGTCTTAGGCTTCATCAATGACTTCGTCCCCACAGTGACTGTACGTACACACCCCAACCAGAAGCCATGGATTACAGGCAACATCTGCACTGAGCTAAAGGCTAGAGCTGCCACTGTCAAGGAGCGGGACTCTAACCCAGGAGTTTATAAGAAATCACGCTATGCCCGCCGTCGAACCATCAAACAGGCAAAGCGTCAATACAGGACTAAGATCGAATCGTACTACACTGGCTCTGACGCTCGTCGGATGTGACAGGGCTTGCAAACCATGTGTGATCACGCTCTCCGAAGCCGGTGTGAGTAAGACTAAACAAGTCAATATTAACAAGGCTACAGGGCCAGACAGATTACAGGACATGTACTGTGAGCATGCGCTGACCAACTGGCAAGTGTCTTCACTGACATTTTCAACCTCTCCCTGTCTGAGTTTGTAATTCCAACATGTTTTAAGCAGACGACCATAGTCCCTGTGCCCAAGAACACTAAGATAAACTGCCTAAACGACTACTGACCTGGAGCACTCACATCTTTAGCCATGAAGTGCTTTGAAAGGCTGGTCATGGCTCACATCAACACCATCATCCCAGAAACTCTAGATCCACTCCAATTTGCATACCGCCCCAATAGATCCACAGATGATGCAATCTCTATTGCACTCCACACTGCCCTTTCCCACCTGGACTAAAGGAACACCTATGTGAGAATGCTATTCATTTACTACAGCTCAGCGTTCAACACCATAATGCCCTCCAAGCTCATCAATAAGCTAAGGACCCTGGGACTAAACACCTCCCTCTGCAACTGGATCCTGGACACAGTTCCTCAACACAGTGGCCCTCAGGGGTGCATGCTCAGTCCCCTCCTGTACTCCCTGTTCACTCATGACTGCACTGCCAGGCACGACTCCAACACCATCATTAAATTTGCCAATGACACAAGAGTGGTAGGCCTGATCACCGACAAGACCGCCTATAGGGAGGAGGTTAGAGACCTGGCCGTGTGGTGCCAGGACAACAACCTCTCCCTCAACGTGATCTAGACAAAGGAAATGATTGTGGACTACAGCAAAAAGAGGACCGAGCACAACTCCATTCTCATCGATGGGGCTGCAATGGAGCAGGTTGAGAGATTCAAGTTCCTTGGTGTCCACATCACCAACGAACTATAATGATCCAAGCACACAAATACAGCCATGAAGTGGGCACGACAAAACCTTTTCCCCCTCAGGAGACTGAAAAGATTTGTCATGGGTCCTCAGATCTTCAAAAGGTTCTACAGCTGCACCATCAAGATCATGGATCACTGGTTGCATCACTGCCTGGTATGGCAACTGCTTGGCCTCCGACCGCAAGGCACTACAGATCGGTAGTGCAAACGGGCCAGTACATCACTGGGGCCAAGCTTCCTGCCATCCAGGACCTCTATACCAGGCGGTGTCAGAGGAAGACCCTAAAAATTGTCAAAGACTCCAGTCACCCTAGTCATAGACTGGGGTCTCTGCTAACTTACGGCAGGCGGTACCGGAGCACCAAGTCTAGGTCCAAGAGGCTTCTAAACAGCTTCTAACCCCCACTCCTGAACATCTAGTCAAATGGCTACCCAGACTATTTGCAGTGCCCCCCTCCCCCCTTACACCACTGCTACTCTCTGTTGTCATCTATGCATAGGTAATAGGTAGGTAATGTACCTACTACCTCAACTAACAGGTGCCCCCGCACATTGACTCTGTATCGGTACCCCCCTGTATATTGTCTCGCTATTGTTATTTTACTGCTGCTCTTTAATTACTTGTTACTTTTATCTCTTATTCTTAACTGTATTTTTTTAAACGGCCTTGTTGGTTAGGGGCTTGTAAGTAATCATTTCAAGGTAAGGTCTACCTGTTGTATTCTGCGCATGTGACTAATAAAATTGGATTTGATTTGATAATACAGTACAATTGTAATGCAGTGCTGTGTTGCAGTCTAATGTGTATTAGTCATGTTCACAATTCACACAGAGCCATAACTTTGAATGTGACTGTGATGCAGACTATTGTATAAGGGCAGAGCAGACTACTGAATCAGTGCAGACCATTATATAAGTGTCAAGGCCATGTCTGTGACAGACTGACAGCAGGCCAGTGTTCCACAAAGTGACAGGCTGTACTTACTGGTTGAAGGGTAGCTGCTGCAGTGTGTTAGATGCCACAATGACAGTGTCTGTGTGTGCGTGTGGGTGTGTGTGTGTGTGGTTGTGAGCCAATCAGCCCAGTCAGCTCCCATTAGGTCAAAGGCATTGATCCAGTAAAATGAGAGTTCAGTGTGTGTGTGTGTGTGTGTGTGTGTGTGTGTGTGTGTGTGTGTGTGTGTGTGTGTGTGTGTGTGTGTGTGTGTGTGTGTGTGTGTGTGTGTGTGTGTGTGTGTGTGTGTGTGTGTGTGTGTGTGTGTGTGTGTGTAACACCCTTTTACTGTTGATTAGACATTAAAGAAGAGGAGGGAAAATAATGCCTCTTTAGGTAGATAATAAGGTAGCAGCAGCACTCTATATTGTTAAGTTTATTTTTGTATTTAAAAAAAAATTGATTCTAATAAATGCAACAGTTGGACAGTGAGTGAAGACACTCCAAACCTTTAGCATTTTTTAATCAGATATTGATGGAATTATGGAATTATTATGGAATGCACTCATATATACTGTACATTGTGTTATTATATCAGGCATATTTGAAATAAAATAAAGAAATGTGCCCTCATTTGCATATATACACTTGGTGATTTTGCACTAAATTCATATAAAGGGGAGTACCAGGGCTGCAACCACCAACAACTCTGTTTCTAGGCCTACCTGTGCTCACCTGCGCTGTCTAGACAGCCTCATTAATGATTAAATGTTGTTTGTTGTCACGTTTTCTTGCATAATTGTGTCAAGAGAAGGATACCCGTGCGATTTAAAATCATCATGCTTGGCTCTAGATTACACCAATCTGTACATATTTTACAGAGAGCAGACATAATATCATTCATTATAATCCGAGTGTTCCTTTACGGAAGTTGCTTTCATTTCAGCGCATCTCATTTGTAAACATTTAAACTGTATTAAATCATATATATATATTTTTGAAATTCCACAAAAGATTAACAGCTTCCTTCCCTTTCTTGTGATGTCCCTGTCGAGTGTGTTAGATCCCTGACGAAGCGTTCTTGTAGATGCAATGGAAAGCCAATGTATTCCATTGAGGCCATTTACAGCCATTACCGGACTGGTCATTACAAACATTTCTGCCTGTCGTTACGTTAACGGGGCACCATCAAGAGTGGGAAAGCAATTAATCCAGGGAGATTCAAGTGACAAGTGGATTTTGCACCCCTCAGACACAGGAAATATATGCCTGAAAAAGACAGATCCTCGGGGGGGCACGCATAATAAGGAGAGAGAGGGAGGGAAAGATGGAGGCATGGAAGGAGTAAAGCTAATGTGATGACTTTTTAGGTGGATAATGGGGATATATATATAGAAAGAGAGAGAGGGAGACAAAGAAAGAAAGAAAGAACAAAAGAAAGACAGAAAGCTGAATCCTGCCCTCCATGTTCCATCACCCTGAAAGGACACTAGATGGCTTCTGCTGCAACTCCATTTAGCACTATTGATTTTGCAATCTTCCCCCATTAGTTTCTCCGAGCGGGAGAGGGAGAGAGCTAAAGGAAGAAAGAGTGCCTCTATTCCTGCGTCGATGGAATAGAGTGAGGGCGTTCAAGACCTGACAGGCATACACGCAAACACACGAGTGGTAGTACACACACACACAAACTTATCTCCTTCTCTCTCTCTCCCTCCCTCCCTCCCTCCCTCCCTCCCTCCCTCCCTCCCTCCCTCCCTCCCTCCCTCCCTCCCTCCCTCCCTCCCTCCCTCTCCCCTCTCTCCCCTCTCTCCCTCTCTCCCTCTCTCCCTCTCTCCCTCTCTCCCTCCCTCTCTCCCTCCCTCCCTCCCTCTCTCCCTCCCTCCCTCCCTCCCTCCCTCCCTCCCATTAATGGACTTAGCGATTGATCACTGCCATCTAAGCGTCTATTATTCAATACACACTCCACTCCACAGGGCCACCCTGTCCTTTAGTCCTTACTGAACAGAAACTAACACACTGCCCCACAAAGCCACACCACAAACTGCCACAAAGCCCCAGCCAAAAACAAACCCCTTAAACCCTATTTTCATGTGGGGACATCTTTTATCCCAGCCCTATTTGAATGGTTATGAGGCCCTAACACTGTATCAACACTGCCCAGTAAGATCAAGAATAAGAGCCTTGGCGGGGTGACATTGATTTAAACCCATACAAATAAGTTATTATGTATTCTCAGCAGTCGCCCCATAGACAGAGGGAGGAAATCTATTAAAAAAACTAGGAGCTGTGTGCCGATATTAATCTCATAGAGTCTTGAGATGGCGCACAAGGTCGATGGCCAAGTATTTGTTTGCGTTGGAAGGACAACACATCAATTGGCGTCCCGAAGGAATGGTGCATACATTTGACTATACCCGATCATCTTAGGACACATCAGAGAAAGGCGGGTCACGATTGTTCCTGTGTCTCCTGATTCGACCAATCACATCGGGCAATGCTGAGAGGCTCTTTCGGTGCCATTTATTGTTGATCGCAGGCCAGGGCGGCAGTAGCAGAAAATGACTGTCAGCGCTTGTCGATACAACATTCATTGTGTGCTTATCTGCTTACAATTACCAGGCTGGGTGTTGCGGTTTCCTCCTCACACCCACCCTGTTTAGAGGCTGCATTGTTTTGGATGAGATTGATTGGGCTCGGTGCTCTGTGTGTTTGGCGTAGATAGAGAATGGATCGAAGGGAATCGGTTCCACTCAATGTGTGATTTAGAGCCTATCTGGACAAGGCTGCCTAATTGAATTGATTCCTGGTTGCACACTGAGCCATTTGTAAGCCACGGGACACTTAAAAGTGTGGCGCTCTATCGCGGCGAGCCAGGGGGAAGAGTTGGAAAGCTTGAAAAAAACACTCACACAAAATGGTGTGAGCATTGCAATTGAGCAATGCTTTATATGTCCAGTGTCGGTTCTACTGCCTATTTGTTACATTTCTACTCTAGTTTTTCTGACTCACAAGAGAGCAATTCATGAGTAACATGAGTAACTGTTCCTAGGCCTTCATTGAAAATAAGAATTTGTTCTTTATCTGACTTGCCTAGTTAAATAAACGTAAAAAAAAAAAAAAAAAAAAACTGTATATTACTTTTATCTATGTCTTTTTTCAGACCCTTTCATGCAAATACAGATGATTTCTGTATTTATTTATAAAAAAATATATATTTAACCAGGCAAGTCAGTTCAGAACAAATTCTTATTTACAATGACGGCCAAACCCGGACCAATTGTGCGCCGCCCTATGGGACTCCCAATTATGGCCAGTTGTGATACAGCCTGGATTTGAACCAGGCTGTCTGTAGTGACACCTCTAGCACTGAGATGCAGTGCCTTAGAACGCTGCGCCACTCAGGAGCCCCATTTTGAAAGCTACATATCTTGAAAATGTGATTGCTGGCACGCAAAACATGTTGGGACTATGTCAACAATGGACTAATGAAACCAATACCAAATTATAGTTTTTGGGTGGAGTTTTCCTTTAAGGTTCTAGAGAGCACCTTTTTTTCTAAGAGTGTACAGTACACATAACAAAACTTACAACAGAGTTTAGTTCCCAATCAATAGGGCCAGCCATATTGTGTGCTTTTTGAAGTTTCAGTTTCTTCAAAGCCATGGAATAAGGTATATTTGATGTCACCTTCTCCAAGCTCGCTGACAAGTACATCCAACAAAATGAGAGTATAGAAAAGAGAAAAACCTCTCAAGCTCTCTGTCTTCAGCTGGCAGACGTATTGACTCTCTCCCTCCTCTTTCTCCCTCTCTTCTCAGTGATAAAGGCCCATTCCCGTTGCACCGAAAGGGCTGCTTAAAGCTGTGAAATAGTCATGAATACTAAATTATTCAGACCGACTACAGCTCTATCACCACATTAACAGGACAAATTCCATTCATCTGCCAATGAGAGGGAGAGGAGAGAGAGAGGGGGAGATGGAAAGAGAAGGGGAGAGAGAGGGAGAGAGAGACAGAGGGAAGGAAGGAGGAGGCAGATAGAGTTAGAGAAGGGAAGAGAGTGGGAGACAGAGAAAAGGAGAGTGTGTGTGTGAGAGAGAGAAAATAAGAGAGCTTTCATTTCAAAGGTTCCACCAAAAACAATTGCATCAAAGAGCCTCTAAAATCAATCAGATGATCAGTTTGTCAGTAAGTAGTAGTGTTTGGAGTGGGGCGATTATTTCTTTGAGTGGATATCTTAGCTCTCACCAACCAAAATCTTACTTCTGGAATAATAGGTGCTCGTGAGCCAAAAAAAATCTCCAAAATGCACCTCATTTGGGCAAAAAGTGTCTGGTCCACAAGTTTACAAGTCCACCAACTATGAGCTAAGTATATTCTTTACCTGGGACTTTCTCTGAAAATAAACTCCTACCTGTATATCAAACGTACAGTACATGTCATATTTTCTAGTCAGCTCTTTTATTATCCGAGACATGCATCTTTACAGTTCCTTCCTCCACCTACAGTGTTTCGTGCCACCATGGCTCCGTAGTGTATTGAGAAACATCATTCTGTACGTCTGCACAGCCTAGAATTGAATCACCTTTGTGCCATTGCTCTGCTTTGTAATGAGCTGGCATTAATAATGCAGGGGTACAACAGTGGGTCGAGCCCGGGGAGGGGAGGAACACCCCTATAGTACAGTCTCTCTCCCACACACAGCCTCTTACACAGTTAAGACAGGGACCAGGAGCACAGCACAGGATTGTGTGAAAAGTGTGTATGTCAGTTAGTCTGCTGATGTTCATCTGGTCCTCTGGAGCTACGTTGGTAGAGCATAGAGCTCGCAATGCCAGGATAGTGCATTCGATTCCTGAGAACATTCGTATGCAGACATGACTGTAAGTCGTTTTCGGGAAAAGGCATATGCTGAATGACATATTATATTATTATTTTATTATTATGTATTATATTATCCGTCTGTCTTTCAGTTAGTGATTAGAGAACGCAATACAAAGACAAAATACAGGTCAGTAGTATTTCTGACGATTGAGATGCACAAACTATGGCATAAGGGAACGATGAGCGGATAAGAGGCAATCCGTCATCTCGATTAAGACATTATTGAGCGAGCTAAGACGGACGTAGTCAACATTACAACATTTATGCAGCAGCATACAAGACATTTTTGGACTCACCTTGTTGTGCTGTGCTCACTTGAACAGGAAGGTGGCGTGGCGGTCCTTTTCTGTGGCCAAACTTTGTCATCAAAGTCTGGCATTCTCTGGATGTATGGTGCTTTCGAGACAACTGGGAACCCTGGGGAAAAAAACAAGGTCAAATCATGATGTCAGTGATATTCAGGTTGGCGCTCTCGAAAGAGGCCCGAGTTCCCTAATTGTAATTCCGAGTTGGATGACTGTTCAAAACGTATTTTCCCAGTCAGAGCTCATTTTTTCCCCCAGTTCCCAGTTGCCTTGAACTCGCTGAAGTCTGAGATTTGCCAGTTGTTTTGAATTTGGCAGAAGTCATGCTGGATTGACAGCATGGCCAATGTATTCAACCTTTTCTGGCCCATGGTGTTGCATGTGAATGTGTATCCTTTTAAGCTTGGAAAAAGAGATCCTTAAACCCAGACTTGGACCACACACCCTCTCCACTGATTCCTTCAAAAATACTCATTGTTGAATTTGTTGAACTTGTGTAATGTTTATGTCAATGGCTGATGAGCACCGATACATTTTATCTACAAGTTATATTAATATAATAAATAATAATAATATATGCCATTTAGCAGACGCTTTTATCCAAAGCGACTTACAGTCATGTGTGCATACATTCTACGATAACAACATTAGACCATTAGACCATAACAACATTAGACCATAACAACATTAGACCATTAGACCATAACAGCATTAGACCATTAGATCATAACAACATTAGATCATAACAACATTAGATCATAACAACATTAGACCATTAGACCATAACAACATTAGACCATAACAACATTAGACCATAACAACATTAGACCATAACAACATTAGACCATTAGATCATAACAACATTAGACCATTAGACCATAACAACATTAGACAATTAGATCATAACAACATTAGATCGTAACAACATTAGATCATAACAGCATTAGACCATTAGATCATAACAGCATTAGACCATTAGACCATAACAACATTAGACCATAACAACATTAGACCATAACAACATTAGACCATAACAACATTAGACCATAACAACATTAGACCATAACAACATTAGACCATTAGACCATAACAACATTAGATCATAACAACATTAGACCATAACAACATTCGACCATAACAACATTAGATCATAACAACATTAGACCATAACAACATTAGACCATTAGACCATAACACCATTAGACCATTAGACCATAACAACATTAGACCATTAGACCATAACAACATTAGACCATTAGATCATAACAACATTAGACCATAACAACATTAGACCATTAGACCATAACAACATTAGAACATAACAACATTAGACCATAACAACATTAGACCATAACAACATTAGACCATTAGACCATAACAACATTAGACCATTAGACCATAACAACATTAGACCATTAGATCATAACAACATTAGACCATAACAACATTAGACCATTAGACCATAACAACATTAGACCATTAGACCATAACAACATTAGACCATTAGACCATAACAACATTAGACCATTAGAACATAACAACATTAGACCATAACAACATTAGACCATTAGACCATAACAACATTAGACCATTAGATCATAACAACATTAGACCAACATTATATTCATATAACAAGGATTGAAAAGGATCTGCCAGTGGATTGTCGACTTGATTCATGACGATGATCGCTTGTCTAGCTTGCTAGCTAAGATTTTGAAAGTATGATGCTGACATGGTCTGTCTAATCAAGGCTGCGGTGGATATAACGTGATTTGATGTCATTTTATCTTTGGCCAATGACCTTGAGCCTTGTATGATGTATGGCAGCACCCGAGGGGGTTGAACTTCCTAGCTCTCCCGGTATATTTTGCGGCGACTTTAGTGTCCCCATGAGTGACAGAACTCATGGTGCAAGTAGAGAAGATTATCTTACGCTCTGTATTTTCCACTGGCTGTCTCTCCAACACAGAAAGCACTGAGCTAGCCTGAAACACCTGCACTTTGGAGCTGCCTTACTCAAGAAAGCAAAAAAGACCATTTATTTATTTATTCATTTATTGCAAACTGATATGTGTTCTCTCGGACGCTACAAACAATTTGGGCACACCTATATTTGTGGAGTTTCTCCCATTCTTTCTCTGCAGATCCTCTTAAGCTCTATCAGGTTGTATGGGGAGCACATACTATTGGTAGTTGGTGCACAACTATTTTCAGGTCTCTCAGGAGATGTTCAAACGGGTTCAAGTCCGGGCTCTGGCTGGGCCACTCAAGGATATTCTGAGACTTGTCCCGAATCCACTCCTGCGGTGTCTTGGCTGTGTGCTTAGGGTCATGAACCTTCGCCCCGGTCTGAGGTCCTGAGCGCTCTGGAGCAGGTTTTTATGAAGGATCTCTCTGTACTTTTCTCTGAGCACCTTCTCCTCGACCCTGACGAGTCTCCCTGCCCCTGAAAAATATCCCCACAGCATAATGCTGCCACAAATGCTTTGCAGTAGGGATGGTATTTGCCAGTTGATGCCTGGTTTCCTCCAGACGTGACGCTTGAGCGTCTTAGTTTGCTCAGTTTGGCTGGGCGGCCAGCTATAGGAAGAGTGTTGGTGGTTCCAAACTTCTTCCATTTAAGAATGATGGAGGCCACTGTGTTCTTGGGGACCTTCAATGCTGCATAAATGTTTTGGTACCCTTCCCCAGATCTGTGCCGCGACACAAACCTGTCTCGGAGCGCTACGGACAATTCCCTCGACCTCATGGCTTGGTTTTTGCTGTGACAATCAATTGAATTTACCACAGGTGGACTCCAATCAAGTTGTAGAAACATCTCAAGGACGATCAATTGAAACAGGATGCACCTGAGCTCAATTTCAAGTCTCATAGCAAAGGGTCTGAATACTTATGTAAATAAGGTATTTCTGTTTTATATTTGTAATACATTTGCAAACAATTCTAAAAACCTGTTTTCTGTTTTAACGTTATTGGGAATAATTGTGTGTATAATGATGATGAAATAAAATGTATTTAATCCATTTTAGAGTCAGGCTGTAACGTAACAAAATGTGGAAAAAGTCAAGGTGTCTGAATACTTTCTGAGTCCACTGTACAGTATGTTATTACTTACAAACACAAGTACACCATCTCTATATTTCTTACACACGTAGGAGCACACATATGTACATTTTATGGGTAGGGTTTAGATGTTTTCGGTAAATGTACAGAGACTCTGCTGTCCTAGCTTCAGGGGGAAGCTGGTTCCACCATTGTGGTGCCAGGGACACGCACGCACGCACGCACACACACACACACACACACACACACACACACACACACACACACACACACACACACACACACACACACACACACACACACACACACACACACACACACACACACACACACACACACACACACACACACACACACACACAGGTGCACACACACACACACACACACACACACACACACACACACACACACACACACACACACACACACACACACACACACACACACACACACACACACACACACACAGACAGACACAGACAGACATGTACACACACACTCGCAGGTGCACACACACGTATGCACACACACCCCTAAGGAATGCCGCGGAGCCTCAGACTGCCGGCTGAGATTATTGACATACTAATGGCTCTGCAGTGAAATGTTAATGCTACTGCTTCCCACACTGATGTAGTTCAATAGTGTGTGCTGAGGATGTGAACTACCATATTAACTGGCCCAGTGGAGAAAGATCGGGAGAGATGCCTCTGGACATATCCTGGCTCGGTCTAATACCGTATGAGTAACGTGTTTTGTGTATCTTTGGGAAAGGATATATCGCAAGCATCACATGGACACTCAATGCAACAAGAATGAATATGTTTGTGTTGACAGGATATATCCCTTTTGACAGGATATTGTATTTTACACATTGTGAGGCGAGCTACTTTTGTGAATATTATTCCATGTTTAATGCACGTTTGATGTACAATACATGTAAGATCAAGCGTTCAGTCCTGTTTGGCTCCTGTTCCCTCAAGTCAGTGGCTCACAATTACAGCTGTAATAATGGAATGTGTCAGATGATCTTTTATAGTCCTGTTGAGCTGTATGGAAGCCCCATGCCACCAGAATAAAATGTAGCCATACCGGAGGGAGAGGAAATGACTTAAGAGACTGTTACGCCATTTTCCGCTCCCCTCGAAGACCTGATCATTTATGAGATGATGATGTTTGTTTTTATTATCACATACACACAGTGGCCCGGTAGAGAGTGTGACAGTGGAGGCTGCCCTGGCCCCTGAATTCTACTCGACACCATCAGCCACTTCCGACAGTCTCATGCTTCAGTAGACTGTGTCGCTGTGTATGGAGCCCATGTAGCATAGACTCCTTATCAGGGAAAGGAAAGAGGGAGAGCTGTCACCTAATTTCATCCTCTTCTCCCTCCTCTATTGTGTCAGAGTCCAGTGTCGTATTCATCCAGAAATGCAGCTTTCACAGGAAGTGGGTGTGTCGTTTAAGACGACAATCCCTTTCCGCCAGTGCGTCGGAAATAAAATGGGCTGAATGGGTAGAACGGACATTCTGATTTGTCATGATTTTTTAACAGTCCATACTCTATGGTGGCACAGCACAATGTTCTATTGCTTTCAATGGGACACAACCCAATATATGCCTGATGAGTGAAAACAGCTCTCCGATAAAACTTAATGGTGTTGAGGCAGACAATGATCTCCACTGCAACCTGCTCTTTATTTTCACGCTTGTCCTTTGTTAGCGCTGAAGGTCAAGATGCAATATGGTGACACCAGACAGATTTAACAGTGAACAGTTAACAGCTGGAGAGAAAACAGATGTCAAATGTCTCTATGTCTGTATTGATACTTATACAGTGTCTACCCTACGTGCCTGTGTAAGTTTCTGTATTTGTTTTCTTAGTCAACCTTGTGTTCTGTTTCGTTGTGTTCTTGAACGTAGCCCCGTCTTTCATTTTTGTTCATTGATTCCCCCTGTGTTAGTTCCTCACCTGGTCTCATCAGCTCCTTATTTAGTTCAGTTCATTCTGTTTGTGCCTTTGTGAGGTATTGTTCGTTTGGACTCTACTAAGCCTTTTCCTAGCTCGTTTGTGAGAACCAGTTAAAGCCTTCAGTCCTAGTTTTGATTCACCTGCCTGTTTGACTGTGTCCACGATTCCTGCCTTCTGTGAAGGCAAAATAAACACCTGCCACGCTCTGCGTGTGAATCTACACATTTTTCTCCCTGAGGATTCATTACAGTGCGTGTGCGTGCGTGGCGCTTGTACACCTCACTCACGTAACACCAGCTAAACGAAAGTGGCATCTTATTCTGTCGGTTTAGTTAAGTCGAGCATGGATCACAGACATGAAGTGATGAGGTGATTACATATTCTGACTTTGTTGTTGTCCTATGGATAATATCCTAGCTTTTGAGTTCTCAGTCCGTGTATAGGAGATGCTTTCGCTCATAGAGTTATCAAGGGAAGGATCTGTACTTCAACATGTCATTCCAACAAGGACCAACATCAGTACATGTAACCGAGTCTCTGAGATTAGTTTTTTGTTTGACCTTTATTTAATCCGGCAAGTCAGATGACTGTGACACATAGGGCCAGATTTGACACATCCGTTTTTCATATAGGATATGAACTATAGAGACCAGAACAAAGATAAGAGGGAATGTAAATTAATAGTGTTCCATCCTTTAGCTTTCTGTTTGGTGTTTTGTTGCCTGACAAACTTTGCACCTAGTGCCAATTGCTTGGTGAACCTGTTCTATACAGAGACATGCAAAGGCCGGTAGAGAGATATTCTGTAACATTCTGAGACGGGGAGATCAGAAGAGGGTGTGTGCAGTGAGGAGCGGCGTGGTATCTCCCTGGAGAGAGTAGTCACGGAGAGGAGCTACTGAGGATGGTGGTTCCCAGGAGACACCAGTCAGTTACACAGCGTGACAGCGACACTTGTTTGTGTGTGTGCGTGTGTCCGTGAACATGAAGGCATCTCTACAGATGTTGGATCTTAATTGAAAATCAGGGTATTTGATCCTTGAAAAGTAATTGAAGTTATGGGCACCGATTTTAAAAGTTCTACCGCTCCAGTATAATTATTCTGTGATTTCATTTCTGATCAGTTTTTATGAGAGATGTAGCCGCTTTCGTTTGTTTCCCATCGTTTCAACTGATGGGTGTTGCGATAGTCTGTCGTGTTTATTATGAGCTAGACATCGAATTTTGCCTTTAATTTGGTTTTCCATAGGTCAATGGAAGACAGATTGGCGCACATTCTCAACCAATCTGATCTAACCATGTGGATATTTGTCAAATCCGTCATGATTGATGTATTGTAACGGGCCCACAATGTGGTTACTAATGTCCGAATTGGCTTTTTTCGCTGCATAACATTTAGAAGTAGTCGCTTTTTAGGTTTAGAAAAAGTGACTGCTAAATGCTAACTCCTGTTCATATAAGCTGGTAGCATAGCTAGCAAAGAGAAATCAGTGGTGGTTGTCGTTTTGAACTGTAATGCAGTCGATTGGCGACGATGACTTGAACATGTACAGTATTGGGGTCGACATCCATACAACATTTACATTTACATTTAAGTCATTTAGCAGACGCTCTTATCCAGAGCGACTTACAAATTGGTGCATTCACCTTATGACATCCAGTGGAACAGTCACTTTACAATAGTGCATCTAAATCTTAAAGGGGGGGGGGGTGAGAGGGATTACTTATCCTATCCTAGGTATTCCTTAAAGAGGTGGGGTTTCAGGTGTCTCCGGAAGGTGGTGATTGACTCCACTGTCCTGGCGTCGTGAGGGAGTTTGTTCCACCATTGGGGGGCCAGAGCAGCGAACAGTTTTGACTGGGCTGAGCGGGAGCTGTACTTCCTCAGTGGTAGGGAGGCGAGCAGGCCAGAGGTGGATGAACGCAGTGCCCTTGTTTGGGTGTAGGGCCTGATCAGAGCCTGGAGGTACTGAGGTGCCGTTCCCCTCACAGCTCCGTAGGCAAGCACCATGGTCTTGTAGCGGATGCGAGCTTCAACTGGAAGCCAGTGGAGAGAACGGAGGAGCGGGGTGACGTGAGAGAACTTGGGAAGGTTGAACACCAGACGGGCTGCGGCGTTCTGGATGAGTTGAAGGGGTTTAATGGCACAGGCAGGGAGCCCAGCCAACAGCGAGTTGCAGTAATCCAGACGGGAGATGACAAGTGCCTGGATTAGGACCTGCGCCGCTTCCTGTGTGAGGCAGGGTCGTACTCTGCGGATGTTGTAGAGCATGAACCTACAGGAACGGGCCACCGCCTTGATGTTGGTTGAGAACGACAGGGTGTTGTCCAGGATCACGCCAAGGTTCTTAGCGCTCTGGGAGGAGGACACAATGGAGTTGTCAACCGTGATGGCGAGATCATGGAACGGGCAGTCTTTCCCCGGGAGGAAGAGCAGCTCCGTCTTGCCGAGGTTCAGCTTGAGGTGGTGATCCGTCATCCACACTGATATGTCTGCCAGACATGCAGAGATGCGATTCGCCACCTGGTCATCAGAAGGGGGAAAGGAGAAGATTAATTGTGTGTCGTCTGCATAGCAATGATAGGAGAGACCATGTGAGGTTATGACAGAGCCAAGTGACTTGGTGTATAGCGAGAATAGGAGAGGGCCTAGAACAGAGCCCTGGGGGACACCAGTGGTGAGAGCGCGTGGTGAGGAGACAGATTCTCGCCACGCCACCTGGTAGGAGCGACCTGTCAGGTAGGACGCAATCCAAGCATTATACTCAGATTTTTACCTCAACCTAGAGTGAAATACACATATAAACAATAACCTACATGTATGCTAATTTTGCTAATTAATTTTGCTGGGGTGCAATGAGGAGATCCGGGATATTTTCCGGGATATTTTCCGGGATATTTTCCATGACTTTTCCATTGTTTTCGTCAAGTTTCATTGGCCTCTTTACCGCATCTATACAAAGTGTTCCATTAGAAAGGGAACACCGTTTTTGGTCGCTTTCTCATTTTAAAACATGATACAATGAATGACCCCTCGCTCATTCTTCAACATCTCAAATGGCGAGACTGACTAGCTACCACATGGACATACTCCATTAGTGTGTTTGTGTTGGGAAGCATGCTGTTTATTTAGTCAGGCAATGCCCATATTATTCAGACATGTTTATTCAGAATGTAAAAAAATAATGTGAATGTTAATGCATAATGCCAATGGGTAGGCCTATTAAAAAAATGCAAGTGGTAATGCTTACTTTTTGTCTATAAGCTATTACAGCAATTACATATAAAATATAGGTCTTTACAAATTACAATGAATTGCTGGAAAAAGTCCTTGAAAGTACTTGAATTTGACTGTATGAACCCTGTATAGCAGGGCTCTCCAGCCCTGTTCCTGGAGAGCTACCGTCCTGTAGGTTTTCGCTACTTACTCAGCCCCGAAATGAAGGATAAAATCAGCTGCTTTTGAAATTATGCACACATCATTTGCCTGTACAGAATATAAGGGTCATTCCAGAATTGGAGGACATTTTCTGTCCCACCCATGAAATTTCAAATAATCCATGCCCAAAATACTAAAATATGCACTTGTGTAAATTATACTTGTCTTGAGACAAAATGTAAATACAGTTGTAGAACAAAAGTAGTTCCAAAATGATTTAAAATACCAAATGGCTCTCGAGCACCCCGCAAAATGGCTTTTTCTTTCTTGTCCCACCTTCTTGATGACCAACTTGCACATCAAATATAACAGTTCAAATAAGGTTTAAATCTACTTTTTTTTGGTATGAGTTTGTTGATATATGTCTCTTGTAAGTGTTAAAACAATTTGTATAATCAAAAATGTATTTTAAATGATATTAATTATGCACTGAAGTTGTGTCCCACAACATGCACTCAGTCTTGTTACCGAAACCTATTTAGCCTGGCAGAGGAAAGGAAAAAACAGTGAGTCACATGACACAGAGGAAATGACATCATCAAGCCATTTGCTAACACCATTGTCTAGACCAAAGGTAAGTCCTCTCTTCTATTTTCCATATTTTTCCAATCTTTTCTGCCTTGATTGAGTGTCATATAATTCAAGTAACATGCTGATGAACAGAGGAGACAGCAGTACTTAGAAAAGGAGAAAGAGAAGTGGAAGAAAGATGTAGAAACAGGGAAGAAGAAAATGCAAAAAGGCTGCGGTGTTAGAGCACTCGTGCCCCGTGAAAAAAGTGAAGAGAGGCTCATAAGGAGTAATGCCAGGAAAAATGTACTTGAAGGATTAAACACCCCTCCAGTCAGCCCTGATCCTCCAGTCAGCCCTGATCCTCCAGTCAGACCTGATTCTCCAGTCAGCCCTGATCCTCCAGTCAGACCTGATCCTCCAGTCAGACCTGATCCTTCAGTCAGCCCTGATCCTCCAGTCAGCCCTGATCCTCCAGTCAGACCTGATTCTCCAGTCAGCCCTGATCCTCCAGTCAGACCAGAATATCCAGTCAGACCTGATCCTCCAGTCAGACCAGAATATCCAGTCAGGCCTGATCCTCCAGTCAGACCAGAATATCCAGTCAGGCCTGATCCTCCAGTCAGACCAGAATATCCAGTCAGGCCTGATCCTCCAGTCAGACCAGAATATCCAGTCAGGCCTGATCCTCCAGTCAGATCAGAATATCCAGTCAGGCCTGATCCTCCAGTCAGACCAGAATATCCAGTCAGGCCTGATCCTCCAGTCAGCCCTGATCCTCCAGTCAGCCCTGATCCTCCAGTCAGACCTGATCCTCCAGTCAGCCCTGATCCTCCAGTCAGACCTGATCCTCCAGTCAGACCAGAATATCCAGTCAGGCCTGATCCTCCAGTCAGATCAGAATATCCAGTCAGCCCTCAACCTGGGACTTGAAGGTCAGAACAGAATTTAAGGTTATTGAGGAATGCAGTTAGTGTAAGCACAGGTCACGAGGATATTTTTAAGTAAAGGAACTGTATCTGTACAATGAACAGTGAAATAGGCATCACTTTTACTTAGGTATAATATGTAATAATAACAAGCGCAACACTTTATATTAACCATCATTAGTAAGTAATTTATATCTATGAATTACTGGGTAACTACCCTCAAATGAGTTGCTCCTGTGAAATCATTAATAAAAGTATCCATGTGGTTAGAGTTAATGGCTGGCGATGTCTATTTTGCTGCAGGGGAAATGGTTAAGTGACAATATATTTATATGTTTATTTTAGGCAACGTGATCTTGGGAGAAGAAAAAGGAGGTCGGCCAAAGCAAAATTAAACGGGGAGCTGCAGAAACTACAAGATCAGTTGAGGAGAGTTGAACAGCGAGCAGAAAAATTCAGAAAGTGGCTCCAACGACCGAAAAAGGACCACCCACCTCCAAGATCCGACAAGTTGGTTCGGCAAATCTCGGGCATATCCCCAAGGAGAACCCTGTTGTTTCATACAGCAGTAGCTGAGAAATTACGCAACTAGTACACTCATTCAAAAAGAGAGAGAGTGACGGACAAGTCATTGCAGGAATAGTCACCAGCAAAATCCTGAAGAAGTACAGGTTGCAGAGGTTGGAAAATGAGGTTTTTGGATTTTCAAGGAGGAGGTGGACAAAACTGGCAAATGAAAATGTCTACAGGTACCAGAGGAAGAAGCACGAGGGGATTGCTGCCATGCTGAGATCAATGGTGATTATTTTTACATGACGATGTCAGCAGGATCACAACTGGGGGAGAAAAGCAAACTGTGACTGAATGAAAATGCTGAAAAGATTATAATATAATAATAATAATAATATATGCCATTTAGCAGACGCTTTTATCCAAAGCGACTTACAGTCATGTGTGCATACATTCTACGTATGGGTGGTCCCGGGGATCGAACCCACTACCCTGGCGTTACAAGCGCCATGCTCTACCAACTGAGCTACAGAAGTGGTGGATTCAATGAAGAACCCCCATTTTGAAGTTCCTGGATGAGCATACCAATCTCCATCTGTCATACTCACTGTTCTTCACACTTTGCCCCTACTGGGTTGTGCATCTAACATTGGCAGATCGTGACACATGCATGTGCAAACAACATGAAAATCAAGGCTTTATTGCCAAAAAAGCTACACCAGATGCACATCATCTACCTATCCAATTCGGAGAGCCTGACACATGCCATCACGTTTGACACCACAAGCAAGCAATGTACATATGGGGAATGTGAGCAATGCAGCAATTAATATCTAAACACTCAAAAGCCGCCACAGAGCCACAGATTGCGTCTCCTACCTTCAGTGGGCCACTGTGGACAAAGAGCACAAAAATGATCCTGGAACAGCCTCAAAGATTACTTTGAAAAAAAATATTTTGAATGCCCAGAAGAGCTGGTGGGAACTTTTTAACATTTTTGCTCCAGAAGTCCAGGCACCATCTCCATAACATCAGACGGCAATATGCTTTCTCACGGGCCCTGAAGCTAAACCTCCCTCCAAATGAATGTGCAGTCCATATTGACTTCGCTGAGAGCTACGGCTGCAAGTACAGCGCTCAAGTACAAGCTGTCCATTTTGGTGCATCACACCATCAGGCCACTTTGCACACTGGGGTTTACTATGTGGGGGGGGGGACATCTGCCCCTACCTCCTTCTGCACTGTGTCGGCATCCAGATTGAAGGGACCACCTGCCATATGGCAACACCTGGAGCCCATCCTGAGGGAAATCCAAGAGAGATGCCCAGATGTGACAACCATCCATTTTTTTTAGCAATGGTCCCTGTATAACAGTATAACTGTAGACCGTCCCCTCGCCCATACTCGGGCGCGAACCAGGGACCCTCTGCACACATGAACAACAGTCACCCACGAAGCATCGTTACCCATCGCTCCACAAATGCCGCTTTAAGGTCTCAGAGCAAGTGACGTCACCGATTTTAAAACGCTATTTAGCGCGCACCACCGCTAACTAGCTAGCTATTTCACATCCGTTACACTTGCACACAGTACAAGCAGCGTGGTCATTTTGACCCTCTTGTGTACTGACATTTTCAAGAAGGGGTTTACAAGAGGAACCTGGAACTACTTTGAAGCCAGTCATGGCAAAGGTGCCCCAGGTGGTGTGGGTGGCACATTGAAGAGGAGGGCCGACAGGCTTGTCAGTCAAGGAGTTGATATCCCAACTGCATTGTCCCTGTACCAAGCTCTGAGTGAGGGACAATCGAAGGTGAAATTGTTTTACAAGCTGTGGAGGTGCAGTGAAAGAAAAGCCAGCTGACTTTCCAGCCGTACCGTCCACAATGAGGCTCCACCAGGTGGTCACTCTTTCACCTGGGAAAATTCTCTACCGCGACGTCCGCTGCCTGTGTTCTGCAACAGGGAATCTGGAGTGTGATTGCCAAAAAACAAAGGGCTTCAGCTTTAATCCCACAGACGACCACACAGACGACCACACAGATGACCACACAGACGACCCCATACACAGCACTCCAGAAGAAGTGCTGTGACACAGTCCAGAGATTGTGGGGAAATGGTGTGCCCTGGTGTACGACCACACAATCTACCCAGGGATCATCCAAGAGGTGAGTAAGACCCACTGCCAGGTGAAATGTAGGCATAGAGTTGGAGTAAACCGTTTTTTTCCCGGCCGTTGAGGGACAATCTGCTTTGGTATCCCTTTGAGGATGTGCTAACCCTCATTCCTCCCCCAGAGAACGTTACCTCACGCCACATGGGCATCGCAAGTGAGGTATGGGATACTCTGGTCAGCCACTAAAATTAAATCTGAACATTATAACATCAGCTTTCTAAAATATTGCATCAGTTCATGACTCTTTTTGATATGCTCATTCATTTTAATGCCTGGTTGTCGGCCTACTGTGATATGACAATTGTTTTTATGTTTGTCCATTGAATATTTGATCAGATCCAGTTTGAGGTCTTAAAAAAAAAAGATTTAAAAAAAAAACATTCCTACTCATCCTGTTGATCCTTTTTCGAAAAGATATATAAAATATTATTACACAACATTCCTGTGGTCCTGGGTAATTATTTGTCACATTTATGTCATGATCTACAATCAAATGTAATGTGATCTGTTCCAACCCTGTTCCTTTGCGCTATCCTGTTACTCTAATTTCAACCTTGTTACCATATAATTTTATAAAAATAATCTTAAATGATTTTCTCAGCTCACGTGGGTTTAACCTATTGTACTTTCTAATAGCTTGAATGATTATATGCATAACGTATGAGGAAATATTTGAAAATAAATACTGAAATTAGTCAAAAATAAAACGTGTGGCTATTGAAAAGTTGGGCAAGATATATTTCAAAAGTTTCTGAAATTAAATTAGTATTCAATGTGAATGTGACTTTCTTTACTTAATGTTAAAGGATTTAATAAACAATATTTTAAAATATACTTTTTTTCAGGTTCCTGGGTATTCGTAACAGGGTTGCACCAAGCATAGCACGCAACAAGTGAAAGATCACATAAAAAGTACTTGATGCCTGAGCCTGACGAATCAAATTATTTGATGGTTTGTTGCCTGTTTTTCTTAAACACATAACAGAAAATGATAAAATAAAGGGTTCATTTTTCAAAAGTGTTTTACTTTAATGCCTAAATTGTCCTCCAATTCTGGAATGACCCAAAAATATTCCAAAACATGCAAAGAACTGCAAAGAGATTGGCAAATAAATTAACTTTATGTCCTGAATACAAGGTGTTATGTTTGGAGCAAATCTAACACAACACATCACTAAGTACAACTCTTCATATTTTCAAGCATGATGGTGACTGCATCATGTTATGGGTCTGCTTGTCACCGGTAAGGTTCACTAGGAGTTGAAAGCTTAACAAACATAGTCGAGTCTCTGCTTTTATAGAAAAAGTGCAACCTCTTTTGTCTATGTGGCAGTGTAGCGGATAACAAAGGCTGAACATAGTGTAAAAGGCCATTGGTTTGTCTGTGCAGATTAAAATAGCCTGAGGTTGATTGCACGAGGGCTCAAACGTATACCTGCGTTTTGTCACAGTTCACACTATAATGTGCTCCTTCCTGCAAGGTTCCGCACAGCTGACCTTCTGCAGATAGTAAACTCAGGGGATGTCTCACATGCTGCGGTCGCACCTAACGGATCTTAGCTATACGCCCAGTCTTATGACTAAGTCACACAAAGACAAGTTGGTATGAGGTTAGAAAAATATAATATAACGAGACTATTTCTTAAGCAGTAAAACACAGGATAGCATGACTAATTATGTAATTTTCCAAATATACACTGAGTGTACATTACATTAAGAACACCTTCCTAATATCGAGTTGCTCAGAACAGTCTCAATTAGTCATGGACTCTACAAGGTGTCAAAAGTGTTCCACAGAGATGCTAGCCCATGTTGACTCCAATGCTTCCCACATTTGTGTCAAGTTGGCTGGATGGCCTTTGGGCGATGGACCATTCTTGATACACACAGGAAACTGTTGAGCATGAATAACCCAGCAGCGTTACAATTCTTGACACACTCAAACTGGTGCATCTGGCACCTTCTACCATGCCCCGTTCAAAGGCAGTTAAATATTTTGTCTTGCCCATTCACCCTCTGAATGACACACGTCTCAATTGTCTCAAGACTTAAAAATCCTTATTTAACCTATCTCCTCCCCTTCATCTACTCTGATTGAAGTGGATTTAGCAAGGGACATCATTAAGGGACCATAGCTTTCAGCTGGATTCACCTGGTCAGTCTATTTCATGGAAAGAGCAGGATTCCTTAATGTTTTTTCCTCTCAGTGTACACTGTGGTTGCTTACCAAGATGACATTGAATGTTCCTGAGTGGCCTAGTGACAGTTTTGACTGGCTGTCTAGCAATGATCAACAACCAACTTGACAAAGCTTGAAGAATTCTTTCAAGAATACTATGCAAATGTTGTACAATCCAGGTGTGCAAAGCTCTTAGAGACTTACCCAGAAAGACTCACAGCTATAATCGCTGCCAAAGGTGATTCTAACATGTATTGCCTCAGGAGTGTGTATACATATGTAAATGAGATATTTCTGTATGTTTCAATAAATGTGCAAACACAAATAAGTTTTTCACTTTGTCATTGTGGGGTAGATGTAGATGGGAAAATAAATAAAAAATAATGTGTATTCAGGTTGTAACGCAACAAAATGTGGAATTAGTCAAGGGGAATAAATACTTTTTGAAGGCACTGTACATTATCCATTAAACATAACTGTCTTTTTTTAAATGATGTGTCTGGTATGGCCATTTATCAACACCGGGAGTAAAATATCCCTGGACTGTCCATATTTGAAATATGTAACTAAATCAAGTCAATCGGGGGGGATTGAGTTATTTGTGCCAGATGGGCATGGGCCGGAATCGAACCCATGCCGACACAATATGGCCTATATGTGCATGCTGAAGGCAGCAGCACTAACTGCTGGACCACCCCAGGTCACGATTGCACTCAATTTTGACAGTTGATTTGTAACCTTAGGTTTACAAGAAATCTTAAGATGTCGTCTTTTTCGATAACATAGTTTATACTGTAGATCAAATCATGGGCAGCGTTTTTTTGCGTGGTTTTCTACCTCGCAATTGTCCTTTTCATCTTACATTTATATTTAAGTCATTTAGCAGACGCTCTTATCCAGAGCGACTTACAAATTGGTGCATTCACCTTATGACATCCAGTGGAACAACCACTTTACAATAGTGCATCTAAATATTTTAAGGGGGGAGGGGGTGAGAAGGATTACTTTATCCTATCCTAGGTATTCCTTAAAGAGGTGGGGTTTCAGGTGTCTCCGGAAGGTGGTGATTGACTCCGCTGTCCTGGCGTCGTGAGGGAGTTTGTTCCACCATTGGGGAGCCAGAGCAGCGAACAGTTTTGACTGAGCTGAGCGGGAACTGTACTTCCTCAGTGGTAGGGAGGCGAGCAGGCCAGAGGTGGATGAACGCAGTGCCCTTATTTGGGTGTAGGGCCTGATCAGAGCCTGGAGGTACTGAGGTGCCGTTCCCCTCACAGCTCCGTAGGCAAGCACCATGGTCTTGTAGCGGATGCGAGCTTCAACTGGAAGCCAGTGGAGAGAGCGGAGGAGCGGGGTGACGTGAGAGAACTTGGGAAGGTTGAACACTAGACGGGCTGCGGCGTTCTGGATGAGTTGTAGGGGTTTAATGGCACAGGCAGGGAGCCCAGCCAACAGCGAGTTGCAGTAATCCAGACGGGAGATGACAAGAGCCTGGATTAGGACCTGCGCCGCTTCCTGTGTGAGGCAGGGTCGTACTCTGCGGATGTTGTAGAGCATGAACCTACAGGAACGGGCCACCGCCTTGATGTTAGTTGAGAACGACAGTTTGTTGTCCAGGATCACGCCAAGGTTCTTAGCGCTCTGGGAGGAGGACACAATGGAGTTGTCAACCGTGATGGCGAGATCATGGAACGGGCAGTCCTTCCCGGGAGGAAGAGCAGCTCCGTCTTGCCGAAGTTCAGCTTGAGGTGGTGATCCGTCATCCACACTGATATGTCTGCCAGACATGCAGAGATGCGATTCGCCACCTGGTCATCAGAAGGGGGAAAGAAGAAGATTAATTGTGTGTCGTCTGCATAGCAATGATAGGAGAGACCATGTGAGGTTATGACAGAGCCAAGTGACTTGGTGTATAGCGAGAATAGGAGAGGGCCTAGAACAGAGCCCTGGGGGACACCAGTGGTGAGAGCGCGTGGTGAGGAGACAGATTCTCGCCACGCCACCTGGTAGGAGCGACCTGTCAGGTAGGACGCAATCCAAGCGTGGGCCGCGCCGGAGATGCCCAACTCGGAGAGGGTGGAGAGGAGGATCTGATGGTTCACAGTATCGAAGGCAGCCGATAGGTCTAGAAGGATGAGAGCAGAGGAGAGAGAGTTAGCTTTAGCGGTGCGGAGCGCCTCCGTGATACAGAGAAGAGCAGTCTCAGTTGAATGACTAGTCTTGAAACATGACTGATTTGGATCAAGAAGGTCATTCTGAGAGAGATAGCGGGAGAGCTGACCAAGGACGGCACGTTCAAGAGTTTTGGAGAGAAAAGAAAGAAGGGATACTGGTCTGTAGTTGTTGACATCGGAGGGATCGAGTGTAGGTTTTTTCAGAAGGGGTGCAACTCTTGCTCTCTTGAAGACGGAAGGGACGTAGCCAGCGGTCAGGGATAAGTTGATGAGCGAGGTGAGGTAAGGGAGAAGGTCTCCGGAAATGGTCTGGAGAAGAGAGGAGGGGATAGGGTCGAGCGGGCAGGTTGTTGGGCGGCCGGCCGTCACAAGACGCGAGATTTCATCTGGAGAGAGAGGGGAGAAAGAGGTCAGAGCACAGGGTAGGGCAGTGTGAGCAGAACCAGCGGTGTTGTTTGACTTAGCAAACGAGGATCGGATGTCGTCGATCTTCTTTTCAAAATGGTTGACGAAGTCATCTGCAGAGAGGGGAGGGGGGGAGGGGGAGGAGGATTCAGGAGGGAGGAGAATGTGGCAAAGAGCTTCCTAGGGTTAGAGGCAGATGCTTGGAATTTAGAGTGGTAGAAAGTGGCTTTAGCAGCAGAGACAGAGGAGGAAAATGTAGAGAGGAGGGAGTGAAAGGATGCCAGGTCCGCAGGGAGGCGAGTTTTCCTCCATTTCCGCTCGGCCTTCCGGAGCCCTGTTCTGTGAGCTCGCATTGAGTCGTCAAGCCACGGAGCGGGAGGGGAGGACCGAGCCGGCCTGGAAGATAGGGGACATAGAGAGTCAAAGGATGCAGAAAGGGAGGAGAGGAGGGTTGAGGAGGCAGAATCAGGAGATAGGTTGGAGAAGGTTTGAGCAGAGGGAAGAGATGATAGGATGGAAGAGGAGAGAGTAGCGGGGGAGAGAGAGCGAAGGTTGGGACGGCGCGATACCATCCGAGTAGGGGCAGTGTGGGAAGTGTTGGATGAGAGCGAGAGGGAAAAGGATACAAGGTAGTGGTCGGAGACTTGGAGGGGAGTTGCAATGAGGTTAGTGGAAGAACAGCATCTAGTAAAGATGAGGTCGAGCGTATTGCCTGCCTTGTGAGTAGTCTTGTCTTTACATCTGATTATTATAGGCAATTAATGTTCCTTAGGCCACAGTTTAGGTGTTGATGTGTATGGCTGCATTCCAGATAGATCTTTGTACATTTGAATGTTGCAGTAATAGGACCTAGTCCTAGCGTTTGAACGAGCGAGAGAGAAAATAATTTTGATAGCAAGTCCTGATCCCAATGACTCGACTGCCCCCACATGGAGAGAAGAAATAACTGCTCATTTTCAGGGAATTTATCTAAATCAAGAAGCTCATTAGAATCTCCTGATGCAGCAGAAAAATTATCTGCGATTAAAGAGTGATCAAGTTAAGGTCCGACATCTGTATGTAGGCATACGAGCCCACCTGTGGCCACGTGGATAGTGTATCATTGTTTAACGACAGCGAGGAACCTTGTACGGTATTACTCAACCTGGTTTTAAAAAATACAACAAAAAAAAACATTTAAAATGATGCCTCAAGTTTGTGAGCATGAAAGGCTTCCTGAGTGTGCGAGGCATCGGGGAAGGAGTTAGCCCTTCCTGCCTGCGTTGTGCACTGAGAGGAGAGGTTGTTCATGGCTCACTGGTAATCAGTAGCAGCATGAGAGTGCATTACTTGAATGATAAACCCCTCCGAGGACTAGGGAGACATCTACAAACACTGTTAGACTGTTTGACAGCAATCTCCCTCCATATATATATATATAGTTCATATAATAGAATGAAGTTACCCCTCAACTTCTGATCTAAGGCAATGTCTGTGCTTTACTTCCTAATGATAATGGGTTGATCCTAGCTTTGTGCTTGGGGGCTTTATCCAGAGCGGTCTGAACTACTAGACATTTCCAATCATATAGTACTGTACTACTGCTATTTGACAGTTATCTCCCTCCACAATAGAGGTCAGCCATGTAAGACTCAATCTCTCTTTAACCTCTAATCCAAGGTCAGTTTTGCGATGTACCCCCTGACAGTTACGACTCCCAGTTGGGGACCAGGATGTCTTGCTCCCAGGCAGACTAAATAACTTTTTTGCCCGCTTTGAGGACAATACAGTGCCACGGACACAGCCTGCAACGAAAACATGCGGACTCTCCTTCACTGCAGCCGAGGTGAGTAAAACACTTAAACGTGTTAACCCTCGCAAGGCTGCAGGCCCAGACGGCATCACCAGCCGCGCCCTCAGAGCATGCGCAGACCAGCTGGCCGGTGTGTTTACGGACATATTCAATCAATCCCTATACCAGTCTGCTGTTCCCACATGCTTCAAGAGGGCCACCATTGTTCCTGTTCCCAAGAAAGCTAAGGTAACTGAGCTAAACGACTACCGCCCCGTGGCACTCACTTCCGTCATCATGAAGTGCTTTGAGAGACTAGTCAAGGACCATATCACCTCCACCCTACCTGACACCCTAGACCCACTCCAATTTGCTTACTGCCCAAATAAGTCTACAGACGATGCAATCTCAACCACACTGCACACTGCCCTAACCCATCTGGACAAGAGGAATACCTATGTGAGAATGCTGTTCATCGACTACAGCTCGGCATTCAACACTATAGTACCCTCCAAGCTCATCATTAAGCTCGAGACCCTGGGTCTCGACCCCGCCCTGTGCAACTGGGTACTGGACTTCCTGACGGGCCGCCCCCAGGTGGTGAGGGTAGGCAACAACATCTCCACCCCGCTGATCCTCAACACTGGGGCCCCACAAGGGTGCGTTCTGAGCCCTCTCCTGTACTCCCTGTTCACCCACGACTGCGTGGCCACACACGCCTCCAACTCAATCATCAAGTTTGCAACTCAATCATCAAGTTTGCGGACTTACAAATTGACACAACAGTGGTAGGCTTGATTACCAACAACGACGAGACGGCCTACAGGGAGGAGGTGAGGGCCCTCGGAGTGTGGTGTCAGGAAAATAACCTCAAACTCAACGTCAACAAAACTAAGGAGATGATTGTGGACTTCAGGAAAGAGCAGAGGGAACACCCCCCTATCCACATCGATGGAACAGTAGTAGAGAGGGTAGTAAGTTTTAAGTTCCTCGGCATACACATCACAGACAAACTGAATTGGTCTAGTCACACAGACAGCATCGTGAAGAAGGCGCAGCAGCGCCTCTTCAACCTCAGGAGGCTGAAGAAATTTGGCTTGTCACCAAAAGCACTCACAAACTTCTACAGATGCACAATCGAGAGCATCCCGGCGGGCTGTATCACCGCCTGGTACGGCAACTGCTCCACCCACAACCGTAAGGCTCTCCAGAGGGTAGTGAGGTCTGCACAACGCATCACCGGTGGCAAACTACCAGCCCTCCAGGACACCTACACCACCCGATGTTACAGGAAGGCCATAAAGATCATCAAGGGCAACAACCACCCGAGCCACTGCCAGTTCACCCCGCTATCATCCAGAAGGCGAGGTCAGTACAGGTGCATCAAAGCTGGGACCGAGAGACTGAAAAATAGCTTCTATCTCAAGGCCATCAGACTGTTAAACAGCCACCACTAACATTGAGTGGCTGCTGCCAACACACTGACACTGACTCAACTCCAGCCACTTTAATAATGGGAATTGATGGGAAATGATGTAAAATATATCACTAGTCACTTTAAACAATGCTACCTAATATAATATTACATACCCTACATTATTCATCTCATATGCATACGTATATACTGTACTCTATATCATCGACTGCATCCTTATGTAATACATGTATCACTAGCCACTTTAACTATGCCACTTTGTTTACATACTCATCTCATATGTATATACTGTACTCGATACCATCTACTGTATCTTGCCTATGCTGCTCTGTACCATCGCTCATTCATATATCCTTATGTGCATATTCTTTATCCCCTTACACTGTGTATAAGACAGTAGTTTTGGAATTGTTAGTTAGATTACTTGTTGGTTATTACTGCATTGTCGGAACTAGAAGCACAAGCATTTCGTTACACTCGCATTAACATCTGCTAACCATGTGTATGTGACAAATAACATTTGATTTGATTTGAGTTGAAAGCTGATCCAAGATCAGCGATATAGGCCAGCTTCTCACTGGAACTGTCTCAGCACTAGATATTCACCAGGGGGCAACAGAACACTATTATAAGAGCTGAGCTGGGTCAATTTCCTTTCGATTGGCTGGCCCTTGACTGACTGCTGGGCTGGATTTGACAGGCTTTGATTCTGCTTCTGGGGAGACTGAACCACCAAAGGTGAGCAAGTGTTTTAGGCTTGATGAAAAAGTTTTGTGACGGTCCCCTGACTCAACGCTCGTAAATCGATGTTCCCTTAATGAGCAACTCATTAAAGTTAAACTTAATTAATTACCCCGAAACAGACAACAAATGATCAAGAGGGGAGCGGGATGAATCTGAATGAAGTTTAATGTGTTTTTCATTACAGAGGGTGGGAGGGAGACTGCCAAACAAGCGTTATTGGATTTGGGCTTCATGATAACCACAAATAAGTAGTTAATTCATGAAATATTGTCCACAGCGATATGAAAGACTGTAAAGTGTGAAACCCAGGTGCATTATTATGATATTGCGATGAATTTGTGGGGCTGACCTAAGGACTCACAAATATCAGTTCCCAAGGCAAGTGCACTAACCACAGTCTCCATAGAAGTGACCAACTTTGAAGTGCTTGCACCATGTCTGTGGGCTGGTTTGTTACAGTATTATATCTTATTGAATCCAATGATAATCACATTCACACAAGCCCCCCAAAATCAGGCCAAATCAGTGGGTGATGTTCCCCTTTAAAATGGCTTCCCAGTCTCTGGGTAATTTTCATCCTGTTACAGCTACTTCTAGTAAAACATCCACCCAAATCAATTGTGTTCCTGGATCCTTTCACTTCATTATAAGGCTGCGTTGAGACAATGACTTATCAATGACCCAAGCCCAGCTCAGTTAATCTCTACCATTGTGTCACTGAGTTGTCATAATGCTTCAGCAAAAGTACATTACATCAGGGGCGTTAGAAGACACAATGTTAGTAACATAATGTATGTCCCTCTTACTGCCCAGAATGCCTCTGCTGATCCCACAGCTATTGTATACAGTAATCATGTGCCTATGGGCCAGAGTTATACTGTTAGCACTGAGGCGGTGTGCCCTAGTAGGAAGTCCACTGTGTGCAGCTCACCCTGCACTAACATAAATAACATGAGCATGTCTACCTCCACTAAGCTTCCCGGTAAGCAATGAAAACAATCAAGCATCCCAGAAAAGTGCTAAAAACAGCCCACATTAACATATGTATCTTAAGAAACAAGGTTCATGAAATCAATAATTTGCTAGTAACAGATGACATTCACTTAGATAAACTCAGTTAGATAATACCTTTGATAATACAGTGGTAGCAATAAATGGTTATAACATCTACAGAAAAGACAGAAATGACAAAGGTGGAGGTGTTGCCGTTTATATTCAGATCTACATTTCTGTTAAGCTTAGAGAGGCTCTCATGTTAAATACTGTTGAAGTAATATGGCTACAGGTTCATCTGCCTCAGCTAAAGCCTATTCTGGTGGGAAGCTGCTATAGACCACCAAGTGCCAACAGTCGGTTTCTGGATAAAATGTGTGAAATGCTTTATAATAATAATAATAATAATAATAATAATATATGCCATTTAGCAGACGCTTTTATCCAAAGCGACTTACAGTCATGTGTGCATACATTCTACGTATGGGTGGTCCCGGGAATCGAACCCACTACCCTGGCGTTACAAGCGCCATGCTCTACCAACTGAGCTACAGAAGGACCACCCGTAGATTATAGGTTATAATATATGTGATATCAATATTGAGTGGTTCTCATCAGTCTGCCCACTCAAGAGAAAGCTTACAACTGTAACTAGTGCCTGCAACCTGGTTCAGGTTATCAGTCAACCTACCAAGGAAGTTACAATCAGCACAGGAATGAAATCATCAACTTGTATTGATCACAGTTTTCCTAATGTTGCAGAAATGTAGCGATCACAATACAGTAGCCATTTCTAGGAAAACCAAAGTTCCAGAGGCTGGGACTAAAATGGTGTATAAGAGGTCTTACAATACGTTTTGTAGTGATTTCTATGTTGTTGATGTAAAGAATATTTGTTGGTCCGTGGTGTGTAACGAAGAGCAACCAGACACTGCACTTGACACATTTATGAAATTGCTTATCTCAGTCACTAGTAAGCATGCACCCATTAAGAAAATGACTGTAATAACTGTTAAATCCCTGTGGATTGATGAGGAATTTAACATTTGTATGGTTGAGAGGTACGAGGCAAAAGGAATGGCAAATAAGTCTGCCTGCACAACCGATTGGCAAACATACCTCAAATTTAGAATGTGACTAAACTGAATAAAAATAAGAAGAAACTACACTATGAAATAAACATAAATGGCATAAAGAATGATAGTAAAAAGCTTTGGAGCACTTTAGAAAAGTCAGCTCCGTCATTCATTGTGGCAAGATTAGCAAACTTTCCAGCAACAAACGCTGACACTAGACATCCAAATATACAGTGCATTCAGAAAGTATTCAGACCCCTTGACTTTTCCACATTTTGTTACGGTTACAGCCTTATTCTAACATTGATCAAATCGTTTTTATCCCCTCATCAATCTACACATAATATGACAAAGCAAAAACAGGTTTTTAGACATTTTGGCAAATGACAAGCATTGTAATTTTGAATTCCGTAAAGTGAGTGCGGACGAGTTAAAAAAATGTAAAAAAAAGTTTTGTCCATCAACAACGACAAGCCACCAGGGTCTGACAACTTGGATGCAAAATTACTGAGGATAATAGCAGACGATATTGCCACTAATAATTGCCGTATCTTCAATTTAAGCCTAGTAGAAAGTGTGTGACCTCAGGCCTGGAGGGAAGGAAAAGTAATTTCGCTACCTAATAATAGTAAGGGTAAAGCCAGTGTGTCTATGTAAGCGGATGACTCGGCACTATACACTTTAGCTAGGTGACTAAACTGCTTGATGTAACCCTGGATTGTAAAACTGTCATCGTAAAAACATATTGATACAACATTAGCTGTACAGTATACAGGGCTGCTCTGCCTTCATAACAGCTCTATCAACAAGGCAGGCCCATCAGGCCCTAGTTTTGACACACCTGGACTACTGTTCAGTCGGAGAAAATTGCAATTGGCTCAGAACAGGGCAGCACGGCGGCTCATGCAAGCCATACATTAGATCTTTTGTTTTTGTTAAAGATAAAAATACACCTTATGGAACAGCGGAGACTGTGAAGAGACACACACACAATACTATATGCACTATATACACATATACACATGGATTTTGTGTTGTAGATATGTGGTAGTAGAGTAGTGGCCTGCGGGCACCCACTTAATGTGTTGTGAAATCTGTTGTGAATGTATTGTAATGTTTTTTTAAATTGTATAACTGCCTTAACTTTGCTGGACCCCAGGAAGGGTAGCTGCTGCCCTGCCTGCAGCTAATGGGGATCCATAATAAATACAAATACTGTGCTTAATTAACTTCTCAACAAACCCAGAGCAACACAGCTCATTGGTTTAACTCAATGCTAACAGCATGTCCCAATGTCTTACAGATCTGTGACAAGGAGTGGCACTACTACGTGATCAATGTGGAGTTCCCTGCCGTGATTCTCTTCGTAGATGGCGTAACCTACGAACCCTACCTGGTGACCGATGATTGGCCCATCCATCCCTCATCAATTGACACCCAGCTGACAGTGGGTGCCTGCTGGCAAGGTCATTATAGACTCCTGTATAGGGTCCGTTGTCCATACCGACTCTGTGACTCTGAGGCTGTCCTAATATGCACAGCGTACCTATAGAATTTCTGTATTTTTTACTGTAAAATAAGGGGAGGGGAGGAGCAGGGAGGGAGGAGTCACATCATTTTCCTTTGATTTGGACATGTTTCCTCACAGACCAAGAATAATGTGGTTTTCCGTATCCCAGGAACAACTGTTTATTGGTTTCAATTGACCAGGACTTTAGGTAGTCACGTAGTGTTTCATGTTTCAGTATGCCTTGCCTGTTACCATAGGGATGAGTCAGTTTCCCTTATCCAGTCCAAGACAGTGATTAAACACTCCCCAACTTAAGACTAAGAGAGCTTGCAGCAGGAGCACAGACAGACACAGACAGACGCAGAGAGACACTGAGACACACAGAGACAGAGAGAGAGAGAGGCTCAAGCTTGGAGACATCAAAAAGGAAACACAGGCTGTCAATTCCAGCCGCTTGAAAAGAGGGGACTAATGAATCCATTTGAATGAAGAAGCACTACTTAACATTGCTTTTTATGATCAAAATAATAATTATATAAATGTGTCAGCTGGGGGACAGATGGATACAGCTGAATCCCATGAGCCACGCTCGAGGTCCAACGTCAGCCGCATTCCGGTGTCGTCTGAATTTATTTTCATCTGGCTCCTGGTTGCAGTTCTCTTTTCCCTCTCTCTTTCCATGAATCTGTGATTGTGTGAGAAAGCCCTGAAGAAGGGATTAAGCCAGCCTGAATGGAGTACAAGTTCTCTGGCTATTACATCCCAATGAAGCTGCTATAAGCTTCACTAAGCTGCAACTGATAACTTTGCAGACCATTAGTGAACAGGATTGCATTTCTCTCACCCCCCCCAACCACCCTGCACGCAATCAACAACGTAATGAAGAGACACAAGGAATGAAAGGCACCAGCCCTGACCTTAGCGCGCCCTAAGCAAAACAAGACGTGTGACTTGTGACGAGAAAAGCAGAATATGGTTTGTTTTGTCCATTTTCGTGAGGAAACCATTTATTGAGATTGCTCTTAATGGTGCTCTTCTTATGGAGAGTAGACAAGCAGTTTCTCTGTGCAATGTCACTACTGGGGAAGTTTAGGGCAGACAGACTCTGGCTGGCCTCAGGCCTACTGCGATAGAAGCCTCTTCTAAACCATAAACATAATCCTGAACCTTCTCTAATTTCCTAATACAACTTGTTCAAACAATCCATTTCAACTTAATTGCTATCTTTCCTACGGCAGGTGTAAATATTATGCAGCCAGGTGTGTAAAAATAGCATATGTTAGCACTGAAGCCTAAATGCTGAATGTCTTCTTGTTCAAATTCTCCTCTTTGGGGGGGACGAGACCGAAATAAGCCCAAAAACACACTCTCGCTCTGTGCTTCGGTGCCACAATACTTAATTGATAACATCTGTCTGGGAAAATATAAAATAATTTTTAAATCAGGCTGGTGCAGGCGGAGGCGAGAACACTTGAGTATGTCAGCAAGAGACACGGCTCGGGGACCGTTAACGACTAGCAAACTGCTAGCACCATCTGCCAGTGAATCAAAGAAGAAAAACACACACTTGCCTAAAAAAGACGACGCTAGTTCTTTTTATTGAAGGCCTAGTGTCCCTCTGCTCTGAGCCCAAATCTACCTCAGATTGGACATTTTATTTTGTTGTTTTGAAAGTCGTTTTTTAAAAAGAGTGGGGAGAGCAGATGGAAGCTGATAAACAAAACGGGCTATCATTTCCATAGTCACGCTACTGTCTTTATTTCACAGTCCTGTTTCAGTTGGTATTTACTTGATGTTTCAGCCTACTAGGAAGTGATGCAAAAACAAAGGTAACTGTGTTAGCCATTGTTTAAATAGCTTCGTCTTGTTGAAAGGTAAGTTATATAGGTTCTTCTCTTTTACTAGTGTTATTTCTAGCTTAAACTAAGTAAATAAAGTAAAATACTGTCAAATTAAAAATGACCAAAGCATGTTCCTACTATTATAATAGAGGCATGCTCCATAATGCTTTCATTGCACTGTGCTTTCAGAACAGATAAAGGAGAAGACAATCATTGTCCACCACTTGATTGTACAATATTGCACCTTTGAACTGAACAAAAAAAACCTTCCTCTTGTCCTCCCTAGGTGGTGAGGTGTCCAACCCGCGGTTCACCCAGTACTTCCGGGGAAGTCTGTCAGGTCTGACCATCCGGCCAGGCAAGATAGAGACCCAGAAAGTCATCTCCTGTCTACAGGCCTGTAAGGAAGGACTGGACATCAACTCACTGGAGAGCCTGGGCAAGGATATCAAGGTGAGTCACTGGGGCAAACACAAGCAGATACACTGTACCAGTCAAAAGTGTGGACACACCTACACATTCAAGGGTATTTATTTATTTTACTATTTTCTATATTGTAGAATAATAGGGAATATATTAAAACTATGAAATAACACATGGAATCATGTAGTAACCAAAAAAAGTGTTAAACAAATCCAAATATATTTTATATTTGAGATTCTTCAGTAGCCACCGTTTTGCCTCGATGACAGCTTTGCACACTCTTGGCTCTCTTATAAAGGTTCATTTTTAATGGGGAAAATGATATTCCCCAAACTTCACGCGCTGCTTATGTATGCCAGTTAGACTCTACAGCGGTTATAAAGCAGATTCATGTGCTTCATTTTAAGATGTTGTTTGGCCACTTTAGATGTGATGCAAAGCTTATGTAAACATATAGGCCTATGGGCTGGGAAGGATACATGACGTGTGCAACTATGATTTGAAAAAGTCGGCCAAAAAAATGGTATGCGCTGTGTCTTGCCTTAATGCTCAAACTGGGCGACATTCACAGGTGATATTATATCATTCACAAGTGATAGGCTAATATTGTCACCCATCAGACTATTCTTGATTTAATATTGTCTTTACATATACTCAATAATATATGTGTGGTATTAGTTTTGATTTAGAAATTGACCATTATCATGCACCTGTCTCGGAACATGGGCATGGGAAGAAAAGAACAACATGTAATCTATGCACTTAAATAGCGAATGGAGGATGCTTTTCCCATGGTTCATTTTCATGCCAGCCAGGTAGGCTACACTCCTGTTGAAAGTGAAGCAAAATGTTCATGTTTGGAAAATTGATGAGTAAATATAGTAGGCCTAGCCTATAGAAAGCTGATGGGATCCTCCTGATTTTATTAGAGGCCATCAAAACTGTTTTCTCTGCATTTGCATAGCCAATGTCACAGATCCCTCTGGAACTTTCATTGCGAACACCTGGCCCCTATTCCAACTGATTGTATATGTATATATGTGCCCTTTGTTCCCCATGGTGCTGTCGATTATTGTTAGTTGGTGTGTGAGTACCTGTGCTGTGTGTTTTGGCTTTTGTGCCCTTGTGGATTGCACAGATGATTACAGGTCTCGTCCCGTGTGTTAATCATTGTGCGCGTGTGTTATTTATTCAAGGTTCTCCTCGCTCTTTTGTTTGGGTTTTAAACCTGTGTATTTGTTACGTGTTTGTTTGGTCTTCGTCCCCGTGCCTTTACACTAAATTTAAAAAACTATTACGCATTCCTGCATCTGTCTCCCAATCCTTCATGCCAACGTGACAGCTTATAGAAATGTTGCACAACATAAGCTCATGGTGTGACAGAAAAATTATGAATTCACCTTATTTGTTGGATATGAAACAATTATTTACTTAAACAGTAAGATACTTCTGTCCTGCTATTGCTGAGTTTTATGGCGTCCACTCTAGCTTCCTGGTGATAAAACCTACAGCTGGCATTCCAGTGACAGGATGTGGGGTGGTTGTAACTGGGATAGGAGTAGAACAGTGCCTCATTGTCTCATCTTCCTGGTGCAGGCTGTTATTGCAGCAAAGGGTGAACCAACTCCATATTAATGCCCATGATTTTGGATTGAGATGTTCGACAAGCAGGTGTCCACATACTTTTGGTGATGTATTGTGTGCATGAAACTCTCAGACACTTACCCTCTTGTATCAGTTGATTCATGTGTTCCTCTGTGTGTGCAGTTTCACTTTAACCCGGCCCAGTCTGTGCTGGTGATGGAGGGAGAGGACCTGGAGAGTGTCAACACAGCCATGGCCAAGGTCTCCTACATCAACTCACGCCAGTTCCCCACAGCAGGCCTCAGACGGCTACACATCACCACCACCGTACAGTGAGTATGGAATCCAACAATGTGTATGCGGGCGCACGCACGCGAACACACTTAGTCTGTCTCTCACTCACACACACACACACACACACACCTCAACCTCTCTCTGTCTCTCTCTCTCTCTTTCACATAGGCTACAGGAAACATTTATTGCACCCATACAACCATACATTTAAACCCCTTTGAACTATAGGACCACAAGGTCACAGAGACGCATGCAAGTATCATTTGTTTAAAGGCTCCTCAGAGGAGGAAGGGGAGGACCATCCTCCTCAGTGAATTTCATTAAAAATCTAAATTGTGGAACATTCAAAAAGTTATCATTTTTAAGGCCGCACAACCAGTAATTGAGTATAAGGGGGGCAGTTACTTTTTCACACAGGGGAATTGTTAATTTTGTTAATTAAATAAATGAAATAAGTATTTAAAAAATGGTGTTCTTTGTAAACTCCCTTTATCTAATATTAGGTTTTGGCTAAAGATCGGATAACATTCCATATCAAACATATACAAAATTTGAGAAAATCAGAAAGTGGGCTGTCAGAGCTCTTGCAGCATGAACTGACAAGGTTGTCCACCCAATCAAAGAACCAGAGAATGAATCTAGTACTGGAAGCATAAGCTACACTGCAGTGCACAAAATGTGGTGAGTAGTTGACAATACAGTAGGTGAATAGATCTGAACAATTTAATTTCTTCAAAAATTAAGGAGAAGCAAGAGAGGGAGAGAGAGAGCTAGCTATATTTTGTTGTATTTTTTTTCTCACTTTCACTTGGAAGGTGCACTATATAAAACATTTCAGTTTGTGACAAAACAAGCAAGTATAGTGTGAAGAATCATTGTACCATCTAAACAGCTGTGAAATATATTTTCCATAACCAAAAATATTGTATTTTCAACTGTTTGGAGCTGGGGTACAAAACCGAACGTAAAAGACGCAAAAACTAAATGTAAGAACGGGAAGCATAGAAATAGCGCACATAGATCAGATCTAACACTACCTAAACTTGCTTTCAATGATAATGACAGATCTATAACACGCATTTCTATGTGAACTTGGTCAGGTCGCCCAAAAACGTAAATATTTCATCTAGTTTATCCTACTCAAACACCCGGCTCAAACAGAGAGGGATGCCATGTTAGCTAGCTGGCTATGGCTATCCAACACTGGAAATCTTCCAAGTCAAGGTAAGCTTTTGGTTTTATTCATTTATTGCCACCGGGGACCTGCCAGTGTAACTGCTAAACTGCTTGCTGTACACTGTACTGCATGATTGTAGTGTGTTTACTAATGCATTGACTATGACGTTAGCTCTTATGGTGGAACGATGTAGGCTGTGTGTAGCAGTTAGCGGTTATGGTATGAAGGTTTGGCTTGGAAAGATTTTTTCGCCTGGTCACAGAATAGTGCATAGATGTGCATTTTGTTTTACAGAGGTAAACAAATGCTGTTATCTGGGGAAGGAGGTGAAAGAGATGCGATTAAAGGGGAACGTGTTTTGATGGCGGGACAGTGAGAGAAAAGAGAGAATCTACACTGAGTTAAAGGAACTCTTTGAACTGAATGTCCTCAGTGTGTGTGTGTGTGTGTGTGTGTGTGTGTGTGTGTGTGTGTGTGTGTGTGTGTGTGTGTGTGTGTGTGTGTGTGTGTGTGTGTGTGTGTGTGTGTGTGTGTGTGTGTGTGTGTGTGTGTGTGTGTGTGTGAGCAATACAGCCCATGGTGTTTGCGCATCTGAGGCTCTGCTTTTTCTCTGTATGTGTCCTCAGGGTCAGTGTGTGTGTACGTCTGGCGTGTCATTGAGATCAGTGTCTAGTGTGTTCCAGGCTGTGTGTGTGTGTGTGTGCCCGTCTAAGCCTGTGCTCTCTCCGTGTCTGATATGCTAATCAGCGTCGCTTCCCTCTCTTTATCTCTCCCCTCGTTAATGGCTGAGAGGACAGCCGGGTTGCCGTGGCGCCCCGGTTGCCTTGGAGCTGTGGTAGCCTGGGCCGACGTGGCAATTGCTGATGACGAGGATATGAATGACGGCCATGAAAGGCAATCTGCTGTGTCAGGGTTCCTCACGCCAGAGAGCACTACGAGAAGGGAGGTTGATCATGAGAGGAATATAGTGCTGTTAAGACTGTCTGGGTGGGTGACTGGCTGGCCCGTTTTCTGTCTACCTCTCGCTCAATATCCTTCTCTCTCCCATTATCCGCTCTCTGTGTTTCTCTCCCTCTCCTCTAGTCACCTATTTCAAGAACAAAGAATTGTATTGTAATACTTCCTTTTGGTGTGAGGGCACTTAGTTTAGAAAGGAAAACTTAGCACCATACAGTGTTTTTAACAGCTCAGGTGTTTGCGCCATTGCCTAATGAGAAAAGGTAAAGGAACAGATGGTATGCTGAGATTGTGCAGTCTTATAGGAGTTAATGAAATGTATTGGTAAATAAATACAGGCCCAATACAAGAGAGGAAGTGAGAGTGGAAGAGAAAGAACAAGGTTGATCGTGGGATATAATTTGTGTTACCCTTATTTTACCAGGTAAGTTGACTGAGAACACATTCTCATTTACGGCAACGACATGGAGAATAGCTACAGGGGAGAGGAGGGGGGGGGTGAAGGAGCCAATTGGAAGCTATACAGGAATGAAATCAATTGCTAAACTAAGGTAGGCCCAAATAAGAGAGAGAATGAGAAAGGATGGAGAGAAAAGGTGGAAACGGTGTGTGTGTGTATTGTGTTCACAGTTAAGCAGTAAGGGGGGGGGGGCAAATCAAATTGGACTTGTGTGGTGGATAGTGGACTCCTGCCACAGGAGCTGTAATAGGTTTAGTCTAACTAGCCGCCTCGTATAAAGAGAGATGGCCTGTCCTATTCAGCAGGCACTTTAATGCTCCATACGACAAGAGGCCCCCGACTGCATCCCAAATGGCACCCTATTCTCTAGTCTCTCGTGAAAAGTAGTGCACTATGTAGGGAATGTGGTGTAATTTGGGACACAACCCCTTGCTGGTCAGATGGCATTTATTTAGCGAGGGCCTTAGTTTAGTATGGGGCATACTACTCCTCACAAACTTTGTTTAGCAGTTATACTGATGTTGTTCTGGGGTAATTGTTTGTGGAGTTACAGCCAATTGTGTTAATCAAAAGAAACACGCACACGATTGCTGGTGCACACTGCACGCACGCATGCACACACACTTCCCAATCAGAGTTTGTTTGGTAGTTACGTAGATCAGCTAATCACACACTTCCTAGCCATACAAATACAGACATCCCATTTCAAGCCAGTCTAGTAGGTAGTTAAGGAGAACAACGTGTCTTAATACGTGCTTAATGTGCTTAATGTAGGCCTAGGAATTGCCATGGGAAAGCAGCTCAAACAGACCACGAAGGTGACAAATGTATTTTCACTAGTAAACCAGAAGCAGCAGACAGTCATCATATAAACAAAAGACTGTTCTTAATTACCACGGGAAAGTAAATGAATTAATAAGTGAGTGAGTGAAGAGCACTTTTCACCGACCATTGAAAAACGTAATTACTCAAGGCGTTAGGTGCCGGCGTTGGCATTAATCCTGAGAGACTTCACTCTGCTCCTCTCAAAGTGGAATGAACCTGGATGATGGCCAGCTTGTTTTACCCAGACTGCCTGGGTGGCAGGACAGCTCCTCGCTCTGGGTAGAAGGTGCCCTTAGGATCTACTGAACAAAAATATGAATGCAACATGCAAGGATTTGAAAGATGTTACTGAGTTAGAGTTCATCTAAGGAAATCAGTCGATTTAAATAAATACATTTGGTCCTAATCTATGAATTTCACATGACTGGGCATGGGTGCAGCCCCACGCACTTGCATGCCAGACCCACCCACTGTGGAGCTGGGCCCAGCCAATCAGAATTATTTTTTTCCCCACAAAAAGGCCTTTAATTACAGACAGAAATACTCCTCAGCCGTCCGGTTGACTGGTCTCAGATGGTCCCGCAGGTGACAAAACTGGATGTGGAGGTCCTGGGCTGGTGTGGTTACACATGTTCTGTGGTTGTTAGGCCAGTTGGACGTACTGCCAAATTCTCTAAAACGAAGTTTGAGGTGGTTTACGGTACATTCAATTCTCTGGCAACAGCTCTGATGGACACTCCTGCAGTCGGCATGCTAATTGCACAATTTAAGACATCTGTGGCATTGTGTGACCTTTTATTATCCCCAGCGTAAGGTGCACCTGTGTAATGATCATGCTGTTTAATCAGCTTCTTGATATGCCAAACCTATCAGGTGGATAGATTACTGTGAAAAAGGATAAATGCTCACTAACAGGGATGTAATTTGTAAAAACAAATAATAATAAATTGAGAGAAATTAGGTTTTTGTGCCTATATAAAATGTCTGGGATCTTTAATTTCAGCTCATGAAACATGGGACCAAGACTTTACATGTTGCATTTATATTTTTTGTTCAGTGCTTTCGGAAAGTATTCAGACCCCTGGACTTTTTCCACATATTGTTTAATTACAGCCTAATTCTAAAATTGATTGTTTTTTTCTTCTTAAATCTACACACAATAGCCCATAATGACAAAGTAAAACAGGATTATAATTTTTTTTGCAAACTTAGAAAAAATAAATTACAAAATATCACATTTACATAAGTATTCAACCTCTTTACGCTGTACTTTGTTGAAGCATCTTTGGCAGCGATTATAGACTCGAGTTTTCTTGGGTTTTCTTGGCTCCAAGCGTGGCACAATTGTATTTGGGGATTTTCTCCCATCATTCTCTGTAGATCCTCTCAAGCTCTGTCAAATTGGAAGGGGAGCATCGCTTCTCAGCTATTTTCTGGTCTCTCCAGTGTTGTTCGAATGGGTTCAAGTCCGGCCCCCACCTGGGCTGCTCAAGGACATTCAGAGACATGTCCCGAAGCCACTCCTGCGTTGTCTTGGCTGTGTGTTTAAGGTCGTTGTCCTGTTGGAAGGTGAACCCCAGTCTGAGTGCTCTGGGGTAGGTTTTCATCAAGGGTCTCTCTGTACTTTGCTCTGTTCATCTTTCCCTCGATACTGACTGGTCTCCCAGTCCCTGCTTCTGAAAAACATCCACACAGCATGATGCTGCCACAACCATGCTTCACTGTATGGATGCTGCCAGATTTCCTCCAGACCTGACACTTGGCATTCAGGCCAAAGAGTAAAATCTTGGTTTCATCACACCAGAGAATCTTGTTTCTCATGGTCTGAGAGTTTCTCTCATCTCCACAGAGGAACTCTGGAGCTCTGTCAGAGTGACCATCGGGTTCTTGGTCACCTCCTTGACCAAGGCTCTTCTCCCCCATTGCTCAGTTTGGCCAGTTGGCCAGCTCTAGGAAGAGTCTTGGTGGTTCCAAACATCTCCCATGTAAGAATGCTGGATGCCAGTGTTCTTGGGGACCTTCAATGCTGCAGTCATTTTTTGGTACCCTTCCCCAGATCTGTGCCTCGACACAATCCTGTCGCAGAGCTCTACAGAAAATTATTTCGACCTCATGGCTTGGTTTTTAGCTCTGACATCACTGTCAACTGTGGGACCTTATATAGACAGGTGTGTGCCTTTCCAAATCATGTCCAATCAATTGAATTTACCACAGGTGGACTCCAATCAAGTTGTAGAAACATCTCAAGGATGATCAATGGAAACAGGATGGATGCACCTGAGCTCAATTTCGAGTCTCATGGCAAAGGGTCTGAATATAACTATTTGATTGAAAGTTGTTTTACTACAGTCACTGAATTAAAAAAGTAATAACTCCTTAAATGTTTCTTTGTTTGGGGTTATGCTTCATGTTAACCGTGGGCTAAGGTGTTAAATTGTGTTGATGAGAAAATGTGATAATTAGTGCGTGTTTACATTATATTAGGCCATTTATAGGATAAACAGAGAGAGACTGTGTTTCTGTGGGCGGGTGCATGTCCAAGCGTGCTTACGTCTGTGTGCGTGTGTGTTACTGGAAATGGCCAACTTGGGGCCATCTGTCTGAAAACAGCATCACTCCACCCAAAACATTTGAAAAGCTGCAGCTTCTATGCCAACCGAGACAACTTGCAATCACAATTGGACAAACATTGGAAGTCTACTTTCACAGTTGCCTCTGTCACAATCTGTCCCTACATTATGTGTCTCTCATCTCTGAAATGAAAATGAAAAGTGCCCAGTCATTCATTGCTAGGACCAGAAAGAGTATGTAGTCAGTATACTCTTGGGTGAAGGCACAAATTAATAGTGACACACAATGCAATTTATGCCATTTACGATTCCAATATGATTAGTATCAGATGGCAGTGATGTTCCCCTAGTCTTTCTTACCCAGTTACTCCTTATATGTAGGCCAATTATCTACAAAAACTGCCCTGGCCAGAACAATTATGACCTGAAGAAAATAAAGTGCTCTCAATGCATTATCTGCATTGTCTAATGTCTATCTCCATGCTCTCCTCCTGATCCCTTCTTCTTCACCCTCCCTCTCTCCTGTTGTTTTGGGTTGCTCAGGTGTTTCGGGGAGGACATATGCATCTCCATCCCAGACATTAAGGCAGTAGTAATAGTCCTGCCACCCAGCGAGCCATGGATCACCATCGCTGGTTCAGATCGACTCGTCAAGCCTTCCGCTGACCTGCGTGGAGCCACGGGCATGGCACCCTTCAAGGAGCTGCGCATCACCAGCACTGTAACCAAGAGTGACGGTGTGCCGTTCAGCGCAGGTGGGTTACGTGGATACGTGTTGATATAGCACGGAGTTTAAAAAGTGTGTGTGTGAGCATTCATGTGTGTGTGTGTGTGTGTGTGTGTGTGTGTGTGTGTGTGTGTGTGTGTGTGTGTGTGTGTGTGTGTGTGTGAGCATTCATGTGTGTGTGTGTGTGTGTGTGTGTGTGTGTGTGTGTGTGTGTGTGTGTGTGTGTGTGTGTGTGTGTGTGTGTGTGTGTGTGTGTGTGTGTGTGTGTGTGTGTGTACAGTCCACAGGCCTGGTGTTCTGGAGGTTATGCACAACCTGGATTACTGTGATGTCCTGGTGATCGGAGAGGAGCTCAATCCAGAGCATGAGAGTCTGGAAATTCACCACAGCTCCCTAATAGGGAAACACCTGGATGCCACAAACTCCACCTCAGGCATCTCCGTATATGGTATACACTTCAATTTATTAATCATTATTCATATCACACTTTTCATACCTGAACATAAATTCCTTATTGTGTGTCACCTGCTTGGTAACGGTACGAGAAGCTCTTGAAGTTATTAGAGCTGGGCCCAGCATTGAGCCCTGAGGGACACCATCAATATATGGCTGGGAATACCAGGGACACCTTTGGTAAAAATGCATTTTCCCCAGGTGTGGACTCCATGGCACACTATGAGGAGGCCCTCAGGCAGGTGCGCTATAGGAACTGGCGCCCGGCGACCCTGACTAACAGGAGGTTCAGGCTCACCTGCTCCGAGCTCAACGGCCGCTACACCAGCAACGAGTTCAATCTGGAGGTCAGGGAAGAAGCTTTATCCATCTTTCCTTTTCTGTTTCACCCCTTTCCCACTCACACTCTCTATTCTCCCATCTCCACCACTGCCACTACGTCTTCCTGCCTCTTTCTACACCCCTCTCTCTGTTTCTCTCACCCTTCACCACTCAGTCTCTCTTCCCATTTCTGCACTGTCACTCATCAACCAGACCCATTTACCCTTTATCTCGTCGATCTATCTTTTTCTACATCATTGCCATCTCCATACTGACTGATATGTACTTTGTCCCGCCCTCAGATTAGTGTCCTCCACAACTCAGCACCCGTAGAGCATGTCAATCACATGGCTGTCCAATCCCAGTACATGCGGCCTGTGCATCATCCACTGATGGTGCACACTCTCAATTCCCACATCTCAGGTAAGGCATCCAGAAGTGTTCACCCACACAGACACACAAATGTACACACGCACCCACACACACACACACACACGGTGAGCACATGTCCCTGCTACTATCAGAGGCTTGAGAGTGTGTTTTGTTGAACTGGAAAGGGATCCAGATTAGGCTAAACCAGGGATCCTTTCTTGAGCGGTTGGTCAGGGGGCCAGAACATAATTATAAATAATTTGTAGGCTGCAAATTGTCCCGCAAGAAGCCCAAACAGATGCATGGGAATACTTTGCTCTGAAAACTTGGGCGGGGGGCAAATAAAATCACCCATGGGCCTGATTTGGCCTGCGGCCTGACAGTTGGGGAACCCTGGGCTACGCCTTCAGATCATACACACACAGACAGACACACGCTGTCTCTCTCCCTCTCTCTATGTCACACACACACAGGACTGAGTGATCTCCAAAAGGTAGGGAGGACAGAGCACATTTCTTGTAATTCAGGTGAATTTACCCTTTAAACACTTCTCCCCCACAGGCACCCCTCCAGCTGCCACGGTGGTGATAGTGATCTGTATCGCCGCCCTGGTGGTCATAGTGGTGCTGGGCATCTACAGGCTCCACAGTACCCACCAGGACGGCTCCAAGAGGGAGGAGGACGGAGCCAAGGACCCAAAGATGGACTGGGACAACTCCACCCTCACCATCACAGTCAACCCTATGGAGGTGAGAGAACAGTATACAAAGAATGTCCCAAAGGAGGCACTGCTAACTACATCAACTCGATGGCACTTGAAATGATTGAATAGGTCTAGTTGAATGTCTAGGAGTTGATTTGTGGTTGGGGTTTTATGACATGTATCACATTGACTCCGTTTTGGTATTAGATTGAGGTTTTGTAGCAAGGCCAGACATCACCTACAGGGATGTTTTCTGATCAATAGCTTTGAGGTGTCTTCTACAATAGTAGTAATTCAGTGTTTCACTTTATCCCGTCCTGCACATCGGAGGGCCTCAGGCGGTAGAGGAGGTGGTAAGAGACGAAGAGGAAGAGGATGATGAAGAGGAAGAGGACGATGAGCAGGCAGGCGACATGAGTGCAGAGTCAGACGACAGTGATGAAACAGAGGAGGAAGAGGAGGATGAGAGGGAAGTGATGGAGGGAAAGCAGAAGAGCAAGCTGGAATGGGATAGCTCCTCGATAACGTATTGATCTGTCACGCATGTACACACACCTACAGAATCTGCAGTCACAATCATTTGTGAAAACGGCACATTTTTTCAAATGAAATGTTGCTCTCTTCTGGTCAAACTAAGGCATTACAACCAAAAAGGTTGACTAGTCATAAGCAATTGTCCACTTCTCTTGCCAGTGGAGCTGATTTCTCCCATTTGTGTGTAACTGCTCGATCCTATTTAAGACTGCCATTGACAACACAATAGGGCCAATTGAAAATTTGCACATTTCCACCTTATATCCAATGGCTTGTTAATCTGTGTTGAATTATTTCTGGGTTTGGACACGAAAGATTGGACACCAGATTTTCCCCCGTTATCTATCTCAATTGCTTTTGAGTTACTAATACAAAAAGATCTTGGAAAATTGTTCATTTAAAATTGTACGTCCGCTCTTTAGCATTAATACAAATTGTGGAATTTCTTTGCAATTTTAATACTGTACTTTTAAAGTATTTTTTGTTTGCATTAGATTATGAGATTATATTTTATTCGTTTTAAATCTTGGAAACGTTTATTTTACGTCTTCTGAAAGACAGACTAACAAATTGTCCTTAACAGAGGTATAAGAGAGGATGTATTTACAAACAAATTTTGAACATTTTGATAGATTCTCCTTTTTTTCCTGTCTGCCTGGTTCTTTTTCTTGAACATATGAAAAAGCAAGAAAAGTTCCTGTATGTTTTTATAAATCCCTCGTGACGTGTATATAGCAGGTAGCATAGCTGAACTATATTTCACCTCGTCTCTCACCTATCTTTTCTCAAACTGTATGTCCAAATGTGCTTGCATCAGGGGCATTTTGAGTAGTCAAGTTGCCCCTGACCACATATTTAGAATCAAATGACCTTCCCTCAATCCTAACTTTAAACATTTGGAGGGAAAAATGGACAACTGACCCTAGATTAGTTCTTGAGGGTGACTTTAGCGCTCATGGTCATTTCTATCTCTGTGTTTGCTATTGACTGTCCCTGCGTGTGTCCACCTACTTCCGAGGCTGAGATGAGGGTGAGGGTAGACACTTAAAGGGATAGTTCACCCAATAAATCAAACTTTCATACGTGAAAAATGATCTCAAGTCCACGCCATATGTTGTTTAAATCACGCAATATGCACATGTAAGCGTCTGACAAACAAATGTTGGGGTAAATAAACTCCCTTTAGTCATAACCTGTCAAGCCACTATTATTGGCTTGACAGGTTAGCATTTTCAGCCTGGGCGCAGAAACAACTTGTCACATTGGGCGCGTTCGAGCGGATCACTTTTGTCAAGTCGGTGCATTGGTCACCGCCTTTCAAAGTGTGTTGCATTATGAGAATAAAAATTGTCTGACTTGCGCCTACATGTCGCCTGCATTAACTTTACAAAAATCACGTGATCAAAAGGTAATGAAGTTTAGACTGCAGTCGACTGCTGGTTTCTGCAGTCGCTCTTCATTAACTTCTTCCTGCAGCAATCTCCTGCATTGTGGGAGGCTCTATTGTCAACCAGTCAGAAAGTGACCCACGAGAAAGTGACTCAAACAAGATATATACAAATGAGTGCGATATTTTAGGCTCTCTCACTAATTGATTGTAGCCTACAATGTACACACATTTGATTTCAGTTTGAGTGATATGGGGGTTGGAGATGTTTATTTTGACATTATAAAGAAAAAGTTAACAATGGCAACACTGCCATGTTAATCTGAGCTTTGCTGTTTGAAAACCACATTAGTGTCCGACTTTCGGCTGTCGCAGTTTCTCCTCCCACGACTTCAGTCCTCGACTTTCGTCTACAGTCGGTTGCTTTAGCCGTACCACTCAAACACACCCATTCTCTTTGGGTACATCTCAATGGGCTAAAGGGGCTTCCTCTCCTTGTTTTCTTTCCTTCACCTGCCATCAAAAACACAGGTAAGGTGAAAGCAAACTGGTGGGTGCCTTTGCCTACCAGAATTCTGCTTCCACCTGCCCATTTCATGTCGAGACAGATTAAGGAAATGAGTCAAAGAGACTGAGTATTGAGATTACACCCCTTATGTTTTTCTATGACAGGCCACCTCTGTCAGAAGTCCCACTGTAAAAAAAACTAACTATTGATCCTCTCGCTCCTTCTCTGGTCGCCTATAACATGTCTGCTGTAGTTGAATCTAGCCAACTCCTTGTTTCTGACCCCTTGTATTTCCCAGAATGCTACTCTAAACACTGCATCCGTTACATGTTTATGTCTGTAGCAGTGGTTAGAACTCTTCCCCCCGTCGGCCTTAACGCCTGTGGTTGTAATGTTATCATTGTGAGACGCGTCTACCATTGCCTTGTTTCACCCCATCTTTATACCATGGGAGAATCTCAATTGCACACTCCTCACATCCTCTGTCCTCGCCTCCTTCTTAAAGCCCATTGGATGAGAAAGCCAGAGGTCCTGCCCCTCTGACCTTCTCCTCCAATGGGTTTTGAGGAGGCAGCTAGCGAGAACGTGAGAAGTAGGCATTTTAAATTCTCACCATGCGTGTCATAGAGGAGTACAAATAAACTGTTTACCATATAAACCCTTTAAAAACAGTACAAGACAGTTATTTTATATATGATTATATTTGTTTTGTTTTGTAAATGTTTGGGGTTTCTTTCTCTTTGGTGGTAATGGCAGCACTTTCTGTACATTGACCAATAAAGACTTGTTTTAGAATCTACGGCAAGTGTCTCTTCTCTTTATGTGTGTGAGGACAAGAATGTGTGATGTCCTGTCTGACTGCCTCATAACCCTAGAACTGTATAGGGAATTTGATAGGCTACATTTTACACTAGGTGTGAGTAAATTCAGAGTGAGTGACTGTGAATACAAATAAAATAAAAAGTACAATAGGCCTAAAAAGCAAGATAACAATTGTTTAGTATGTGGGTCCATAACTGCACTTGATGGCCACCTAAAATAATTGGCAGCGCTGGCAAAACACATTTTATGAGGATAGGATTCATTCATAAACAATTATAGAATGCCTTGAGAGTGGACATTAGGTCTACTTCTTCCTGCATGAGTCCATAAAATTTCCTAGCGAAGGTCAACATTCTCCATCACCAATATGATGCCTCCATAGGTCTGTTTATACCTCATTCTAACATGAGTCTTTTGTCATTCTGATTGTGCCCACATTTTTAGACAGGTGTAGACGATTGAAAGACGCATTGTGATCAGATCCATCCTGACCACCCCCAGCGGTAGTCAGAGACCCATGGTATCTGGATATAAATCCAGTGTAAACAGATCTGGATGGTCAAACCATTTAAATCATAATTATACCCGTCTCTAAAATCATTGACAGGTAGCACAATGTGAGCACAGTGTACAGATAAAGGTGCATTTTACTATCATGTCTAGATGCAATGGCTACAATGCGGGCACAATCTGAATGTGGATAAGATCCGTACAATGGGAGCATGTTAGCACCTAGTATAAATGAGGCTCACTAGCCCCGTTTATACCTGGTTCTAACATGCTTCCGTTGTCCTGCTCTTGTCCATATTTTGATTGTTCCCACATTTTTCGACAGGTGTAGACAAACAAAAAGCGCATTGTGATGGGCGGCAGGTAGCCTAGCAGTTAAGAGCGTTGGGCCAGTAACTCCGTTGCATTATTGATATAAATGATCATGGGATTGGGGAGAGAAAAAAAACTTGGGATATTTATATATGGGCCCCATTCTGCATGGAGAGCTCCCAGCTCTGTTTTGTAAGCCGTGCACTCATGATAAGCTCTTATCTGTTCAGTTGTGGGGGTTGGACACGTGCACTGCTGTGTGATAGACAGTTTAGTTTCAGTAGTCGGGTCTCTCACTCTTCCCTCTCCCACAGACTGCACGTGAATTTCATGTTTGGGGAAGCTATTTTTTTACCTTAAAATTATCTTTCATAATAAAGCATTCAATGCATCTATCATCGCATTTTCAGATTTATGTAAGATAGTAGGCTATTTATAATGTGGTAAGTAGATTGGACAGTCATAATTTAGGCTGATAATATAACTGAAAAACTGCCAGCAAGAAAAGACTGCAGTTTTCAATGCATAGCAGAGCGCATAGTCACGTAGAGTAGGCTATAGACTTCATCAGATAAGTTTCTTCTTTCTTTTTGTGTCTATAAACACATTTCATGCAATTCTACTACACTTGATGACTGGAGACAAAAAATGACAGGGTAGTATAGTACTATATGTTTTATTAGCCACAATCTGGCCTTTACTAAATTTAGTTACAGCACCCCTCTCACTTTCTCGCTCTCCTACACAAACCCCTTGTAGCAGCCTACAAATAAATATCTACACTGTTCACAACAGGCTTTTTTGCAGTCTTTTTTAAAAATCAAACAGCCATGAGTTAAATTAACTTGGGCAGCAGTGAAACTGTTAGCGAATCTTGTCCTAATGCTTAGGCTGCTCATCCCATTAGGAATTGTATTTTATTTTTAGTCTGCATAGATGCATGCAATGCTTTACTATTCAGAACCCCCTACTCAAAACAACTTCCCTACAGCCATGTCCCTCCCTGTATTATTCAGAACCCCCTACTCAAAACAACTTCCCTATAGCTATGTCCCTCCCTGTATTATTCAGAACCCCCTACTCAAAACAACTTCCCTATAGCCATGTCCCTCCCTGTATTATTCAGAACCCCCTTCTCAAAACAACTTCCCTACAGCCATGTCCCTCCCTGTATTATTCAGAACCCCCTTCTCAAAACAACTTCCCTATAGCTATGTCCCTCCCTGTATTATTCAGAACCCCCTACTCAAAACAACTTCCCTATAGCTATGTCCCTCCCTGTATTATTCAGAACCCCCTTCTCAAAACAACTTCCCTATAGCTATGTCCCTCCCTGTATTATTCAGAACCCCCTTCTCAAAACAACTTCCCTATAGCTATGTCCCTCCCTGTATTATTCAGAACCCCCTACTCAAAACAACTTCCCTACAGCCATGTCCCTCCCTGTATTATTCAGAACCCCTACTCAAAACAACTTCCCTATAGCCATGTCCCTCCCTGTATTATTCAGAACCCCTACTCAAAACAACTTCCCTATAGCCATGTCCCTCCCTGTATTATTCAGAACCCCTACTCAAAACAACTTCCCTATAGCCATGTCCCTCCCTGTATTATTCAGAACCCCCTACTCAAAACAACTTCCCTATAGCCATGTCCCTCCCTGTATTATTCAGAACCCCCTACTCAAAACAACTTCCCTATAGCCATGTCCCTCCCTGTATTATTCAGAACCCCCTACTCAAAACAACTTCCCTATAGCCATGTCCCTCCCTGTATTATTCAGAACCCCCTACTCAAAACAACTTCCCTATAGCTATGTCCCTCCCTGTATTATTCAGAACCCCCTTCTCAAAACAACTTCCCTATAGCTATGTCCCTCCCTGTATTATTCAGAACCCCCTTCTCAAAACAACTTCCCTACAGCCATGTCCCTCCCTGTATTATTCAGAACCCCCTACTCAAAACAACTTCCCTATAGCTATGTCCCTCCCTGTATTATTCAGAACCCCCTTCTCAAAACAACTTCCCTATAGCTATGTCCCTCCCTGTATTATTCAGAACCCCCTACTCAAAACAACTTCCCTATAGCTATGTCCCTCCCTGTATGCAAATGATTTCCAACCAGCCTTATGGTCCTGCCCTGATGACACAATCTGTATAAATTGACGGTGTGTACAAAATACAACTATTGCACAGTGTGAATAAAATGGCAACCCCTAACGCACACAGTAAAAACAGAAACAGATGAAGTTACAGAATAGGCTACAAAGCGCATCTCCGACTGGTGCAAAGCATTATTCAAACAGGTCTGTACAAGGTTGTTCTTAATGCATGGAGATTTACATATGTTGCTTTAAAACTGTATTATTGTCATCTTGAATTGTAAATAACCTTTGTACAGGCTTAAACAGTACCAAAAGGGAGAGAAAAAAGTCACATGCTTGGAGAAGTTTCCTCCAAATATTTGGTCAGTGATAATTTGCTAACTGAACCTCAATATGATAAGGGACCGGTCGAAATGTACACAATTGTTACCAGGAGGGAAATGGGAGAGGGTCATGCTTTTTTAAATATTTCAGTTAGGGGGAAGGGTCATGCAATTTGTAATCAATGAAATGCCATATTTCTCAGTGTTTGAGAATTAGTTGCTTGATGTGTGCCCGATGCTGCATCAAGTGTGCCTACTGTCGTCTCTATGAAATAATCCATTGGCCTAGGCTATACAAACAACTATACAAGTTTTTGCGTTGCTGTGATGGTGTATATAAAACTAGGCTACACTGCATTATACAGTGGCAAGAAAACGTATGTTAACCCTTTGGAATTACCTGGATTTCTGCATAAATTGGTCCTAACATTTTATCTGATCTTCTAAGTCACAACAATAGACAAACACAGCCTGCTTAAACTAATAAACAATTATACGTTTTCATGTCTTTATTGAACACACCGTGTAAACATTTACAGTGTAGGGTGGAAAAAGTATAAGACCCCATGCATTTAACAACAGGTTGACCCTCCTTTGGCAGTAATAAACTCTACCAAACATTGTCTGTAGTTGCGGATCAGACCTGCACAAAGGTCAGGAGGAATTTTGGACCATTCATCTTTACAAAATCGTTTCAGTTGAGCAATATTCTGAGGATGTCTGGTGTGAACTGCTCTCGAGGTCATGCCACATCATTTTAAATCGGGTTGAGGTCAGGACTCTGACTGGGCTACTCTAGAAGGCGTATTTTCTTCTGTTGAAGCAATTCTGTTGATTTACTTCTGTGTTTTGAGTCGTTGTCCTGTTGTGTCACCCAACCTCTGTTAATCTTCAATTGGCAGAAAAATAGCCTTACATTCTCCTGCAAAATGTCTTGATGATAGCGAGCTGTCCAAGCCCTGAGGCAGCAAAGCAGCCCCAAACCATGATGCTCCCTCTGCCATACTTTACAGTTGGGATGAGATTATGATGTTGGTGTGCTGTGCCTTTTTTTCACCACACAGACTGTAGTGTTGTGTGTTTCCTTCCAAGCAACTCAACTTTAGTTTCATCTGTCCACAGAATATTTTGCCAGAAGCGCTGTGGAACATCCAGGTGCGATTTTGCAAACTTCAGAAGTGCAGCAATGTTTTTTTTGGATAGCAGTGGCTTCTTCCGTGGTGTCCTCCCATGACCACCATTCTTGTTTAGCGTATGTCACGTAGAATAGGCCAGAAGACTAAACTGAAAAACCTCTATCAAATAAAAAGATGGAGGAGCCACAAAAGTACTTCTGTGCTTCTGGGTGTTTATTTATATAGTGATTCCGGAAGAAAAGCAGTACTGCCATCCAAAGTATACATTATGGGGACAGCTTAAAAACAATGCTGCCCCCATCAACAGCTAAATTCAAAATGGTTCCCCCCTTGAACTGAAAGAGGCTCCTTTTGTAGGGGAAGCCCCTCCCATCAGAACATACCCAGCACTAATTCATTAAGCAATTACTTTCATCAAAGCCTACATTTTCCACTCAGCTAAACATACTGAATTATATACATTGCAACATACATCCCTACTGACATGGAGTCTTCCAATATGCCCATTCACGTGAATGAGCCATTCGGGACAGGCACTACAAAGCCAGCCCGATTACCTTAGCTCCTGGTCCTTATCCCAGCATACCCGGAAGCTAGAGATGGAGAGAGAGGAACAGAACCAAAAAAAACAACGCTCTCATTCATAATTGATAAGTACAATAAACATTGAAAATTAAAACACGAACGCTTGTCTGTATATTTTTTATACCATGAACTGTTACTGTAAGAACAAAGTGTGAAATGTATGTACTAAGATAGAGAAGTTAACCATGTGGGTCGCCACACAAGTTACTCGGATGGGGCCACAGTGTCTCCTGACCCCTCCTGTCTCAGCCTCCACTATTTATGCTGCAGTAGTTTATGCGTTGGGGGGGCTAGGATCAGTTTGTTATATCTGGAGTACTTCTCCTGTCGGTGTCCTGTGTGAATCTAAGTGTGCGTTCTCTAATTCTGTCCTCTCTGTCTTTCTCTCTCTCGGAGGACCTGAGCCCTAGGACCATGCCCCAGGACTACCTGACATGATGACTCCTTGCTGTCCCCAGTCCACCTGGCCGTGCTGCTGCTCCAGTTTCAACTGTTCTGCCTTATTATTATTCGACCATGCTGGTCATTTATGAACATCTTGGCCATGTTCTGTTATAATCTCCACCCGGCACAGCCAGAAGAGGACTGGCCACCCCACATAGCCTGGTTCCTCTCTAGGTTTCCTCCTAGGTTTTGGCCTTTCTTGGGAGTTTTTCCTAGCCACCGTGCTTCTACACCTGCATTGCTTGCTGTTTGGGGTTTTAGGCTGGGTTTCTGTACAGCACTTTGAGATATCAGCTGATGTACGAAGGGCTATATAAATAAATACATTTGATTTGATAATGGAGAAGGGAGGCGCGATGTGTGTTAGTGTACTAAACGCTGCCCGCGGCCAGTGACGGACTTCTCCGTCTCAGTGTATTACGTATTGTAAACAGAGATGTAAGCATGTTCCAGAGATTTATGTAAGTCTTTAGCGCTGACACTCTAGGATTCTTCTTTAACCTCATTGAGCATTCTGCACTGTGTTCTTGCAGTCATCTTTGCAGGATGGCCACTCCTAGGGAGAGTAGCAACAGTGCTAGACTGCTGTGCTCATTTCAACAACACCTCAACATGCTTATACAGTTCACATTTAGGCTGTGTGAGATGAAATGTAACATAATATTACTTAGAATTAAATAACAATGAAATGAGAAATGCCTTATTAGGCTATTCAGTCAGTGCCTTTTAATTCACTTTTAGAAACAAGAGTTTGGCCAGTATTCTATTTGAGGATCATGCAGTGACCTAGAGAGCATTTGGAATGTATTCAGACCTCTTGACTATTTCCACATTTTGTTGTTACAGCCTTATTCTAAAATTGATTCAATTGTTTTTCCCCCCTCAATCAACACACAATGACAAAGCAAAAACTGTTTTTAGACATTTTAGCAGAAAAAAACAACATGGAAATAGACATTTACATAAGTAAAGGGAAAAAGTATTGAAGCACCTTTGGCAGCGATTACGGCCTCAGGTATGACGCTACAAGCTTGACACACCTGTATTGGGGAGTTTATACCATTCATCTCTGCAGATCCCCTCAGGGTGGAAGGGGAGCACCCAGCTCAGCTATTTTCTGGTCTCTCTGGAGATGTTGGCTCGGGTTCAAGTCCGGGCTCTGGCTGGGCCACTCAAGGACATTCAGAGACATGTCCCGAAGCCACTCCTGCATTGTCTTGGCTGTGTTCTTAGGGTTGTTGTCCTGTTGGAAGATAAACTTTCACCCTAGTCTGAGGTCCTGAGCGCTCTGGAGCAGGTTTCATTAAGAATATCTCTGTACTTTGCTCCATTCATCTTTGCCTCGATCCTAACTAGTCTCCCAGTCCCTGCCGCTGAAAACATCACCTTTTACTAAGGAGTGGCTTCCGTCTGGTTCTCCCATCTCCACAAAGGAACTCTGAGTTCTGTCAGAGTGATCATCGGGTTCTTGATCACCTCCTTGACCAAGGCCCTTCTCTGAATAGTTTCCGAATGCATTGTATGCATGCGTATTTTGTTAATTTAGCCTAGCAGGTTATCTCATATTCCCATGCCCCAAATCACAATGATTATTTTGTAACAAAAATACCATGGAAAAATAATAAATTAGAAAATTATAGTTTCGCTAATGAAAAATAGTTAGTTCATATAAGGCTACATGATGATGTGAGGCTGCTATGTTAAAAAAAAGGCTTTTCTCTAATTCATTGATCAAATATTTCTGGTATGCTCAATTTTTAGTTGACAGACAACTTTTGCAATGATCCAAACTTAGATTATCCTACTTCTTGACAATAGCCTGTATAGAAATCGAAACGTCTCCTGTGCTGCAGCATGTGCTCATTCGTTGTCATGCTCTGTTTTGGTAGTAAAAAAGATTCTGCTTGTCTCTAGTTGTGTAAAATAATGTAGAACTGCAGGTTTTTCAGAGAACAGCGCCAGAGAGGATGGCTGCTGTTTTATGGGCTCTTAACCAACCGTGCTATTAGTTTGTTTTTTCACATTGTTTGTAACTTATTTTGTACATAATGTTCCTGCTACCATTTCTTATGGCACAAAAGTGCTGCTGGACATAGGAACAGCAATTACTCACCTCTAACTGGACAAATAATTGTTCTTTATTCAGTCGTATGAGGGAGATTTAGTCCAGATACCTGAACAGGCCCTCATCCCCATCATTCGCAGGAGAAAGAGACAAGAGGTTTCGCGGACGGAGATCAGGGTTCCTTGTTATGATCAGGTGACAAGTGGCTAATCTGCCTTTTCCATCAGTACTATTGGCCAACGTACAATCGCTAGATAATAAAATGGACAAGCCAAAAAGCACCTACCCTACCTACGGGACATTAACCTGTTGCGACGAGCCATCCCGGATCCGGGATCGTGAATACAGCCTCAAGCTCATTACCATAACGCAACGTTAACTATTCATGAAAATCGCAAATGAAATGAAATCAATATGCTAGCTCTCAAGCTTAGCCTTTTGTTAACAACACTGTCAAAATATGCTTCTCAACCATTGCAAAACAAGCATTTGTGTAACACTATTGATAGCTAGCGTAGCATTTAGCATAGCATTTAGCGTTAGCATTCAGCAGGCAACATTTTCACAAAAACCAGAAAAACATTCAAATAAAATAATTTACCTTTGAAGAACAGATGTTTTCAATGAGGAGACTCTCAGTTAGATAGCAAATGTTCAGTTTTTACAAAAATATTATTTGTTTAGGACAAATCGCTCCGTTTTCTGCGTCACGTTTAGCTACGAAAGAAACCTGTATCCAGGATTGTGTAAATCTATCCGCAAGCTCATTAGCATAACGCAATGTTAACTATTCATGAAAATCGCAAATTAAATCAAATAAATCTATTTGCTCTCAAGCTTAGCCTTTTGTTAACAACACTGTCATCTCAGATTTTCAAAAATATGCTTCTCAACCATTGCAAAACAAGCATTTGTGTAACACTATTGATAGCCTAGCATAGTATTATGCCTGACATGCCTGACATTCAGCAAGCAACATTTTCACAAAAACCAGAAAAACATTCAAATAAAATCATTTACCTTTGAAGAACATTGAAGAACTTCAGTTAGATTGCAAATGTTCAGTTTTTACAAAAAGATGATTTGTGTTGACAAATCGCTCCGTTTTCTCCATCACGTTTGGGTAAGAAAAAAAACTAAAATTAAGTCATTAAAACGCGAACTTTTTTCCAAATTAACTCCATAATATCGACAGAAACATGGCAAGCCAATGTTTAGAATCAATCCTCAAGGTGTTTTTCACATATCTATCGACGATAAATCCATCGTGGCAGTTGACTTTCTCTTCTGAAGAAATGGAACGCACATGGACCTAGAGATTACGCAATAATTTCGACACAGGACACCGGGCGGACCCCTGGTAAATATCGTCTCTTATGGTCAATCTTCCAATGATATGCCTACAAATACGTCACAATGCTGCAGACATCTTGGATGAACGGCAGAGAGCATAAGCTCGTTCACGGCACATTCACAGCCATATATAAGGAGGCGATAGAAAAACAGAGCTTCAAAAATTCTGCTCATTCCTGTTTGAGTTTCCTCTTGGTTTCACCTGTAGCTTGAGTTCCGTGGCACTCACAGATAATATCTTTGCAGTTTTGAAAACGTCAGTGTTTTCTTTCCAAAGCTGCCAATTATATGCATAGTCGAGCATCTTTTCGTGACAAAATATTGCGCTTAAAACGGGCACGTTTTTTATCCAATAATACCATAGCGCCCCATAGGTTGAAGAGGTTAAAATTGTAATATATTATGCTTCACCAAGTCGTGGCTGAACGACGACATACAGCTTTCGGGTTATACACTGTACCGGCAGGATAGAACAGCAGCCTCTGGTAAGACAAGAGGAGGTGGTCTATGTATATTGTAAATAACAGCTGGTGCACGATATCTAAGGAGGTTTTGCTCGGCTGAGGTAGAGTATCTCATGATAAGTTGTAGACCACACTATCTACCTAGAGAGTTAATCAATATTGTTCGTAGCTGTCTATTTACCTCCACAAACCGATGCTGGCACTAAGACCGCACTCAATGAGCTGTATACGACCTTAAGCAAACAGGAATCCGCTCATCCAGTGGTGGCGCTCCTAGTGGCCGGGGACTTTAATGCAGGGAAACTTAAATCCGTTTTACCTAATTTCTACCTGCATGTTAAATGTGCAACCAGAAGGAGAAAAAAGAAGAAAAAACTCTAGACCACCTTTACTCCACACACAGAGACGTGTGCAAAGCTCTCCCTCGCCCTCCATTTGGCAAATCTGACCATAATTCTATCCTCCTGATTCCTGCTCACAAGCAAAATGTAAAGCAGGAAGCACCAGTGACAATAAAAAAGTGGTCGGATGAAGCAGATGTTAAACTACAGGACTGTTTTTCTAGCACAGACTGGAATATGTTCCGGGATTCTTCCGATGGCATTGAGGAGTACACCACATCAGTCCCTGGCTTCATTATCGTCCCCACAGTAACTGTACGTACATACCCCAACCAGAAGCCATGGATTACAGGCAACATCTGCACTCAGCTAAAGGGTAGAGCTGCCGCTGTCAAGGAGTGGGACTCTGACCCGGAAGCTTATAAGAAATCCTGCTATGCCCTCAGACAAACCATCAAACAGGCAAAAGTGTCAATACAGGACTAAAATCTAATCTTACTACACTGGCTACGATGCTCGTCGGATGTGACAGAGCTTGCAAACTATTACAGATTACAAAGGGAAGCACAGCTGAGAGCTGCCCAGTGACGCAAGCCTACCAGACGAGCTAAATCACTTCTATGCTCGCTTCGAGGCAAGTAACATGCATGAGAGCATCAGCTGTTCCCAGACGACTGTGTGATCACGCTCTCCGCAGGCGATGTAAGACCTTTAAACAGGTCCACATTCACAAGGCCGCAGGGCCAGATGGATTACCAGGACAGGTACTCCGATCATGCGCTCATCAACTTGCAAGTGTCTTCACTGACATTTTCAACCTCTCCCTGTCCGAGTCTGTAATACCAACATGTTTCAAGCAGACCATGCAAAGCAAATGGCTTTAAAAAGGAATGTGGTGTAAATCTAAAAGTAGCCTAAAGAGTATTTTGCATTGAAGCCTACGTTATATCTGACAGTGGCCTCGCTCATGCTTACAGAAAGTTATGCGCCTTTACGAATCCGTTTGGACATCTTCTGCACTTCATTGATGGCTGTAAAAATCTAAATGTCAAAGATTCACAGAATATGATATAATGTTATATCGAAGAGGATGCCATTACGTATTATTTTGATATCTGTATGACAACTGAAATAGACTATTCGCCACCTGCTCACCGTTCATTCTGGCTAGATCTAAAGGTAGGCTACAAGTGGAAAATTAGGCCTATACACATTATACCTTGCAATACACTTGTCTTGAACTGAACTCTTCTGCTGTGACTCCATCCTAGTCTGTTCCATGCAGATTTGTAGTTCAACATAATTACAATCAGAATGTGGACAAGATCAGGACAAAGTGTATTACATCAGGACAAAGTGCATGACAAGAGTAAGGCAAGGTATGTGTAGACCTAATTTTCCACCTGTTGCCTACATTTAGAGCCTGAATGAACGGTGTGGGGAATAGTCTAATTTCAGTTGCTATATCGGATATGAAAAAAATTACATCATGCAATCCTTTTCGATGTCATTATATTACGTTCTGTGAATCTTTGGGCATTTTCGGCGTAGCAATGAAGTATATATGTCCAAACTGATGCGTAAAAACGTATAGCTTTCTGTAAGCATGAGCGAGGCACATGTCCAATAATGTGGGCTTGAATCCAAAATGACTCTTTTGGCTACTTTTAGATTTACACTTGACTCATTTATAAAGCTATTTGCTTTACATGCATGCTCCTTGGCATTTTTTTTTAACGATTGCCGCTTTTATCCATGCTTTTTTTATCATTTGACTACGCGTCTTGCTATGTATTTTTTCATATTGAGGTTCCGTAAGCGAAGTATCGTTGATCAATGATTTGGAGGAAACTTACAACCACCGTCGTTCTTCCAGCATGTCGCTTTTTTCCGCTTTGATTGCCTACACTAAACTACCTCCCAGTGCATGCATTATAACATTGGCTGAAATAGTACTCACACAACTATGTCATGTTTCTAAATTATTTCTTTATTCAGACGAAGGGTACTGCTATGGGATCTCCCATGGCTCCTAACTATGCTCATTTGTATGTGGGTTACATGGAGAAACAGTCTATTTTCAACCTCTCAAAAATGCTTTCTTGCCTAACATCATTATTTGGAAACGGTATATTGATGATATTTTTGTTCTATGGAGGGGTGATGCAAAACAGCTCCAGGCGTTCCATGCTTTTCTTAACTCCTGTTCTGAACATTTGAGATTTACTATGCAATCTGATACACGTCAAATCAGTTTTCTTGATCTTCTGATCTTGTGTGAAAATAATGTTCTATACACTGATCTTTACAGGAAACCTACTGATCGTAACAGTTTGTTGAGGGCTGACAGTTGTCACCCACTTCCCAGTGAAAAATAGTTTGCCCTACAGCCAATTCTGTCGAATCAAAAGAATTTGCAAAAAACAAATCAGATTTCGACAGAAATATGGCTGAGACGCAAAGAGTTCGAGGAGAGGGGGTACAAAAATGATCAGATTAATATTGCCATTGAGAAAATTCTAAATGAAACGAGACATTACCCTTTTCAAGGTCAGTCTCTCAAAAAGACGCATTCTTGCGTTCTAACTACCCGCTATTCAAAGCGCCCTGAACAAATGAAGGGAATCGTTCACAAATATTGGCACATTCTAAAATCCAATGATAGTCTGGGTAATATGTTTTCGGACCTTCCCTTGGTCGTATTCTCGCGGGGCCGAAATCTAAGAGACCAATTGGTACACTCTGATTTACCACCCCAAAATATTCCTGAACGTCTATTTGAGCCCCTCCTGGTTGGAAATTACAAGTGTAATGGCTGTGCTCAATGCAATGGCACTTATAAATGTAGATCCTTCAAACACCCACAAACAGGGAAATCGATCCCAATCAAAGGTGTTATTACGTGCTCCACTAAGGCAGTTTATTTATCTTTAAATTATGTGGGTAAAACAAAGCGCGAATTAAAAGTACGTATATCAGAGCATCATAGCACCATTAGGTGTAAACACTTGACTTACCCAGTTGCGGCTCACTTTTTGGGGGCAGGCCACTCGATTTCGTCTCTGCGTTATACTGGCATCGAACATGTCACCCTCCCTAGGAGAGGGGGTGACCTTGATAATTTATTGTTAAAACTAGAGGCTGCCTGGATCTTTAACTTAAAGACCCTTGCGCCCTTCCGTCTCAACGTAGACTTTGATGTGAAGCCATTCTTGTGATTATTGTGACTTTGCCATTGTAATTGTTTGTACGCGTCTAAAATGAAACTATGATCGTATGCTATCCATTTGTTTTTTGTATGCTGTTCTTTGTATGCCATTTTAATATGAGAATTAACCAATGATATTGGCCATGATTACATACACCTGTGTGTCTTTTGACACTATATAAACGAGTCATCCCGGAGTGTTTGTGATCATACCCTGATGAAGACAGCTTGGCTGTCGAAACATTAGATATTACATTTTTTGCATCTGAGCTCCTAGAGTGTGCGACTCTCCTTTATTTTTAAGAAGGCCTATACAAAAGGCGGTTAATAACAACACAAAATGACAATAATATAAAGGCAACGTATGTAAACATCCATCCATAAAAACAACCCTGTCCAGACCTGTTTTGATAATGTGTTGCGCCATTCAGAGATGCACTTTGTAGCCTCCTCTGTAACTTAATCTGCTTCTGTTTTCACTGTGTGCATTAAGGGCTAAGTGTAATTTTTATTAATATTGTTAAATCATTGTATTTTGTACACACCTCCAGATACTCAGCTCATTTGTGTGGTGAATTTCTTTAGGAATGGGAGAAATACTCTGAATATTTTTTTGTACAGCTGTGGATAGGTCGAGGTTAACTGAACAGAAGCCTATTAAGCCCAGTCTTAAATATTTTATGCTCACTTCAAGGGAAGCAGCACTGAAGCATGCATGAGAGCACCAGCTGTTCTGGACGACTGTGTGATCATGTGCAAATTAATCCAACCCGCCTTGGACCTCCAATTATGATACAGGCTATATAAATTGACAGCACACTTTTAAAGTCAATAGCTCATGGCTGGGTTTCCCTTTGTAGTCTGTAATAGTTTGCAAGCCCTGCCACATGTAGGGCTCCAGAGTGGCGCAGCGGTCTAAGGCACTGAATCTCAGTGCTAGAGGCGTCACTACAGACCCTGGTTCGATTCCAGGCTGTATCACAATCGGACATGATTGGGAGTCCCATAGGGCGGCAATTGGCCCAGCATCGTTCAAATTTGGCCAGCGTAGGCCAAACCCCGTCCGGGTTTTGCCTCGTTAAACAAATAAAACATCCGACGAACTTCAGAGCTGGTGTAGTAGGATTCAATCTTAGTCCTGTATTGACACTTTGCCTTTTTGATTGTTTGTCTGAGGGCATAGCGGGATTTCTTATAAGCATCCGGATTAGTTTCCCACTCTTTGAAAGTGGCAGCTCTAGCCTTTAGCTCAGTACAGATGTTGCCTGTAATCCATGGCTTCTGGTTGGGATATGTGCGTACAGTCACTGTGGGGGCGACTTCATCGATGCACTTATTGATGAAGTCAGTGACTGAGGTTGTGTACTCCTCAATGCCATTGGATGATTCCCGGAACATATTCCAGTCTGTGCTAGCAAAACAATCCTGTAGCATAGCATCCACGTCATCTGACCACTTCCTTATTGAGCGAGTCACTGGTACTTCCTGCTTAAATTTTTGCTTGTAAGCAGGAATCAGGAGGATAGAATTATGGTCAGATTTGCCAAATGGAGGGTGAGCTTTGTACACATCTCTGTGTGTGGAGTAAAGGTGGTCTAGAGTTTTTTTCCCCTCTGGTTGCACATGTGACATGCTGGTAGAAATGAGGTCAAACTGATTTAAGATTGCCTGCATTAAAGTCCCTGGCCACTAGGAGGGCCGCTTCTGGATGAGCATTTTCTTGTTTGCTTATGGCCTGGTTTGTGGTGGTAAATAGACAGCTACGAAAAATATTGATAAACTCTCTTGGTAGATAGTGTGGTCTACAGCTTATCAAGAGGTACTCTATCTCAGAGACTTCCTTAAAATGAGACATCACGCACCAGCTGTTATTGACAAATAGACACACACCACCACCCTTCGCTGTCTTACCGGAGGTGGCTGTGCTGTCTTGCTGAGACCCGGAAAACCCAGACAAATGTATGTTTTGTGTTGTCATTCAGCCGCAACTCGTGAAAGATAAGATATTACAGTTTTTATTGTCCCGTTGGTAGGATAGTCTCGAACGGAGCTCATCCAGTTTATTCTTCAGTTATTTCACGCTGGCCAATAGAATGGATGGTAGAGGCGGGTTTCTCACTCGCTATCTAATTCTCACATGGCACCCTGATCTTTTCTTCATGCGAACGACAAGGATTTTGGCCTGGTCTGGGAGCAATAGTATATCATCCGTGTCAGAATCATTAAAGAAAAAATATTTGTCCAATTTGAGGTGAGTAATCGCTGTTCTGATATCCCAAAGTTATTTTTGGTCATAAGCGACGGTAGTACAAACATTATGTATAAAATAAGTGACAAACAATGTGAAAAAACACAAAATAGCACAATTGGTTAGGAGCCCGTAAAACGGCAGCCATCCCCTCCGGCATCATTGTGACCTTGTGGGTCAACTATGGACTGACCCATGAGGTGTTTGTGGAGGGTATGAGGAACCCCTGTTTTGAGTCGTGCATCCTCAGCCACAACACCCAGTACATGTTCAGGGTGCGCTATGTCAACAAGCATGGTTGCCGGAGAGTGGAGTGGTCCCTTCTGGGTGAAGTGAGTATTACACCGAGCTAGGGTTTATTGAAGAAGATAATACATTTTAAGTCATGATAGTCTTGAACAGCATATCATATACATGCATTGGTAAGATGTTCTTAGAACCATAACTAAAGCATGAATTCCTTTCTCAAGCCCAGCACCGATGGCTTTGGGGAAAATAACATGCAGGTTTATAACAAGGTGACTGGACTGAGAATGACTTCTCATCTGCTCCAATGGTCTATTTTCTATTCATCTCTTTAATTGACATTTTCTTAAAGATTTTTCATTTTCATATACAGTATGGAAAAATAATGAAAATTAAAATGCATTACAATGCTGCCTTGTTTGCCTATAGAAGTATACAGACGTCCACAGTAGAGCATAATTTCTGCCCACATCATTGTAGTCATAATAGTTTAAGTATTCTGTATTCAAGTATTCTCTGCTAGCCGGCACAATGAGACAAACTGAAGTTTATCTCGTTATAGCACTTACCACACCCCAAGAAGGAATAATGCATTCTCAGCCTAGCCTCATAGTTGTCCATTGCAGGCTTCACCTCAAAAATAATTACATTACAGCTTCTCTGTTGTTTTCATTGTGCCGGGAGCCACAGCCTGGTCGCATCATTACTGATAGTGTTAATTAGAAACTCCAAAACATTGGCCAGACAGTTAGCATAGTCAATTACTGTATCCCCTTGATGGTCATTGATGTTAATTGAATTTGTATTAGTTGGTTGTTAAAGCCCAATGATGAGGCACAACCTGTGTTTTTATGAAGCAAAGCTTCTCTGCATGGTTTATGGCTTTGTACTTCCTTTCCCATTTCTAGCTAATAACTCATCTCTCAGGCAGCCTCGCTGACTCATCAATGTTGATTAACATAGACGAGAGATAAACCACTGTGGTAACAGATGGTGTAACGACCCAAGAACAGTTTAAATATTCAATTCCCATAACTCACGACACGGGATTGGCAACTTTCGGTGGCACTGCACAGCAGGAGACTCATGTCTCTCAAACATGCCAGCATTTATTTTGTCATATTCTTTTGTGGGTTCCCTGCCATTTTTCTTGTTCTGTGTGATACCCTAATGTGAATAATTCCCCCTACCCCTTTTTTGGATTATAAATTGTACAAACGTGATCACAAGCATGTTCAGAAACATCGGACTCTACCTTCTGGCAGTCACAAATTGCTTCTTCCTTATCGAAATGCGCTCTGTCGGGCTCACCTTGAGGTTTACCAACAGGTGCAGGCTGGAGCTCCCTGAGGAACGGAGATGTGCTCCGCTGCAACTGGTGTTGAGCAACTCCTGCTAAGGCGCACTGAGAATGGGGAGAGTGTTTTCCAGACATACCGGACTGTATTAAAACCACTGAGAAACCAAAACGCAAATGAGGTAAGAAAGGCAACGCGTCAGAGCCAGAGAACGCTACCCACTTCTCCCCGTAACTAACAGAGACCCCTGTCAAAGCATCATGATGACCTCGGCAGCCAGTGTCAGTTACCTCAATGAATATAGAGAGAGTTGAAGAGACAGAAAGCCACGAGGGAGAGGCGGAAGGATTATAAGGGAATCATTTTGCGGTGGGGATGTGGAAGTCTGGTCTTTATCTCTTCGGCCTTTCGACCTGCCGAAGCAGTTTGGACAAATACACTACATGGCCGACACCTGCTCATTGAACATCTCATTCCAAAATCATGGGCATTAATATGGAGTTAGTCCCCCTTTTGCTGCTATAACAGCCTCCACTCTTCTTGGAAGGCTTTCTGCTAAATGTTGGAACATTGCTGCGGAGACTTGCTTCCATTCAGCCACAAGCGCATTAGAGGTCGGGCACTGATGTTGGGTGATTAGGCCTGGCTCGCAGACAGTGTTCCAAATCATCCCAAAGGTGTTCACTGGGTTGAGGTCAGGGCTCTGTGCAGGCCAGTCAAGTTCTTCCACACCGATCAATAAATCATTTCTGTATGGACCTTGCTTTGTTTTTTTGTTTTTTAAGCCTTATTTTACCAGGTAAGTTGACTGAGAACAAATTCTCATTTACAGCAACAACCTGGGGAATAGCTACAGGGAGAGAAGGGGGGATTAATGAGCCAATTGTACGCTGGGGATGATTAGGTGACCGTGATGGTATGAGGTCCAGATTGGGAATTTAGCCAGGATACCGGGGTTAACACCCTTACTCTTACAATAAGTGCCATGGGATCTTTAGTGACCACAGAGAGTCAGGACACCCCTTTTTACATCCCATCCAAAAGACAGCACCCTATACAGGGCAATGTTCCCAATCACTGCTGTGGGGCATTGGGATTTTTTTTTGTTTTACCAGATGAAAGGGTGCCTCCTACTGGCCCTCCAACACCACTTCCAGCATCATCTGGTCTCCCATCCAGGGACCGACCCTGCTTAGATTCAGAAGCAAGCCAGCAGTGGGATGCAGGGTGGTATGTGCACAGGGGCATTGTCATGCTGAAACAGGAAATGGCCTTCCCCAAACTGTTGCCACAAAGTTGGAAGCACAGAATCGTCTAGAGTGCCATTGTATGCTGTAGCAATAAGATTTCCCTTCACTGGAACTAAGGGCCCTAGCCCGGACCAGCCCCAGACCATTATTCTGGGCGGCAGGGTAGCCTAGTGGTTAGAGTGTTGGACTAGTAACCGAAAGGTTGCAAGTTTGAATCCTCGAGCTGACAAGGTACAAATCTGTCGTTCTGCCCCTGAACAGGCAGTTAACCCACTGTTCCTAGGCCGTCATTGAAAATAAGAATTTGTTCTTAACTGACTTGCCTAGTAAAATAAAAAATACATTAAAAATTCCTCCTTGACGCTATGCATTCGGTAAGGTAGCGTTTTCCTGGAACCTACCAAACTCAGATTCGTCAGTCAGACTGCCAGATGGTGAAGCGTAATTCATCACTTCAGAGAACATGTTTCCACTGCTCCAGAGTCCAATGGCAGCGAGCTTTACCACACTCCAGCTGTCGCTTGGCATTGAGCATGGTGATGTTAGGCTTGTGTGTGGCTGCTCGGCCATTGGTACCAATTTCATGAAGCTCCCGACACACAGTTCTTGTGCTGATGTTGCTTCCAGAGGTAGTTTAGAACTCTGTAGCGAGTGTCACAACCGAAGACAGATGATTTTTAAGTGCTACGCACTTCAGCACTAGGCGGTACCATTCTGTGAGCTTGTGTGGCCTACTACTTTGCTGCGGAGCCATTGTTGCTCCTAGACATTTCCACATCACAATAACACCACTTACAGTTGACCGGGGTAGCTCTAGCAGAACAGAAATATGACGAACTGACTTGTTGGAAAGGTGGCATCCTATGACAGTGCCACGTTGAAAGTCACAGCTCTTCAGTACAGTCAATTCCACAGCCAATGTTTGTCTAAGGAGATCGCATGACTGTGTGCTCGATTTTATACACCTGTGTGGCTGAAATTGCGGAATCCACTAATTTGAAGGAGTATCCACATACACTACATGATGTATGTCAGAGTTGCTATTCCTTGATAATCTGCCCGCTTAGACCATCACAGCATGTTGCTTTCCTAGGCTTGAGTTTAGAGAAGACCCAGAGTGTCGTTCGTGAGGGCTTTGTCATTTACCGGTGGCCTGTCTATCTAAAAAAAAAAGTGGCTACGTTCATTGGCTAGAATGTTGTCAGTAATCAGGGGCTACCCGTCATTTGTTTAATACATTTCCATGCCTCCCTTGTATTGCTATTTTCAATGTTTTCCATTTTGAGTTTATAATCCAACTTTTTATTTTTTTAACTGTTAAATGTCTCTCTGTATGAGTGTTGTCCTTTCGCACACATTGCTTTTTGCTTTGGGTCAAGTAACGGTTTTAGTTATTAAGTAATCCAGGGTTTTGAATTCAGGAAAATGTTTAGTGGTCTTTACTGGAATTACAGAGTCAATGCAAAAATATATGTCGTCAGTAATAGTCCCATTCAATTCCATTTTTGTTTGCGACGCAGAATTCCTCCCAAATTGTTTCTTGAGATCGGTGGAGAAGGACTTGACTGGCCTGCACAGAGCCCTGACCTTTGGGATGAATTGGAATGCATATTGTGAGCCAGGTCCAATCACCCAACATCAGTGCCCGACCTCACTAATGCTTTTGTGACTGAATGGAAGCAAGTCCCCACAGCAATGTTCCAACATCTAGTGGGAAGCCTTCCCAGAAGAGTGGAGGCTGTTATAGCAGCAAATGGGGGGGGACCAACTCAATATTAAAGCCCATGATTGACGAGCAGGTGTCCACATATCTTTGGTCATGTAATGTATACAGAATACTTTATCAAAATGTCACTGCACAGTTGCGGTATCCCTCAAACCTGGAAAACTGCAGCTATTGTGCACATTCCCAAAGTGAATAATCCCAAATCCCTGAATGACTATCGTTCCATCTCCTTGACCTCTGTGATAGTCAAATGTTTGGAGTGCAATGTCCTGGGACACCTTCTCCTGCACACAGAGAGCCTATACTGGACCCATTCTAGTTCCCATGTAAACCAGGCCATGGAGTCAAAGATGCCCTGCTCTTCCTTCTTCATGAAATGTACACGCACCTGGATAAATCACGTTCATATGCTAGAACAATTTTTTATAGACCCCCCCCCAATCTGCCTTTGACACACTACACCCTGGTATTCTGATTTACACACTTACGACTATAGACGTCAAACATGAGTCTCATCAACTGGTGCCGGTGTTCTCACCAGTCAGGTCAGAAGAGTGAGAATCAATGCGAATACATCGGACCCACTAACCCCCAATATAGGGGTACCCCCCCAGGGCAGTGTCCTTTCGCCGGTTCTGTTCAACCTGTACTCTAACGATTGTACCCCAAAAAATAAAGGGAACACTTAAACAACACAATGTAACTCCAAGTCAATCACACTTCTGTGAAATCAAACTGTCCACTTAGGAAGCAACACTGATTGACAATACATTTCACATGCTGTTGTGCAAATGGAATAGACAACAGGTGGAAATTATAGGCAATTAGCAAGACACCCCCAATAAAGGAGTGGTTCTGCAGGGGGTGACCACAGACAGCCTCTCAGTTCCTATGCTTCTTGGCTGATGTTTTGGTCACTTTTGAATGCTGGCGGTGCTTTTACTCTAGTGGTAGCATGAGACGGAGTCTACAACCCACACAAGTGGCTCAGGTAGTGCAGCTCATCCAGGATGGCACTTCAATGCGAGCTGTGGCAAGAAGGTTTGCTGTGTCTGTCAGCATAGTGTCCAGAGCATGGAGACGCTACCAGGAGACAGGCCAGTACATCAGGAGACGTGGAGGAGGTCGTAGGAGGGCAACAACCCAGCAGCAGGACCGCTACCTCCGCCTTTGTGCAAGGAGGAGCAGGAGGAGCACTGCCAGAGCCCTGCAAAATGACCTCCAGCAGGCCACAAATGTGCATGTGTCTGCTCAAACGGTCAGAAACAGACTCCATGAGGGTGGCAATGAGGGCCCGACGTCCACAGGTGAGGGTTGTGCTTACAGCCCAACACCGTGCAGGACGTTTGGCATTTGCCAGAGAACACCAAGATTGGCAAATTCGCCACTGGTGCCCTGTGCTCTTCACAGATGAAAGCAGGTTCACACTGAGCATGTGACAGACGTGACAGAGTCTGAAGACGCTGTGGAGAACGTTCTGCTGCCTGCAACATCCTCCAGCATGACCAGTTTGGCAGTGGGTCAGTCATGGTGTGGGGTGGCATTTCTTTGAGGGGCCGCATAGCCCTCCATGTGCTCGCCAGAGGTAGTCTGGCTGCCATTAGGTACCGAGATGAGATTCTCAGACCACTTGTGAGACCATATGCTGGTGCGGTTGGCCCTGGGTTCCTCCTACTGCAAGACAATGCTAGACCTCATGTGGCTGGAGTGTGTCAGCAGTTCCTGCAAGAGGAAGGCATTGATGCTATGGACTGGCCTGCCCGTTCCCCAGACCTGAATCCAATTGAGCACATCTGGGACATCATGTCTCGCTCCATCCACCAACGCCACATTGCACCACAGACTGTCCAGGAGTTGGCGGATGCTTTAATCCAGGTCTGGGAGGAGATCCCTCAGGAGACCATCCGCCACCTCATCAGGAGCATGCCCAGGCATTGTAGGGAGGTCATACAGGCACGTGGAGGCCACACACACTACTGAGCCTCATTTTGACTTGTTTTAAGGACATTACATTGATTTCCAATGATCATTTTTGTGTGATTTTGTTGTCAGCACATTCAACTATGTAAAGAAAACATGATTTAATAAGAATATTTCATTCATTCAGATCTAGGATGTGTTATTTTAGTGTGCCCTTTATTCTTTTGAGCAATGTAACATCAGAAGGTTCAACAGTAAATGTTAAGGGAATTTTTATCAATGATGACTAATTATGTATACATTTCAATCAGGACTGACGAGTCCAAATGCTATTATGTACTGTACATGTATGAATTTTCTCTCTTGCTCCCATTCCCAATTGTATCTAATGTAGTCAGGAGTTTAGAACAATGACTTGGTACAAATGAATGAACTATCTCCAGATGGCAGGGACGGACTATCTCCAGACTGTCTAGAATGCTTATCTACACTGACTGACCTTGGCTTTAGGCGAGGAGGGAAGGCTTGAGAACTATAGGGCCTCTCTACCAGTGTCAAGAAGAGATAGAACATTTAGAAAACGCTGACGTCATTTTCAGTTTATAACCTGTGGTAAAATGTGTATGAAGGCAGTACTCTCTTGAATTAAACGCTGTTACCTGACTTTTAAGACCGGGGCTCTGTCCATTCTTATAAAATAAGGGTCTTACAAACCCTTAATGCATTGACAGTGTTTAATTTTGATTGGGAATTAAAACAGAGGAATTTAGAATTCCTTCAACAGTAAAGTTATGCAGATGATAAAGCAGCAATCGTTGGTTCAATAGAGGGGTCCAGAGATGACTACAGGATAGAAATAACTAACTTCACCCAATGGTGCAAGGGACTCATTCTTAATGTAAAATCAACAAGGAAATGACAAACTTCAGAACTATAAAATAAGACACCGGGCTCATTCACATTGACTCAGAACAAATAGAATCAGTTGAGCAATATAAATATCTTGGCACTATAATTTACTCAAAACTCTCCTGGACTGTAAACACACAATGGATATACAAAAAAGGGACAACAACGACTGTATTTCATGAGGAGATAAATATCAGGCCAGTCAAAGAATAACAGCCATATTCTACACAGCCTTTGTTCAGAGTGTTCTCACTTTCTGTTTCCTAGCCTGGTACAATCAGCTATCCGTCGCAAATAACAACCAACTACATCAATCTGTCGAGTAAAATCAGTGGAGTTCATCTGAAGAACATGGAAGCGCTGTTCTTGGACAGAATAGTGAGGCCAGGAGCGAGAATCGCCACCGACCTATCACACCCACTCAACCAGGAGTACCAGCTCCTAACATCAGGCCGCCGATACAGAGTCCATCTTTACAAAACCGCCACCAGCATAAATCAATTGAATAAACAACCCCTCAACTCTCCCCTCCCCCCTCCTAGAATTTACAAACCGAATTATGTTTTGTCTGCAGTGGTTATTGCTTGTGATTTAGGTACTTATGCACCTATTGGTGATGCTGTGCAGTTGTTTGTTGAGATACCGGACAAATGACACACAATATAGAACGATTAGGTAGTATGAAGGGAACAATCTTGACGACATGAATTGAAGGTCTACCAAGACCACAGTTTAGCCAAGTTTCCTTAACCAATACAAGTGCTGCTACAATATCCAGCAACATCCCCTCTTCAACTCGATTTGTTCATGGCTCATTTCGCACCCTGAAAATGGGTTGGATCCCACCTTTTTATTTCCCATTCTAACAGCGCCCATGTGTGGTGGCAGGTTCTTGGTATACTGTAATGACAACTCACCATTCCTACAGTTTACCCTCGGATGGCGAGAACCTATCTTGTAATTAATATAAATAATGTATGTTTTATAGCTCACCACCACTACCCCATTCGATTGTAATTGGCCCGTGCTAAACGGGTGCCAGTGCTGGATTGCATTTTAAGGATACAATTAATCACTATGATTTTTTTGGGGCCTAATCCACGCATTGGCATTTTGATTATAGTGTGTTACATAGTTGAATACAAAAGGGAATGGGGGGGGGGGGGTCTTTAAGAGTCCACACAAGCACACACATTTCTCCCTAGCTCCAACTGGAAAATCATTTAGAAAGTAACACTGGAAAGAACAATTGACTTTTTATTTTCAAAAACAAAGTTAAGTGGGTTGAGTCCAGCCCAAAGCACTGTCCCAAAACGATCATATTTCAGAAATCCAAGGTCAGCATGCATAGACTATAAAGATGTATTTACCAAAGAAAGCCAGAAGAGGGCGAGCACACGTTTTCTTGGGCTGGGTGATTTACACTGATTTATACTGTTATATAAGGCACCCAGTTCTGTCTCTCTCCTCCAGTTTAAGGTCGCTCTATCAGAGGACCAGTGACAACTTCTAATCCACATCTACATACAGTTCCCTGATTACTTGTATCAGTCTGTCTGTGACAACCCATCAACTAAAATGTAAATAAAATGTATTGGTCGGGTACACATATTTTGCAGATGTTATCGCAGGTGTAGCCTAATACTTATCTTTCTAGCTACAACAGTGCAGTAATACCTAAAAATACAAAACAATACACAAATCCCAAAATATAATTTATGAAATATCAGAATGAGCTATGTCAGAGTACTGTAAGATGTCCTGGAGTACAGGCAATGTGCCCCCGGTGCTGCTTTTTCCATACCAGGTGGTGATACAGCACAACAGGACGCTCTCAATGGTGCATCTGTAGAAGTTTGTGAGAGCCAAATTTCTTCAGACCCCACAGTCCATCCATCTGTGCATGTGTCCTGATGTGTCTGATCTGTGCGGTCTTATGCAGGTCCCGTCCCAGGTCTAATCCGTCACGTCCTTTCACCTTCTGGGACGGAGCTGCCGTTTATGGACCACAATTTTATTACACTATTAACACTATTAGTTTATCACCATTCCTGCAATGCCTTCTTCCATCCACCATCACACACAGGCCTTGAGCCCACAGATAGACTCTAGATGGGTGCTGGATGGACACACGTACAGGCAGTCAGGCAGGCAGGCACGCACAAACACACACACTCCCACGTACACCAAAACACATGCACATTTATGCACAAAAGCCCCCACACACACACGCTCACTTACAGATACTGCAGACACACAGCGTCTCGCCCATCGCCTGATCTGTCTGAGGTCGTAAAAACAGGGATCTATCACTGGTCTTTTAGTGACCACGTGTGTCATCTACCAGAGCCATATGGGACATGTCACACACCAGCAAAACACACACAAGTCATGCACAATCACACACACCTACTATTCACTGCTAAGGGCACTGTAAACATCAGCACTGAGCTGTGTCGAGAGAGAGAGAGTGTGTGTGTGTGTGTGTGTGTGTGTGTGTGTGTGTGTGTGTGTGTGTGTGTGTGTGTGTGTGTGTGTGTGTGTGTGTGTGTGTGTGTGTGTGTGTGTGTGTGTGTGTGTGTGTGTGTGTAAATGTCATGTTGATGATTACTTACTTCAATAGGCAAAGTGGCCCTTGGTGTATTTAAAGTGTGTTACCGTTAAAATACACAGATTAAATGGATTGATGTAATAGTTCAATTTATATCATTAAATGTAATATAATAGTGTGCGTGTACCGGCGTGCGTTCGTGTGTTTACTGAAGCAAGGCAGGTTAGATCTCATTAGACGTTCTTCCTGGCAACAAGGGCAAATATTCCCATTTGAGATTCCCAAGTGGTGTAAGAGAACACATACGCCAAATGTACTTAACTCCAAATGAAGGTGACTTGTAATTCTGGAGTGCTGGCGCAAGAACGTTGTTGGTGTGTGATAACAAGCAGAGTGAAAACTTGGCACTGGAACACCAATAAAACTGGTATTGAAGTTTGGAAACAGCCCAATATTAAAATATGATGAGGACAGTAGCTGCAAAACCGTTCCATTGTCTGACTGTTCTTTTTATCTGTCTGAAAAACACACATCCTATCAATCGATCCACATCCACACACACACAGTCAGAGCCAGCAATAGCCTTCTGGGGGCCCTATGCAAAATGTTGTTTTTAATATGATATCTGAGTAAGAGTGACTATGATTACGACAAGTTTAGATAGCTGGCCACTAGACTAATTTATCAATCTACATTGGTTTTGCTGACATGGGCTAATTCAGTGACTGTCAGTGACTGACATAAGAGAAAAACAGCTGATGCACAACCACATTTCTAGACTGCACCTTGTGTATTCTAACAGTATGTTGAGATCCCAAATGAGTTCCTAAAACATTTTTTGGTAGTTCATTTTTTTGTTGAGTTGGGGGGGGGATTGATCCGCGGGCCTACAAAACGGCAGGTGACTTAACACAACCGACAACAACCCAGGTCCGTATCCAAGACTAAGGCTGGGATAAACATCCTTCCATTTACCCAATTCCCATCATCCCCAAAGAAAGTCACTCTAGAAAAGGTTCTGCATCAATGGACTGCGTTTCACACCTACAATTCTTCTTTGCCGCTTTACCACTTAAGAGGTCATTGGAGATTTGGTTTGAGGAAATGGATGCTGGATAATGTCCACCAAGAATATGAGTGGAGAGATGGAGTAGCCCAACCTTTTCCAAGGTTATTCTCACTTTATTCCGCCAGTAACAATTTGTCTTTTAAAGCTTTACAGTTGATAGCATCCACTAGCGCTGCGCCTGAGAACCATGCAAGTTATGAACAAGCTTTGAATACGTTTTTAACCTCAGTAGACCTACTGTTAAAAGTTTGGGAATTCATATTTTTATTGCATTTCGGATGCCTTTTGAATATCTTTGAAAGTTAAATGCAAAGTAGTCCCGAATAGCACCATTTCGATCTTTCGTCTTTACAACACCCCGTAGCAAAAACAAGTTTCTACAAGTTCCTATACCTCCCTGCATTTACGTGGATTATGGTGGCGGCAAATACCTGCAAACAGTAGGATCCACAGGACCAGCATTAAAAGAATGGTCCTGTGGTTTTAAAAGAGAAGGGTAAGTTTGAAGCGGGATCGATGGACTAGCCTATCCTCCTTGCTTCCTTGTCCTCATGCAGAACCATGCTAACAGACCTTTGATCAGACCTCAGCTACTCCATGAGGTCTTGTTTTCCCGATGACATTTGAGCTGCCTCCAAAAAAAAATGAGCCGGGGATCAGAGAGAGAGAAAAAAAGGCCAAACCTATTTCAAGGCCGGCACGAAAGGACAGTGTCACACCGTCTGGCATTGATTTCCAATACAGCAAACCTTACATATCCCTATAGTGAGACTAGAGACTTCGACAGGTTGTGTGAAACTCTGATATACACTACATGACCAAAAGTATGTGGACCCCTGTTCGAACATCTCATTCCAAAATCACAGGCATTAATACGGAGTTGGCCCCCCCATTGCTGATATAACAGCCTCCGCACTTCTGGGAAGGCTTTCCACTAGATGTTGGAACGTTGCTGCGAGGACTTGCTTGCGTTCAGCCACACGAGTATTAGTGAGGTCGGGTCACTGAAGTTGGGCGATTAGGCCTGTCTTGTAGTCGGCATTCCAAATCATCCCAAAGGTGTTCGATGGGGTTGAGGTCAGGGTTCTGTGTTGGCCAGTCATGTTCTTCCACACAGATCTTGACAAACCACTTCACTTTGTGCACGTGGGCATTGTCATGCTGAAACAGGTACGGAATCGGAAACACAGAACCATCTAGAATGTCATTGTATGCCGTAGCGTTAAGATTTTCCTTCACTGGAACTAAGGGGCCTACGCCTAACCATGAAAAACAGCCCAAGAACCATCATTATTCCTCCAACAAACTTTAGTTGGCACTATACATTCGGGCAGGTAGCGTTCTCCTGACATCTGCCAAACCCAGATTCGTCCATCGGACGGCCAGATGGTGAAGCATGATTCTTCAATTCAGAAAAAGTTTCTTCACTGGTCCAGAGTACAATGGAAGCAAACTTTACACCACTCCAGCTTGACATTGCGCACGGTGATTTTAGGCTTGTGTGTGGCTACTCCGTCATGGAAACATTTCACGAAGCTCCCAACAAACCGTTCTTGTGGCGATGTTTCTTTCAAAGGCAGTTTGGAACTCTGCAGTGAGTGTTGCAAACGAGGACAGACGGTTTTTATGCACTTCAGCGCTCCGCAGTCCCGTTCTGTGAGCTTGTGTGGCCAAGCGCTTCTTGACTGAGCAGTTGTTGCGCCTAGACATTTCCACTTCACAATAACAGCAATAACAGTTGACCGGGGCAGCACTAGCAAGTCAGAAAATTGACAAACTCACTTGTTGGAAAGGTGGCATCCTTTGACGGCGCCATGTTGAAGTCACTGGGCCATTCTACTGCCAATGTTTGTCTATGGAGATTGCATGGCTGTGTGCTCGATTTTATATACCTGTCATCAATGGGTGTGGCTGAAACAGCCGACTCCACTAATTTGGAGCAGGGGAATCCACATGCAATATATTTATAAAAGTAACATTGTTCAGCAGAGATGAAAGCACCTTGCTGGCAGATGCCTGCTCCACATTTGGGACATGCACTTAGCATAAATTCAACTCATCCCTGACCGTTGGCTACGTCCCTTCCGTCTTCAAGAGAGCGAGAGTTGCACCCCTTCTGAAAAAACCTACACTCGATCCCTCCGATGTCAACAATTACAGACCAGTATCCCTTCTTTCTTTTCTCTCCAAAACTCTTGAACGTGCCGGCCGTCCTTGGCCAGCTCTCCCGCTATCTCTCTCTGAATGACCTTCTTGATCCAAATCAGTCAGGTTTCAAGACTAGTCACTCAACTGAGACTGCTCTCCTCTGTATCACGGAGGCGCTCCGCACTGCTAAAGCTAACTCTCTCTCCTCTGCTCTCATCCTTCTAGATCTATCGGCTGCCTTCGATACTGTGAACCATCAGATCCTCCTCTCCACCCTCTCCGAGTTGGGCATCTCCGGCGCGGCCCACGCTTGATTGCGTCCTACCTGACAGGTCGCTCCTACCAGGTGGCGTGGCGAGAATCTGTCTCCTCACCACGCGCTCTCACCACTGGTGTCCCCCAGGGCTCTGTTCTTGGCCCTCTCCTATTCTCGCTATACACCAAGTCACTTGGCTCTGTCATAACCTCACATGGTCTCTCTTATCATTGCTATGCAGACGACACACAATTAATCTTCTCCTTTCCTCCTTCTGATGACCAGGTGGCGAATCGCATCTCTGCATGTCTGGCAGACATATCAGTGTGGATGACGGATCACCACCTCAAGCTGAACCTCGGCAAGACGGAGCTGCTCTTCCTCCCGGGAAGGACTGCCCGTTCCATGATCTCGCCATCACGGTTGACAACTCCATTGTGTCCTCCTCCCAGAGCGCCAAGAACCTTGGCGTGATCCTGGACAACACCCTGTCGTTCTCAACTAACATCAAGGCGGTGGCCCGTTCCTGTAGGTTCATGCTCTACAACATCCGCAGAGTACGACCCTGCCTCACACAGGAAGCGGCGCAGGTCCTAATCCAGGCACTTGTCATCTCCCGTCTGGATTACTGCAACTGCTGTTGGCTGGGCTCCTGCCTGTGCCATTAAACCCCTTCAACTCATCCAGAACGCCGCAGCCCGTCTGGTGTTCAACCTTCCCAAGTTCTCTCACGTCACCCCGCTCCTCCGTTCTCTCCACTGGCTTCCAGTTGAAGCTCGCATCCGCTACAAGACCATGGTGCTTGCCTACGGAGCTGTGAGGGGAACGAGTACCTCCAGGCTCTGATCAGGCCCTACACCCAAACAAGGGCACTGCGTTCATCCACCTCTGGCCTGCTCGCCTCCCTACCACTGAGGAAGTACAGCTCCCGCTCAGCCCAGTCAAAACTGTTCGCTGCCCTGGCCCCCAATGGTGGAACAAACTCCCTCACGACGCCAGGACAGCGGAGTCAATCACCACCTTCCGGAGACACCTGAAACCCCACCTCTTTAAGGAATACCTAGGATAGGTTAAGTAATCCCTCTCACCCCACCCCCCCTAAGTTTTAGATGCACTATTGTAAGTGACTGTCCCACTGGATGTCATAAGGTGATTGCACCAATTTGTAAGTCGCTCTGGATAAGAGCGTCTGCTAAATGACTTAAATGTAATGTAAAAAATGTAAAGATCCATTGTTTTCACTAATGCACAAGTCCGTGTATCAATTAGCTGACTAAGCTAATGGTTGTACACTAGAACTGGGACGGGAAAGTGATTGTTTGCTAATATGGCCGATTGTTAAATGAGACCATTGAAAGCTACAACATTTCAAACTATTACTAGTTGTTCATAAGGTAATAAAAATAAAACTGGTTCACAATGTTGTACAATTTACCGGTATACTACTAATTCAGTCAATTTACTGCAATATGGATTTTGGTCCATATCACCCAGCTTTACTGTACAGGCTAGCTATATTTACAGCTAGCAGTCTGACAGACACAAAAATGCTCTTTTGATCAAATTAAAACAGCTTGCTTTGAGATTCAATGGTTGAGCTTATTGGTGTGGTTTGGAAGCCAACTTGACCGGCATTTTTTTACACCTTTATTTAACTAGGCAAGTCAGTTTAGAACAAATTATAAATTTTCAATGACGCCTCGGAACACTGGGTTAACTGCCTTGTTCAGGGGCAGAACAAGAGAACTAGGCCAATGCTCTAACCACTAGGCTACCCTGCCGGCCCATTCCCAAGAAGGTAAACCCTCTTCAGACCTAATTTAAGATGTTCTAAGGAAGTGTCCACTTGAATGCAGCCCTGATCATCCACTTAATATCTCTAATAATATTTAGGGCTCATAGGAAATGACCCCAGCATGTTTAAATAGTCTATTGGGAAAGCTCAGTTTCTAGCTTATGGCTCCATTTACTAAGTCTACAATATAGAGATTTGAGGCTGAGAAATATGGAGCGGGAGGTAGCTAGAGAGAAATAGGGTAGAGATTGAATGAGAGGTAGGTAGAGATGGAGTGAGATCTAGAGTAGGTAAATTGAGATAGGTAGAATGAGAGAGTTAGGTAAAGATACAGAGAGGGGGTAGGGAGTTAGGTCAGATGTGGTCGAGCGATGACGAGGTTACACAAACTGTCACAGCTGGATTTGAGGATGCCCTGGTTTCCCCTGAGTGTGACTGACGGTATAAACAAAGAGGGAGAAAAACACATAATAAACAAATCTGCCTTCCTTGGCTTTTATCCAGAAAGACACACACACACACACACACACACAGCTGGCAGCCCAACCTTGATACGGAGGAAATTACCAGCCCAGAATGGCTTTTTCATTCAGTTGGCTTTTATTCACATTTCAGATCTGCTAACAGCACTGCCCATACATTCCACTGTGTATGCCCCCGAATGGCCCTGGTCTCCCATCCAAGCAGGCAGATATAGATTAAAACCATCAGTGATCATATAATAATAATGATAATAATAATAATAATAATTAAAGCAGCATCCAGTTTAAAAAGCCTTAGGGTGACAGCGCTGATCATCATCTCCCATATCGGTGTAGTATATTTACCTGAACGTAACGTAAAACGTAACGTAAAAAGAAACTACCTCATGATAAATAAACAGTCATCGTAACGTTATCATCGTCGTCAGAATCCACACTAAGAATAAAATATAGGGTACAAACTCAGAAATAAAAGTGACTCAAGCCTTCTAGAGAAAAAAAGATGACTGCTATAGTGTGTGGTCATCCACACCCCCTCCCAAAATGGGTGCTGTGCCATTTTTTCCCCTTGCATTACTTGACATAGATCCAGAAAAACTAGATGTGTAAACCTAGTAAGTCCAGAACTGGCATAGTCCTTTAATGGGTCCTTTAAGACAACGGGGCAGATATTGTATGTTACCAGTGAGCTAGTGAGCTCCAGGCCAGTTTGAACTGGAAATGGACCGAAACACATCTGAGCCCTGTAGAAAAGTCCTGTGTCTGCCTGCCGACTGGACAGGACATTGTAGGAGACTGACTATAGAGTATCCAGTAGCAGTGATATGATTTCAAAGGCCTCCCGGGGTATTTAGTGTGTGCCTTCTAGGTGCCGTTCTCACTCAAACCAGCAGATGGCAGTAGTCTCCTAACACCCATACTTCAAAGTGACCGTGGACCATACCAGTCCATGAAATAGGGGCTTCATTGGAAGAGAGCTACAGCCATCAATAATTGTAAAAGTCCAAACGTGTCAAAACCCCGAACAAAAAAGTATCAATCATCCTCTGGGTCAAAAACCTGAACACAAGTGTCTATCTATTCACCGCAGAGCTTAATTATCCCACAATGTAAACATTCCACTTCCGGCATCCGCCGTTGTTCATTCGAACCTCCCTGACATTCTGTCTATCTTCCATCACACTTAGATCGCCATGGTTTCCTTCCAGATGGTCCCAGTTGGTGGAGCGTTGTTTGGTCATTGGTACTGCAGGTAATTCTTGAGAGACTGGGGTAAGGGCAGGGACTCGATCTCCTGGAGGCGCTCTCGGCCCAACGCTACCCGGGCGGCCCGACGACACAGGTCCATCAGGGGGAGGGGCTCCGCTGTAACCAGGAAGAGAAGAGGAAAGGTTAGTTGGTGGTTTTTACAATGGGAAAAAAGTCTGCAAAACACAGAATTCCCTTTTTACTGTTCGTGACAAGGAAACAGGATATCTGACAGTGTGACATGTCTGTAGATAATAAGTGACAAGTGTCGCTGCTCAAAACATTTCATTTATATTCAGGTGAAATGTCTGTAGAGTAGTGTAGACTGCCAGTTTCCTTGTGGCACAGACATGAAAACAGTTCAAGTCTGTGCAACTGTAGCAATGTCCGTTGTCGTGGTTACCGGACTGCCACAGCAACCAGACCAAATCCTCCTGTGACAAGATGTAGGAGTTCTAAAATTCCCCAATAGAACAAACTACTTTTATTTCATCACACTGTGGCATGAAGATATTTCCTGTAAGCCCCCCATTACCTTGTACATAATGATATTGTCGGTTTATTTTCCTGTAACAATGCATAAAAAGTGAAGAGGTTGTCAGCTATAGTTAGCTAGCAACAAACCAAGACATTGTTTAGAAAATTACTTTTAGTTGCATGGCTTGCTAGATTGACAGTTACTCAATTCCGTTTTAAAACGGATGGGTTTCTTGGTGTTAAAACAGAGAAGGTGTGCTATTTGGAGCACCGGGCTGCTGATGTCATGCAGAGGCTGTCCAATACATATACATATACTATATACTTTTTCATAATGACAAGTTTGATATCAGACGACAACAGAATGTTCATGAAGTCACTACACCAATTGCCTACAGATCCGTCGATAGACGGGACTGTAAACCAGCGGAAAGTGTATCAGTGTATGCGTGCATGTGTATCCACATCGATGGAACAGTAGTGGAGAGGGTAGTAAGTTTTAAGTTCCTCGGCGTACACATCACAGACAAACTGAATTGGTCCACCCACACAGACAGCATCGTGAAGAAGGCGCAGCAGCGCCTCTTCAACCTCAGGAGGCTGAAGAAATTCAGCTGGTCACCAAAAGCACTCACAAACTTCTACAGATGCACAATCGAGAGCATCCTGTCGGGCTGTATCACCGCCTGGTACGGCAACTGCTCCGCCCACAACCGTAAGGCTCTCCAGAGGGTAGTGAGGTCTGCACAACGTATCACCGGGGCAAACTACCTGCCCTCCAGGACACCTACACCACCCGATGTTACAGGAAGGCCATAAAGATCATCAAGGACAACAACCACCCGAGCCACTGCCTGTTCACCCCGCTATCATCCCGAAGGCGAGGTCAGTACAGGTGCATCAAAGCTGGGACAGAGAGACTGAAAAACAGCTTCTATCTCAAGGCCATCAGACTGTTAAACAGCCACCACTAACATTGAGTGGCTGCTGCCAACACACTGACTCAACCCCAGCCACTTTAATAATGGGAATTGATGGAAAATATATCATTAGCCACTTTAAACAATGCTACTTAATATAATGTTTACATACCCTACATTATTTCTCATATGTATACGTATATACTGTACTCTATATCATCCAATGCATCTTTATATAATACATGTATCACTAGCCACTTTAAACTATGCCACTGTTTACATACTCATCTCATACGTATATACTGTACTCAATACCATCTACTGCATCTTGCCTATGCCGCTCTGTACCATCACTCATTCATATATCTTTATGTACATATTCTTTATCCCTTTACATGTGTGTATAAGGTAGTAGTTTTGGAATTGTTAACTAGTTACTCGTTGGTTATTACTGCATTGTCGGAACTAGAAGCACAAGCATTTCGCTACACTCGCATTAACATCTGCTAACCATGTGATTGTGACAAATAAAATTTGATTTGATTTGATTTTTGTATGCATGCATCTGCGTACTGTATGTGTGCAACTATGCATAAAAGAGACGCACACTAGCAATGTTGTAATTCACCTCCTCTCCCTACCACTTTCCAGCTGACGCTCCCGTCGATCACCTTTAGTGCCTGCTCCCTTTCACAAGGACTTATAAATTACACCCACAGCCCGGTTGCTAGAATGACAGCCTCCCATCTGCCTCGACCCGTTTCACCATAAAGACCCTAAGCCATGACCAAAATATCTACAGTACAAAGGCGTTGCTCCTACAACCTTAGAACTTGGGCTGCATCCCAATACAGCATTCAATGTCTTTCTTTACTGGGATGTCCAGTCACTCTTGACTATCATTATATTAAAAACCTTGGGCTGCATCCCAATACCTTTGAGGTTTCTTTACTAGCCTCCTTTCCCTCTGGACTACTAGTATGTGACAAGAATGGGTGTTATCATACTGATCGGGTGAAGAAAAGGAGACAAGCACAGGTAGCTACTCCATAATGAAAACAAATATTTGTTGACATTTTATTAGTGAAGTGGAGCCACCTTTGGATGAACTAATTACAAATGACAATCTAAAAAAGGGACAGTGTTAATTTTCACGGTTCTCTGTTTGACTCGTCTCCTGCAGGTTTTGATGAAAGGTATTGTTGCTAGTGAATTATGAGTCACTTTCATGTAGGGCTGCCAACTTTGACTCAAATCAAAAATCCGGGGAGATTGATTACATTCCATGTATTGCTTTCAGTCGGGCATTCATTAAATTATCCTGTAATAGCTTTACTGCTCATACTCGAGTTGTATTCCTTGGGGACTCTAGGCTGAACTGGAAGGGCTGGCAAGGGCAACACTACTTTCGTTGTGCATCGTAGTGTTTTGGGACCTTGTTTAATTAACCGAAATTACATGTTCTATTTCACCCTTGCAATTAGCTCATACCACTCTCCCTGATTGGCCCATATTCAAAACCTTTGATTGGCTTCGTTACGTCACACGGTTGGGCAGATGGTTGGGAGGGGTGAGGGGCATGTCCCTGCCCATGACCTCTGTGACCCTAGCCATCAGTGCCAGTGGAGGTTGGCCCAGGGATAGAAGATGGCGGGAAACGCAGAGATGGACAGCACCAGAGATATATGACCAGATGCGGATGTCTCTGCCTTAATGGGAATTGTTGTCCACAGAGCGGATTGGTGGATACATCTCATTGAGTATTTTTAAAATTTTAATTGTATATATTCGATGAAGTGTTGACATCAACCGCCTGTATTGAACGGACAGTCAGATGATCTGCTAACCAACGCATAGACCGTCTCAAACTTCAACAGAGACCACTCTGATACCAAGTGTTTTTTCTCAAATTTGCTGGGATGTTACGTGCATCACACTTATCAGTGCCCTCATAACAACTTAAGAATTGCACACTTCGCGGCCCCCCGGGTGGCACAGTGGTAAGGGCGCTGTACTGCAGCGCCAGCTGTGCCACCAGAGACTCTGGGTTTGTGCCCAGGCTCTGTCGTAACCGGCCATGACTGGGAGGTCCGTGGGGCGACGCACAGTTGGCCTAGCATCGTCCGGGTTAGGGAGGGTTTGGCCGGTAGAGATATCCTTGGCTCATCGCGCACCAGCGACTCCTGTGGCAGTGCACGCTATCCAAGTTTGCCAGGTGCACAATGTTTCCTCTGACACATTGGTGTGGCTGGCTTCCGGGTTGGATGCGCGCTGTGTTAAGAAGCAGTGCGGCTTGGTTGGGTTGTGTATCGGAGGACAAATGACCTTCAACCTTCGTCTCTCCTGAGCCCGTACGGGAGTTCTAGCGATGAGACAAGATAGTGGCTACTAACAATTGGATACCATGAAATTGGGGAGAAAAAGGGGTAAAATTTAAAACAAACAAAAAAAGAATTACGCAACTTCTATTGGATCAAATAAGTCTCACATAACCATTAATTGCTATTTTGATATCTTGACTAAAATCTACACTCACCGGCCCCAATACAAAAACTCCTCACCGGCTTAATAAAGAACTACTTCATGTGGACAGATTTTGGGCAGAGATCGAGCTCTCGCTTCACCACTCATCCAGATGGAGAGCGAGAGCAAGAGAGTGAGTGTGTGTAAGGTGTCATGCCACGTGCGGTTGCCTGAGGGACGCAACACCACAGTCATGCTACAGTACAGCTTTTACAAAGAAACCAGAAACGTTGGCAGCCGAAATAAAATTGTGAAACAGGGAGCACAATTTAGATCGATACCCATAATTGCTAACCCATTGGTCTCATCCATAAGCCACAAAAAAAATGTAGATACCGCTTTGAAACGAACAAACAAAACGGAGTCTTGCCTCAGTTTATTGAAGTGACTCAAATGAAGGGAAGTGGCAGTTACAACATTGACACACCCGTTTCGAACAGACCTGGGAGAGTTATGGCGTCATCGGAGAAGTCGGACACAGCCAGCGTTTCACCCTGCGGTCATTCTGGAGGAAAACACTCATCACCAACCTCCCACCTGTTCTCCGACCAGCACCGCTGAACTCAAGGTTAACCCCATGCGTTAGAGACCTGTCCGTCTCAGATGATACACACACCCACGCGCTCAAAGTTATCGATATAACTGTAATTAGTCAACACACACACACACTTCTCATTAGACAGAGACGTGTCACATACATGTTATACAATACGTTCAGGCACACTTCTTACCATACTGTGTTCCTGTATCAATATGCAGGTGTTGAGAAAGAATCACAACCTCTGCACAGCGCTCTATTGCATGGCTATTAGGAGTGGGGCACTTATCAAATAACAGTAAGCAAATGCATACCATTATAGGAGGGGGAGACTAACTGGGTTCAACAGATGCTTTTGTTCTAGTAAATAGAGGAAACATGCTATGAATTACAATGGGTGAGTAAAGCACTAGGTAATACAAGGTGACACACACACACCGCTGGGAGTGTGAGCATGAGAACCAGCTCTGTCAGGTTAATGCTGGACTTAACCAGAATCTCAAAGCCTCTAAAATAATAAGGCCCTCGTTATCTTGGCTAAATTTAGACAACAGAATCTAAAAGAAACGGATGCTAAGCTGGCTTTGTTGTTGCCCCCAGGTAATGGGAGAGTGCACGTGCACGTGTCTTGACAATAAAAGTGGGTGCGGCAAGCTGAACGTGCACCTGAATGCACAAAACACGCGTAGTAATGTTCACGGTGCGCTAGCTAGGAGAAATAAAGACACACGACGCTAATAGAAAGCATTTTCCAATGAACACGAGGCACTTTCTAAAACCTGCCTAAGTCTCAACAGTATATCAGCAGTCAAAAACACTGCAGAGGAAAAGACGGTGTGGGCAGGCTTTTGCTCAAGCGCACCACTAAACCACTCCAGATTCAGCAAAACAAGGTCTTGATCATTAAGCGATTGGCAAAACCTGGTGTTTTAATGGCGGGTTGGAACAAAGCTGCTCGATACTGTCCTCAGCGTAACCTTGCAGAGTGCGATCTGTCTTCCAGTGGTACAGTAGGCTTACCATTTGTCAAGACCCCTGACTAGCCAATGGAGGCTACTCTGTCATGTTGGCACTAAGGACACAGACAGAGTCTTCTCTTCCCTCTGCCAAATCCTAAAAGCATTTCAGACGCACTGCACCACAGTGCGGGCAAGACCACACCTTGATACTTGCCAAAAAAACAAGGTGGCCAAAACATTGAATTTCTATCTTTGTTTTGCCTTTCCCTCTTATTGGTCTTTCATGCAGTGTTTCCTTCTAAACATGGACCAGTGAAAATGCTTTGTACATCAGGATCTATATATCCCAAGATGTGTCCTGGTCTTTCAGGTGTACAATATACCAACGTATGGTTATCACACACTGTACATAATGCTCGCTGTATGGTTTAAGCCCTGGCGTTATCGAAAGTGTGAAGTGCCCCCCACCCCACACACACACACACACATCAGGGGACAGAAACATGCTACAGTGTCCCTAATGTCACTGTACCCATTCCTGCATTCCATTCCTCTAGTCTGAGGGCCACAGTCCTGCTGATTTTAATTTCTCCCTGGAACTTAATTGATCAATTAAGGTTGACTGGCTAGAGTCTACAGACTTATCCATCAGGTATAAGAGGAAAAGGTTGAAAACCGGAAGACACTTCGGGCCTTGGAGGACTATCCGGAGCCATGCGTCACTGTTCTACAGTCAACAACGAAGCATCGTTAAAGAAAGAGTCTTCAGCCAGGTATTGAGGCTATATGCCCTATGAAGTAAAGTCTGACAAACTCTCAAATACTCCTGGCAGACAGTTCAGAGGGAGTGCAGACCTGCAGACACCACTCCATCTGTTTGAGGGGATGTGCACATTCCTGCGTTTGATAAGTCGTGGCATGCTTAGTCTTCATTTATCCACGGCCCATTAGCTGGGGGAAAATAATAATTTATTCTTATGCACAGAAAAAAAATAACTACTTGGGGGAGGCGAAGGATAGGGTTTTTCTGGTTTGTCGTTATGATTATTACTCAAGCAATTTCTGGAGCCCAGTTGACAAGCTGAGGGACTGAACATATCAAGAAAGGGGCACGTTTTGTAGGGAATCCAATTAATTTGAGCACGCTCAAAAGCTCTTTTAGTGCTCAGTAGTGGTGGGGACTTTTCTACAGCAGCGCCGGTCTCAGGAGCTTAGCGAATACAGAGAGTCACCAGTAGAACGGAGTCACCCATCTCATTTCGGGGAGCACTGGATGGTTCTCGAACAGCTCTGAGGGAATGATGACAGCCAGGTTCCCCCTAAACATACCAGGTAGAAGGTTTGTTTTATTTAAAATAAATAAAAATTAAGACAGATGTTCTAAACTAGGACGTTCTGCTCCTATCAATCAAAGTCTTCGAACTCCCTACGCTTGTCTGCTGATAACTTGAACTTCAATGAAAAGGGGACCAGTAAGTTATTACAAGCCCTCACAAGATGTCATGCCTCAGTGGATCCATCTGGGAACGTAATCGAAGTGATCCAGTCTCTGAGTGATTAGTGCAGCCAAGTAGTCTTTGATCAAGGAAAGGATGGGTCAGAGAGTTTAATCAAGAAGCGAGACACCAGACAGCTCAGGACATATTAAGGTGGGAAGTGGGAATACTGTACCACTGCTGGAGGACTCACAGCTAAAAAAAACACCATTAGATAACAGTTTATAAAGCTGCACATTGCAGTATGTTGTAGCAATTAGCTACAGATTTGCCAACCCTTCGTCATGAGACGCATGAAAACGCACAGCTATTTTACACATCAAATATTGTCGTCACTTGGTTTCACGGATGACAAATGACAAGAAAATATCCACTACATATCACTAGTCATTAACTATTAAACTTGTTCCGGTATAATGATGATATCAATTACCACCTCAATTACAGTACATAAGTACCCAAGATACCCTTAGTGGTGACTCACAAAGCCATTATTTGAACATAGCAGCAGCATCTATTGATGCTAGCTGATGAGCTAATGAGTCAGGTTAAGCAGCGAACTCGTTTATCAGGCCAGGCCAAGTCTACTGCAGTGGGAGGGGAGCCACATCTGTTGGAGCGCTTGACATGACACTCCTTAGTGACAGGCGACTAGACAGTTTTTCACAGCGGATTCATTGTCAGTCCGTTCAAAAGGCAGCCGGTGTAAAGTGCTGTCGCAGAATCCTGTAATACAGTGTTCCAACTCCGGTCCTCGAGTACCACCAAAAGCACACATTTTCATTGTGGTCCCGGAGGAGTTGGATGAGGTTCTACAACAACAAAAATGTGTACTGCTTGGGGTAATCGAGGACGGGAGTTGGGAAACACTGTGTTAGAGGATGCTGCATCAGCAGTCTTCGCCCTGGCTGACTTTGAAGGGACTGACAAATCCACTGTGAAACCCTTCTCTAATATGATGGATTTAAAGATTTAAGAGGAAGATTAGAGAGAGAGGGGAAGATTTGAGAGAGAGAGACAGACAACCAGCAGGGGAAAAGCTAGATGGACACTTGATCGATATAAAAGATCAATTACAAATATGAAAGCACTGTTTCCAGGTGGGGAGGAGGGATAAAGAGGGAGATGCACTAGTAGGAAAGTGGAGACTCATACACAGGAGGTTTTCCACTGTGATAAGTGTGCTGATCGGGTGTATTTGCATTGAACAATCTGGCAGAAAGACAGAAAGATACCAGAAGATCCCACGCAGTATGAAACCCAATCCTTCTCTCCTCCGCCCTTCTTCACTTATTTTCCAAGGGAATAGAATCGCCAGTGTTTGATCTGCTAATAGTGCACCCGTACCAGTCATGGTGGCTTTCCTAGGAGTCATAGACAGAGAGGCACACACATGTTCTCCCCCGAGGCTACCATTAGCGATTAACGTGGAAAAGAACCCACGGGTCATATGACTTCCAAAGCCTCCAACAGCGTCCAATTCAATGCCTTTCATTCAATTTCATGTCTTTTGCATTCAAGGGACATCCATACACACTGCAGCTACAGGATGATGATAACAATTGGACGCATCGGAATTGTTCAATGATTGCTTTTTTACATTGCAATTAGTGGGGTCGATCAACCTTCTTCTGGGTCACCACCTTGGAAGTTTTTTATGGATTGAATGTCTCCTTGACTTCCACTGTCTCTCAAGCTGCCTGGGAACGTGAACAAGTGGGAAAGATTGTTTTCATCAAACTGGATGTAGACACTGATATGTAAACACACACACGTAGACATACACAGTACCAGTCAAAAGTTTGGACACACCTACTCATTCAAGAGTTTTCCTTATTTGGACTATTTTGATTGGTTTAACACTTTTTTTGGTTACTACATGATTCCATGTGTTATTTCATAGTTTTGATGTCTTCACTATTATTCTACAATGTAGAAAATAGTATAAATATAGACATTCCATGGTTTGAGTAGTTGTGTCCAAACTTTTGACTGGTACTGTATATAAACACAGATACTCAACGCTGCACCTTAAAGGCTGCTGCACTATATAGAGACATGGAATCACTGGCCACTTCAACAATAAAGTTTATTCATCTCAAATATATACACTGTATTCTATTTGACTGTATTTTAGTTTAAGCCACTCCGACATTGCTCATCCTAATATCGATATATTTCTTAATTCCATTCTTTTACTTTTTAGATGTGGATTGTTAGACACTATGGCACTGTTGGAGCTAGGAACACAAGCATTTTGACAGACGCGTAGCCAGATACGGATACACAGACGCGTAGCCAGATACGGATACACAGACGCGTAGCCAGATACGGATACACAGACGCGTAGCCAGATACGGATACACAGACGCGTAGCCAGATACGGATACACAGACGCGTAGCCAGATACGGATACACAGACGCGTAGCCAGATACGGATACACAGACGCGTAGCCAGATACGGATACACAGACGCGTAGCCAGATACGGATACACAGACGCGTAGCCAGATACGGATACACAGACGCGTAGCCAGATACGGATACACAGACGCGTAGCCAGATACGGATACACAGACGCGTAGCCAGATACGGATACACAGACGCGTAGCCAGATACGGATACACAGACGCGTAGCCAGATACGGATACACAGACGCGTAGCCAGATACGGATACACAGACGCGTAGCCAGATACGGATACACAGACGCGTAGCCAGATACGGATACACAGACGCGTAGCCAGATACGGATACACAGACGCGTAGCCAGATACGGATACACAGACGCGTAGCCAGATACGGATACACAGACGCGTAGCCAGATACGGATACACAGACGCGTAGCCAGATACGGATACACAGACGCGTAGCCAGATACGGATACACAGACGCGTAGCCAGATACGGATACACAGACGCGTAGCCAGATACGGATACACAGACGCGTAGCCAGATACGGATACACAGACGCGTAGCCAGATACGGATACACAGACGCGTAGCCAGATACGGATACACAGACGCGTAGCCAGATACGGATACACAGACGCGTAGCCAGATACGGATACACAGACGCGTAGCCAGATACGGATACACAGACGCGTAGCCAGATACGGATACACAGACGCGTAGCCAGATACGGATACACAGACGCGTAGCCAGATACGGATACACAGACGCGTAGCCAGATACGGATACACAGACGCGTAGCCAGATACGGATACGGATACACAGACGCGTAGCCAGATACGGATACACAGACGCGTAGCCAGATACGGATACACAGACGCGTAGCCAGATACGGATACACAGACGCGTACCAGATACGGATACACAGACGCAGAGATACGGATACACAGACGCGTAGCCAGATACGGATACACAGACGCGTAGCCAGATACGGATACACAGACGCGTAGCCAGATACGGATACACAGACGCGTAGCCAGATACGGATACACAGACGCGTAGCCAGATACGGATACACAGACGCGTAGCCAGATACGGATACACAGACGCGTAGCCAGATACGGATACACAGACGCGTAGCCAGATACGGATACACAGACGCGTAGCCAGATACGGATACACAGACGCGTAGCCAGATACGGATACACAGACACGTAGCCAGATACGGATACACAGACACGTAGCCAGATACATGTAGACACAGATTTGGAAACGGACATTTGCAAATACACACACTTGCAAATGAACTCAACATACGCACGCACTGCCACCCACACTCATTACCACAGGAGCAAATGACTTGCAGAATTCATATTTGACCAGCTTCCCAGTTCTGCCACTGGCATATTTACAGAGGCAAGCTAAGGCTTTGAGGCGCTCTCAAGGACAAATGAGACTGATCCCCACTGTGGATAGAAAGGCTCTCCTCTGATCCCAGTACATCAGTGCTAGCTACAGTATATGAGAGAGGAACGGCTGGGGCTGATTATAGGTTTATCAGGACTCATGTAGTTTAAACAGGACCAAGGCACCTGCCATTGGCCAGGAATATAGAAGCAGTCTACTGCAGTTTGATAGTAGAGTACAGGACCAGTGATAGCTTTCACATGCTCATTCAATGGCGAACGTTTTGCTGAAGATCCCGGGGGAAATCCCCATATTGTAGCGTTAGCATTATGCTAACTAACTATTCAAACACCTACGTTTCTGGGGAAACTTGCTTAAGTGCAGTACAGTATCAACACGTGGGTGTTTGTCGAGACAGATAATCCTCTTTCCTCGGTACAGTACGATACAGCAGCCAGAGCTAATGAGCTCTCACAAGCAAAAGCTGCCAATGCAGGTCTCTCGCCAACGGGAGTCATACAAAACACAGACACATCCAGTAAATAGTTAGATAACCTTTGTTTTTGTCATCTTTATTGGATATCGGATTGTAGCAGCCGCGCTAACTGTACACGTAACCCTGGGACGAGGTTATGTTAGCAAGCTGCTCACTTGACTTTGTTATATACACTGAGTGTACAAAACATTAGGATTAGGAACTAGTGATGCGCTGATGACATTTTTCGGCTGATACCGATATTTTCCTTGCCAATAAAAACGATACCGATAACTGATATTTAAAATTTTAGCTGCCCTTTTAAGCATTCCAATACAGTTCAAATGTTCACACACACACACACACACACACACACGGACTAAGGCACTGCATCTCAGTGCAAGAGGCGCCACTACAGTCCCTGGTTTGAATCCAGGCTGTATCACATCCGGTGGTGATTGGGAGTCGCATATGGCAGCGCACAATTGGCCCAGCGTTGTCCGGGTTTGGCTGTCATTGTAAATAAGAATTTGTTCTTAACCGACTTGCCTAGTTAAATAAAAGGTTAGAAACACACACACACACACAACTGAACAAAAAGTTATTTTGTTGGCATTTACGTATGTCCCCATTACCAGTAAAACAATCAAAACCTATTTCTTTCACTTACTTGCTGTGCTGTTTCGTTGTTCATTTGTTCAGTTGTTCTCAACCAGGATTTCTATGGAACGCCGTTTGGGTCTTTGCATATCAAAAATATACTATTTAACACGTCAAATTAGCTTGTTGACCAATCAGGACCTGAATATGACGGCACATCACAATCATTTAACGCGTTCATACATTTTTTGATGTAGTTATTACACATTTATTACACTCACTCATATGTCACAACGATTCATTGAGAGGTATGCTACGATGCTGGTAAAGTTGTCTCGCGCACCTACAGTGCTGGTGTTTACTTGCAAAAATCACTAAAGTTGGAGACTTATATCTCCCTCACTAACTTTAAACATCAGCTATCCGAGCAGCAAACCGATCGCTGCAGCTGTACACAGCCCATCTGTAAATAGTCCATCCAATCTACCTACCTCATCCCCATATTGTCTTTATTTCCTTTTTGCACCCCAGTATATGTGTCTACATGCACATCATCATCTGTGCATCTATCACTCGTGTTAATTTGCTAAATTGTCATTACTTCGCTACTACGGCCTATGTATTGCTTTACCTCACGTCATTTCTAAACTTTTTTCTATCGTGTCATTGACTGTACGTTTGTTTATTCCATGTGCAACTCTGTTGTTGTTTGTAAAGGAGAACTTGTTCTCAAATGGCCTACCTGGTGAAATAAAAAAATAATATAGGTATGCACTTCAGCTTTGACATCGGTTTTGCACATCGGCGTTAAAACTAGACAATTTCGATATATTGTGCATCCATACTAGGAACACCTCTTTCTTTGACAGACTGACCAGCTGAAAGCTATGACCCCTTATTGATGTCACTTGTTAAAGCCAATTCAAAATCAGTGTAGATCAAAAGGGGGAAGAGACAGCATAAAGGATTTAAGCCTTGAGACATGGATTGTGTGTGTGTGCCATTCAGAGGGTGAATGCGGAAGACAAAATATTTAAGTGCTTTTGAACTAAGTATGGTAGTAGGTGCCAGACCCACGGCTTTGGCAAGCGCTGTAACGCTGCTGGGTTTTCCACGCGCAACAGCAAGTCAATTTTAGGAATGGGTTCTTAATGTTTTGTACACTCATAGGCACAAAAAGGCTACTCTAAGACTCCATAAAGCAATAGCGATGGAATTTGGAATCCATTTTGGTTTATTCATTTTGTGCTCATATCAATAGAAAACACCTAGTTTGCCTGAAAATGACAAAAACAAATGAGAGAACAGTCGCAAACAAACAAGCTCACACAACACACACTAAGCTCCCCTCCACCCACAATTGTCCTCAATAAAACAGACAGGCGATGAAATAAATGCTGTAATAACGGCCAAAAGACATCTCAGAACACATGACTTCCTCCTATGCCAACAACACGAGACCGGGGACCCAATGTTGTCCACAACACCAACTTCCTGCACTTTGATCTTCTACTCTCCTGCCAGCGGTGTCCAGCACCACTCAGGGACAGAACAGGACTTGTCAGGGGTAATAAACAGACCCTCACTGGCCGCAGCTTTTTATACATTACAGTAAATCTCTTAACAGTTAGTGTCCTGTGAGAGAAATGAAGTCCAAGATCAGTTTGTGGTAGTGTCTTGCCATTGGCGTTACACTGACCATAGGAGTTGAGAAGACCGCCCATGCAGGTCTGATACCGGGCTCGGGCTGAAGTGGGCATATTCCATCTGACTATAGATCCATTTATATTATTTTTTTCAGGGTTTTATTTATTCTAGATTGAATCATTTAGAATGCTAATGATGTCTGACAGGCGCTCTGAAGTATTGTCATCATCACTAGGCAGGCTTGAAGGGGCGAGGGGCTTATTGCAGTGGTTTGATAGAGAATTAAAGCACTTAAAAAAAACACCTTGTGGACACAAAAGAAACCGACTGACTGTCAATGAAAGAGAGAGTGATGAGTAAGGGAGAGAGAGACCGAGCGGCCAAAAATTGACGAGGGGAAAGATGGAGGGGAGAACGGGGGCACCAGATGTGAAAACGAACAGGATCAGAGTCTGGGTCACTATGTTCAGGAGATTAGGACAGCTCTCGAATCTCCTTCTTCCTCATCCTCTCATGGTCTCCCTGATATGCACTCTCTCACTCATGAATAAAACGTGTGACGTACACTTGCATGCAGGAGTCAGTTTTGATGGTGAACTGTATGGGTGCTGAAATTCCCAGCACTGCAGGCATAGGCAGCATGTGTGTGAGAGAGCAAGCGACCCACCCCTACCACCCTAAGTCCTCATTACCAGAGAACACACTGACAGCGCTGTTTCTGACCGAACAGAGAGAGGAGTGGAGGACAGTGCACAGTTATCTAAATGAGGAAGAGGGCCACCCATGGGTAGAGGTAAAAGTTGAGGGTAAGACAAAAACACACACTTTCAGGTGGGGTCTGATTATTGAGCCGATGAATGCAAGGGACTCAGGTCTGAGAGAAGAAAATACAGTCTGATCACCTTCAAGCTTTGCTCAGGGGTAATGTGCGTGTGTGTGTGTGTGTGTGTGTGTGTGTGTGTGTGTGTGTGTGTGTGTGTGTGTGTGTGTGTGTGTGTGTGTGTGTGTGTGTGTGTGTGTGTGTGTGTGTGTGTAGTGTCTGAGCAAGCGTGAGTGTGAGCGAGGAAAAAGAAAGAGGAGAGGGAAAGAAAAAAAATAAAAACAGAATGAGCTAGAGAGACAGAGGTAATTTTATACAAGGGTACAATTCAGTTTTCCCTCCTACTTCTATTCTGCCTGGGTAGGAAACCTATTCACCTGCCAAGGTCAGAATCCTTGACGTCAGACCTGGACAATCCTACTGCTGACCAACTCCATACGAATGGCCATGACTTTGAAATGATATGTTCGACGAGCCGGTGTCCACATACTTTTGATGTATATAGTTCCTAGCAGTAGACAAAAGTCATCTCATTGAGATGAAAGAACCCAGAAAGAGGGCATAAAAGCACACACACAGCTACTAAACACACAAATATACACATACTTTCATCCAAAGTGTGGACAAAGATGCAATCAATTTGGTCATAGCACCACAGCACATCCACAGGGCTCTGAGATATTACAGGTGAGGCAGAGGCACATACATGCTTGGGGATGGAGATGTCAGATGTGAGCAGGCCTCAAACACTGGAGAACGCATTTCGGGAATCACACACAAAATACTGAGCTCCATTGGGAGCTGTATTGTGCCTTCAGCACCATGCCTTAGGAGACACCAGACGTGCTGTACTCCAGAGCCTAGGGAACATCATCCATCTCTCTGTCCCTTTGGTTCACTCCGCTCATCCCTTTAGCGCTACAGCTCTTTCCATCGATCCTTTCCTCTCGCTCTACATCCCTTCATCTCTCCATCCTTACTCTCAAACCTACAGCACTCCCTCCACCTTACCCCTCTCATCTCGCCACTCTTTACACACACACACACGGTGTGATTGAGATGTGTGATTGAGATGTCCCACAGGCGATGAGACTGAACACACACTTCCTTCATGTGTGCTGCTCTCCTGTGATTCATACAGAAAAGCTGAATTAATGCCTCGCTGACGCTATAGATGAGTCAACTGGGAAAGCTCTGTGTGTGTGTGTGTGTGTGTGTGTGTGTGTGTGTGTGTGTGTGTGTGTGTGTGTGTGTGTGTGTGTGTGTGTGTGTGTGTGTGTGTGTGTGTGTGTGTGTGTGTGTGTGTGTGTGTGTGTGTGTGTGTGTGTGTGTGTGTGTGTGTGTGTGTGTGTGTGTGTGTGTGTGTGTGTGTGTGTGTGTGTGTGTGTGTGTGCGAACGTCACAAAGAAGTACAGTTGGATCTAGGAGACAGAAGGATACGACAGGAAAAATAGAGAAGGTGTGAACACTCAAACAGTAATGACTTGTTTAAAACATGCCGAGTGTGAAAGCCTGCAGTCTAAACACAGACAGGGGGGGGAGGAGGGGGTCTGGTACACACCCACCTTCTTCCAGTAATGTCAGCTGTAAAATGTGCTGGAAGACAGTGTGTATAGTCTAAACTCAGAGGGGGTAGTCACACACACACACCTGCAGGTTTGGGGGTTGTAAAGGGTGCAAGGGTGTGTGTGTGTGTGTGTGAGTGAAAACAGAGTGGAATACAAGGCTGGAATGTAGAGCCAGGCCACCTGCGTGAGGACAAGGAGCAGTATAAGCTATGGTCACAACAAGGAAATCGACTACCTGTCAGGTGGATGTCAGGTACACAGCAGTAAAACAATACAACCGCTCACTAAATAGTATGTGTGCGTTTGCAGTCTCTTCTGTATCCTTTCAGCTACAGTGTAACAGACCTACAGAAAATACTTCTATAGCTAGTGTTACACTAGTGGCAATGAGATTCATATCACCTGCCACCACACCACACACACACACACACACCACACACACACACACACACACACACACACACACACACTTCAAATGAGAGGTTGCATAAAGAAACCTGTCCCCAGTGCCCCAAAGGCTAAAAGAGAGTGAGCACATGCTAGTGTTACTGGCACTGCAGATAAATGACTGAGGGGGATAATGGAGAGGAGGAAGGGATGGAAAAAGAGGAAGAATGAGAAGAGGATGACATGGGAGAGGAAGGCAGCAACCGGGTGTTTTAAGATCAGAGTTTTCACATGAAACCTATTTTTACCAACAAGAAAATGGGTGCGCACAGTTCATGCAAACACATTGCCAAATTCCACTTGGTCAATCATTTTCCTGATTCCCAGGTGTTTTATCATAGCAAAGAGTTCCTCAATAAAATGCTGGCCCTACACTAAAACTTGATTCAACATTAACCACAGTGAAAGAGTTGCCTCATAAAAATGACAAAAATAACTTGGAACATATTCCAATAAGTCTTAAAATAGACAATCCTTTACGGTGTGTAACATAACTAGAAAAGTATTGCCTGACAGTAACCATAGAAATGAGAGTTTAATAGTAGCAACATATTACTACTCAAGGCTGTCAAGTAAGCAAGAAACTATTATTGCAATGCAAAGGGGAGGGGGGCTTGCAAAGGTCCTTTATATCAAAAAGGAGCCACTCTGAACAAGTCATTATGCATTCAACACTTGAGACAAACACTCCAACTAACTTGCACTTGTTCTGTGAAGAAATACCTGACCGCATGCGCTCGCAAGTGAACTAACAAAAGCTTATTTACTAACTAATGCTAATTAACAATTTTATGGAGCAGAGGGTTCGCTGTGAAACGGACTACTACATTTGCCACTGTGACCTGCACTGCAGTACTTAATGCAGCTGGTTGCCACAACAGGTACTGACTGTTACTTTTGATTTTGACCCCCCCTTTGTTCAGGGCCTCATTCCATTTCTGTTAGTCACATGTCTGTGGAATTTGTTCAGTTTATGTCTCAGTTGTTGAATCTTATGTTCATACAAATATTTACACATGATACGTTTGCTAAAAATAAAACACAGTGGACAGTGAGAGGACATCTTTTTTTGCTGAGTTTACCAAGTACAAGTGGATGCGCTCAATCAAGTTCTACGTCAGGAGAGGCTAGATTGAGTTAAATTAAACCATTTTCATTGCGACTGCGTGTAGTGCATTGTGTAGGAAACTTTCAGAACTTGGAGTCTCGCAAGGTCACCTCTATTGAACTTTTTTTATGACAAACTGACAAGCAGTAGAACGTCTTTCAGTGAGTGGCACAAAGCAACAATGGCAGATGTTTTTTTACTGGATAGTTGTCAGACAGCCTGCCTGTCTCTCTTATTAACGTCTCCTCCATCTCTCTATCCCACTCCACTCTCTTGGACTCTGGCGCTAAGGTCTGAGCAGATACGAATTCCTTTCTAACAGCATCCCTCTCTCCTCTCTCCCAGCCGACACAGACCCCGCCGACGTTCGCCTTCTCCTGGTAGGACCTAAACGCACAGGCAAGAGCTCCTATGGCAACACCATACTTTGACGTAAAGCCCTCGACACCAGAGGGGGCGGGACTAGCACTGTGGCCAGTGGAACCGCAGCCGGCCGTGACGTCACCGTGATTGATGCCCGGGGCTGGGGCTTCTCAGAAGACTCCGTCCCCAGGGAGGAGAAGATAGAGCTGCTAAGAGCCCTGTCGTTGTGTGGCCCCGGTCCCCACGTTGTCCTCCTAGTGATTCCCCTACCTGACTTCACCAAGATGGAGAGGCGCATGGAGGTCATGACCTCTAGTGTGTGGAGGCACACCATGGTGCTCTTCACTTTCGGCAACTGACTGAAGGGGAGGGGGCGAAGCCTGGAGCAGCATATCCAATCTGGGGGCCTAGCACTGCAGTGGCTGATGGAAAAGTGCAGGTACAGGTGCCATGTGTTGGATAACAAGGAGGGACAGTGGGAGGGAAAGGAGGGAAGGGGTCAGGTGGAAGCATTAGTGAGCAGGGTGAAGGACATGTTGCAGGAGAACGGTGGATGGCACTTCTCCCTTCACATGTATCACATGCTGGAGGAAGAGTGGAGCCGGAGAGAGCAGGAGTTGAGGGAGAGGATGGAGGGAGATGAAGATTGAGCGGGAGAGGATGAGAGAGACTGGAAGAGAGGCAGGGCCAGGAGGAGTGGGAGACTCCGAGAGCGATAGGGAGACGGGATGAGAGGTCAGTGGTTAAAATGGTGACACCATATGAGCCTCCGAGAGGACAGAGACGGGCCTTCTGCACCATTAAATGCCACCTAACCATGTCCATACATAGACATACCCCTAGCAGCAATTAGCCAAGACTACTGAATAAGGACTGTTGAAATCATTCCAAGTGTCAGGAAGGCTATGTGGAAATGACTGATACGCTGGGGGTGTCAAACCCCCCCCTCCCCAAAACTAGTATTTTTCTGTAATTTGATGCTCCCTGACAATCCAGCTTTTGTTTTGGTTATTCTTAGCAACATGGAAAGAGTGAAGGGACTGTATAAATCTAGAGCAATATCATTTCTACATGGTTTCAACTGAAGTTGACTTTCCCCCAAATGTTGTTTTTACTCAAACCACCCACGGGCCACATTTGGGCTCTAGATTAGGCCTGCAGGCCTCGAATTTGACACACGATACACACCAAACACAGCCTTTTGAATGTGCTGTCTGTTTTGCCATGCACCGTATTTACACTTATTTTTTAGTAATTTAGAGAGTCAAGAGACCAGAGGTGGCAGAACGGAGTGCTCATGGTTGGGATCTGGTCGGGATTAACCAACATCCACCAACCTGCCAGGGTGTTTTCAATTCATGTAACTATAATTGTGTGTACTATTTATGACAGTAAACTAAAAAAATAATCAATACACAATAGTGATCTAGTTTATTACATGTCAAGCTTGCGTAGTTACTTTCATAGGCTTACAAACCAATTACTCATGTATTCACAATGCGTCCAACCTACTAGACCTATTGTTATCAATTATACATTCATGATGCATAATAAATGAACGTGTGTTCCTGAAAGTCATTGTTCCTGCTCGAGTTCATTGATAGTGGCTCTTGTAGCACCTGGTCATTGTGCCTTGCTACTGTGGGATTGGAGACCATTATGAAATTGCTACAAGAAATTGCTACTTCAACTTGATGCGCCTAAAGCGTCCATTAAAACAACACACTAGTGATTGTATAGTACATGAAGCATAAGTCACTAAGGCAATAAGCCCACAAGCTAGAGACTAAAAAAATACCAATTATTATTTTTTTTTTAAAGGTCACCAAATGAGCAGCATAGAGCTTCGGGGTTTCACACAGGCGGTAACATTTGGTGTCATAAGTGGCATCCAGAATAAGGCTTGACTAATTGCTACGTTCCTAGGAACCAAACAAACCTAAGAAATGTAGAGAACCCACATGTACAAATACAGTAAACTAAGCTTCCCACACAGATGTCTTTGAGACCAAGTGAGATGCACTTTCTAGACTTAGTGGACTGATTTCAATGCTATGGGGAACTGGAGCTTTTAGCTCGAGGTTTAAGCCTTTGTCACAGCCAAGTGCAATGTCATAGGTCTTGGGGGCAAGATATGAAGTATTAATAGAGCAATAAATATTGCCCAACTGACACAGCCATCAATACTTTTAATGCTCTTTACGCGGATAGGTTTTAAAGAAATAAGTGTGAATAGTTGGATATAATCTCTGGGTAATTGAATCTCACAGGGTGCTGACATCTGCTCTGTGCAAAGTAAGGCAACGGCATTCCGTTTCAATCCAGATATGGTTTCATGTTTACCATCAAGTTTACCCAACCCTATGACACACACACACTATCGCTCAAAAGTTTGGGGTCACTTAGAAATGTCCTGGTTTTTGAAAGCAAATAAGAAAAAAATGGTCCATTAAAATAACATAAAATTGAGCAGAAATACAGTGTAGACATGGTTAATGTTGTAAATGACTATTGTAGCTAGAAACGGCTGATTTTTAATGGAATATCTACAGAGGCCCATTATCAACAACTGTCACTCCTGTGTTCCAATGGCACGTTGTGTTAGCTAATCCAAGTTTATCATTTTAAAAAGGCTAATTGATCATTAGAAAAACATTTTGCAATTATGTTAGCACAGCTGAAAACTGTTGTTCTGATTAAAAAGCAATAAAACTGGCCTTCTTTAGACTAGTTGAGTATCTGGAGCATCAGAATTTGTGGGTTCGATTACGGGCTCAAAATGGCCAGAAACAAAGATCTTTCTTCTGAAACTCGGCAGCATATTCTTGAGCTGAAAAATGAAGGCTATTCTATGCAAGATATTGCCGAGAAACTGAAGATCTCGTACAACGCTGTGCACTACTCCCTTCACAGAATGGCGCAAACTGGCTCTAACCAGAATAGAATGAGGAGTGGGAGGCCCTGGTGCACAACTGAGCAAGAGGACAAGTACATTAGAGTGTCTGGTTTCACAAGTCCACAACTGGCATCTTCATTAAATAGTACCCACAAAACACCAGTCTAAAAGTCAACAGTAAAAAGGTGACTCTGGGATGCTGGCCTTCTAGGCAGAGTTGCAAAGAAAAAGCCATATTTCAGACTGGACCCCAAAACAAAAAAAGATTAAGATGGGTAAAAGAACAGACACTGGACAGATGAAATCTGCCTAGAAGGCCAGTATCCCTGAGTCGCCTCTTCACTGTTGACATTGTCAGTGGCCTTCATTAACGCATTTCATGCAATTCTACGTCATTTTACATGACTGGAGACATTGGCAGAATCTTTTTTTAAACCACATAATTGACCGAAATGAGTGGCTATTCCAACACTGACAAACTGAGATCAATATGTAAGCAACCTATGGCCCAGGCCAATGAAAATAGTGTTGAGACTAGGTATGGGCGGGTATACAGAAGATAGCCCTATTTTGGCTTTTACCAAGTCCATATTATGGCAAGAACTGCTGAAATAAGCAGAGAAATGAAAGTCCATCGTTTCTTCTAGACATGGTCAGTCAACATAAATAGGCTACAGTATAGAGAGAGCATGAAAATGCTCTGGCTAGGCTACATACCGGTCATGGCCGATGCTCGTGCCAATAGCCTCTTAAGTTAGGTTTCTTTGAAAAACAGTGCTGTTCGCTCAATATTGGAGAGAAGATGAAGACATTTGGTAGCTTCTACAGACAGATTAGTCTTCTCTTTTCCACAGTAGGCATTTGCTTTCCAAACTACAGTACCAGTCAAAAGTTGGCACACCTACCCATTCAAGTTTTTATTTTTGTTATTTTCTACATTGCAGAATAATAGTAAAGACATCAAAACTATGAAATTACATGGAATCATGTAGTAAGTTAAAAAAAATTTTTTTAAGTGTTAAATAAATCCCAATATATTTTAGATTCTTCAAATAGCCACCCTTTGCCGCGACAGCTTTGCACACTCTTGGTATTCTCTCAACCAGCTTCATGAGGTAGTCACCTGGAAAGCACTTCAATGAACGGGTGTGCCTGAAATAGTGGAATTATTCCTTTCTTAATGTGTTTGAGCCAATCACTTGTGTTGAGACAAGGTATGGGTGGTATACTGAAGATGGTCTTTTACCAAATAGGGGTAAGTCCATATTATGGCAAGAACAGCTCAAATAAGCAAAGAGAAATTACAGTCCATCGTTGCTTTAAGACATGAAGGTCAGTCAATCCGGAAAATTACAATAACTTTCAGAGTTTCTTCAAGTGCAGTCGCAAAAACCGTCAAGCGCTATGATGAAACTGACTCTCATGAGGACCGCCACGGGAAAGGAAGACCCAGAGTTCTCTGCTGTAGAGGATAAGTTCATTAGAGTTAAGTAACAGACATTTCTACAGCAACTGTTCAGAGGAGACTGGAATCAGGACTCCATGGTCAAATTGCTGCAAAGAAACCACTACTAAAAGGACCCCAATAATAAGAGACTTGCCAAGAAACACAAGCAATAGACATTAGACTGGTGTAAATCTGTCCTTTGGTCTGATTAGTCCAAATTTGATATTTTTGATTCCAACCGGGACATCTTTGTGAGACGCAGAGGTTAACAGATTTTCTCCACGACTGTATTTAAAAATTTGTGAAAGGTCAATTAGGTATAGCTATAGAAATAGAATCCTCAGAACGATTCCAATCAGGAATGGCAGCCATTGGGAGTGTACCCATGAGTTTACCAGTCTAATTGCCAGGGTTAGAGGTTAAGGCCCTTCTATGGATTATATTAATATGGCCGCAACGCAACTAGCCGTTTGCTCTTGCTGCCCAAATTGTCTATGTAGTATTTTGAATGATTTTATTGATGTCTGTAGCCTACAGACAGGAGTATGTAGAGGGTGCACCCTTGATCCGAGGGTGCTGCAGCAACTCCAGCACCCCTACTTCCCGCGACAGAGCACTTCGAGTTCTTTTATCAGCAACACTTGTGTGCCCACCTTAATTAAAACACATACTTGATCCGTCAAGAGCCATATCTTTAATAATTTATGTCTCTCCTCTCCTCTTTATCACTCTTTGAGTTTTGCTCAAGCCTATACTATTGGTCTTACAGTCTCCCTCTTTCCTAGACTGAAGCTTTTCCTCTCAGATGTTTATATGCTTTTAAAATGACCGTAACATGTTTAATGGATCTCGATCTGCATTGCTTCTTGAGCTAACAAGGTACACTGCTTCCATCTGACTCCCAGGGGGAACATTTAATTTAGAAGATGAGGGAGCATGAGAGAAAGAGGATGCTCAAAGTGTGGGAGAGGGAGAGTAACTGGGAAGACAGCAGGTAAAGAGTCATTGAGAAGACAGGATAGAGCAAGCACTCCAGTGGGGGGGTAGGAAAGACATGTTCAGGAGTCTCTTATTAAGTCTCTATGAAGTAGATCGTCAAAAGTCAAGTCTGCAGAGGTTACTCTGAGCTCTGCTAGCAAAGGTCACATCATGTGGGGATAAATGGCTAATAAAATCTGCACTAATGTAATCTACTTCTGTGGCTACAGCGCAACCCGGCATATGCTGATTAGCATTAGCTAATAAGGACGACGGGAATTAATAACTCAAGCACATAGTTCCCTTAGGCTATGTGGACTGTAATGCTAGCCAACTTTCTTAAGTTGGACGCATCCTAGTGCAGCGGTTCCCAACCTTTTCAGTTCGAGGGCCCACTAAAATCACTGTTAAAAGCTTGAGGACCTTTTTACATTAAATACCTTGCCGGTTAAATTTAGAGTACATTTTATCAATGAATGTAACAGAATAAAGGCCTATCATTATTATAAACCATTAGCATTTAGAAAAGTAATGCAACATTGCTTATAACACCATTAAAACTGTTATTTAAAAAAAAAAAAAAAAAAAAAAAAAAAATTAAATGGACCACCTGCAAGGATGCAGACCACAAGTTGAAAACCACTGGTCTGTTCCAATCTTTCCAATCCTTTCACTTCTTCTTCAAAAAAAAAAGGGTTGCAACTCTGAACTAGTGTTCCACTAACCTCCCTTTCACTTTGCAGAGGTGACCCCGAATGGAAAACAATGAGGAACTGTGAGGGCCTACAGAGAAGGCCTAAGGATTATGAAACAGTTGTGGTTTAATATAAAATGTCCTTTTAATATAAATGAATTGTTCAAAAATATTCTAATTATATTATTATTTTCATTGATATTCTGATTTAATCTAAAATCAGGATTTTGTTTTGAGTGGTCTCCGGGGAGATACATCTAGTTAGCTAAGTCAGCCAATGGCTAGGCCTTTAGAAGCTAAATTTAGATAGGCCATTTAACTGTATTAGGACAGAAATTTGGAGTGACAGTGGTCAACCAATCAGATTTTAACTTGTAATGGGTGGGACCGGTTTTTTTGTTGCAAAAAAGGTATGGCAACCTCCCCCTTCTAGAAGGCCAACAGCACAATAGTGAACAGTAGTTTTCCCCAACAGTCTAGCAAGCTAGCTTTTTTGTAAGCTAGTTTGCAGCGGCTGCAGCAGGTGTTATCGACGAGGATGTTGTTGCTAATTTGCTAGCTTCCCCCTTTTTCAGATTAACTTTCAACAAATGATCATCTGGTGAGTAGAATTGTGCTTTTTCATTGCAGCTCATTTGCGGTTGTTAGCCATCTCTGAAAATAACGTGTGAAATAGTGTTGCATTTAAACCAGATCACTGCTTCAGATCACTGGTTACTTTGTGTGCTTAACGTGAAAAATGTGTTTGCCATGGGACGTAATAGTTGTACATTTCAAATTGGGAAATGCTTAGCCTTGTGTTTCTATATTGTTAATATTGGGACCTTGTGTCTTATTATGCCAGAGTGAATGGGCTGCTTATTCTTTAACATGCTTATTCACCACCGCTGTTTTTCTGTCAGCCCTTTACAAAAAGTGCGCTCTCTCTAGGGGCCTCCCGGGTGGCGCAGAGGTCTAAGGCACTGCATCGTACCAGAGACTCAGAGCCCAGGCTCTGTTGGAGCCGGGAGGTCCATGGGGCAATGCACAATTGGCCTAGCGTCGCCTGGGTTAGGGAGGGTTTGGCCGGTAGGGATAACCTTGTCTCATCGCGCACTAGCAACTCCTGTGGCGGGCCGGGCGCAGTGCGCGCTAACCAGGTCGCCAGGTGCACGGTGTTTCCTCCGACACATTGGTGCGGCTGGCTTCCGGGTTGGATGCGCGCTGTGTTAAGAAGCAGTGCGGCTTGGTTGTGTTGTGTTTCGGAGGACGCATGGCTTTCAACCTTAGTCTCACCCGAGCCCGTACGGGAGTTGTGGTGATGAGACAAGATAGTAGTTGCTAACAATTGGATACCACGAAATTGGGGAGAAAATTGGGTAAAATTTAAAAAAAGAAAAGTGCACCCTCCAACATGAAGTGTGCTGCATATTTCGGTCACTGTCCTTTCAGCTTCACGAGCCTGTCACGCCCGACGTGTCGCTTTTGGTGATAGTGTGAGAGAACAAAACACCATAACGTGACCTAGTTGTTGTCTGAAACAGTTCAATTACACAGCTGGAAGCTTGGAGATGGTTTTCTAAGAGCAAGCTGGGGGGGGGGGCTCTACAACGCTGTCAATGAGAACTCTCGGCTTCGCCTTGTAGCCCTGTGGTGCTTGCATTAGTCAAGTGCATACATAAACCAAACAAACAAAATCTCCATTTCATTCCAAAAGTTTGTGCCCTTACCTCCTGTTTGCATTCACTCCCCTTGACACAGACCTGAGGCTACTGGGCAGGTTTATAACCAATGTCTGCCATATTGCTTTCGCCTCTAAGGTCGCAGTGAATGGAAGTATGGACAGATTAGAGGTGGCAACTCTGGAATGGAATGCAGCCCAACAGTTTCATTTTTGGATGATCTACTCACTAACTTCATTGCTACTACCCTTCCATCGAGGTACAGAAAGATTTTGCAGTGGTCATTTAGAAGGGTGGATGACGTTCAAAGTTTGGAACATGGTCACGTTCTGGCTGGCACACCCCAGAGCAGTTATCCTATAGGGCAAGCAACATTCACACCCGCACAGAGTAAGAGTACTTTATGATAATGTTTGGTAAGGCTAAAACCAGATTCACATTACTGGAAGAGAGGATGTGTATGTAGCTAAGGTCAATATTTGCTGAAACCACCCAGAATTCAACCACAACACAGTAACGTCCGAGATGGCATAGCAGTTCAGACGTCTTTTGTCCTCGTCTTGTCGTGTCCTGTATATATATATATTTACAACTTTTTTTCACATACATTTTTTTATATTTTCCATCAACTCATCTTCAAAACACTCTCCTTCAACCCGCCTCACCAATTTATATTTATAAATAAGTATTATTTACCTCAAATCTGCAATCCTCCAAGAAGCTAGCCAGAAGCTAGCCAGAAACTCCAAGAATCTAGCCAGAAGCTAGCCAGGAGCTAGCTTGAAGCTAATCAGAAGCTAGTTCAGAAGCTAGTTAGCTTCTTTACTGGCAAATCGTTAGTATTCAGCTAACCACGGTTTGTAGTCATCAGCTATCCTTTAGCTTGAAAATCTATCGCCAGTTTTGTACGGCGCAGCGCGGCTCGGAACGGAACATACCGGACCAATTTTTCTCTCCATGTCCTTGGATTTCAACTGCTCTCTGGACATTCATTCCCGGATCTCACAGCTAGCCAGCTGCTATCAGTGTGTATCTGCTCTCGTCGATTCCGGAGCAAACATCAATTACTCCGGAGCTAGCCAGCTCCGTCAATCACTCCTGGGCTGCAGTCATCTATCCGGACCCGTTTTACTGCCTACGCGGAGCCCCACCGGGCCTTCACAACTGGACTGCCGACGTTGTCTACCCGAAGGAGATCCGGCTGGCTCCTCCGTCTCGACGTTACCTGAACGCCCATCTGCGGCCTGCTAACCGTTAGCTGTCTTACCGGCAGCTCTCAGAATAGACAATCGGACAATTTATTTATTTTTATTATTATTATTATTATTATGTTTATTCTTGGGCCTCTATAACTATATCTATTGTTTTTATTTTATTTTTGTTGTGTGATTTGGACTAATTCCCTCTACCACACGGAACCCCACTAATCTACTGACGGAACGCAAGAGGTGGCTAACAACAGACCTCCATCCTATGCTAGCTTGCTACCGATGTCTTGGCTAGCTGTCTAAATCGCCTTGACCCCGAAACCAACCACTCCACTCTCTGGACTCTTTTGATCACTCGACTAAGGATGCCTCTCCTTAATGTCAATATGTCTTGTCCATTGCTGTTCTGGTTAGTGTTTATTGGCTTATTTCACTGTAGAGCCGTAGTCCTGTAGTCTCTAGTCCTGCTCACTATACATTATCCAATTTATTAGTTCCACCACCCACACATGCAATGACATCTCCTAGTTTCAATGATGTTTCTAGAGACAATATCTCTCTCTTCATCACTCAATACCTAGGTCTACCTCCACTGTATTCACATCCTACCATACATTTGTCTGTACATTATACCTTGATGCTATTTTATCGCCCCCAGAAACCTCCTTTTACTCTCTGTTCCAGACGTTATAGACGACCAATTCTTATTGCTTTTAGCTGTACCCTTATTCTTCTCCTCCTATGTTCCTCTGGCGATGTAGAGGTGAATCCAGGCCCTGCAATGCCTAGCTCCACTCCTATTCCCCAGGCGCTCTCTTTTGATGACTTCTGTAACCGTAATAGCCTTGGTTTCATGCATGTTAACATTAGAAGCCTCCTCCCTAAGTTTGTTCTATTCACTGCTTTAGCACACTCTGCCAACCCGGATGTTCTAGCTGTGTCTGAATCCTGGCTTAGGAAGACCACCAAAAATTCTGAAATTTTAATTCCAAATTACAACATTTTCAGACAAGATAGAACTGCCAAAGGGGCGGTGTTGCAATCTACTGCAAAGATAGCCTGCAGAGTTCTGTCCTACTATCCAGGTCTGTACCCAAACAATTTGAACTTCTACTTCTAAAAATCCACCTCTCTAAAAACAAGTCTCTCACCGTTGCCGCCTGCTATAGACCACCCTCTGCCCCCAGCTGTGCTCTGGACACCATATGTGAACTGATTGCCCCCCATCTATCTTCAGAGCTTGTGCTGCTAGGCGACCTAAACTGGAACATGCTTAACACCCCAGCCATCCTACAATCTAAACTTGATGCCCTCAATCTCACTCAAATTATCAATGAACCTACCAGGTACCCCCCCAAAGCCTTAAACACAGGCACCCTCATAGATATCATCCTAACCAACTTCCCCTCTAAATACACCTCTGCTGTCTTCAACCAAGATCTCAGCGATCACTGCCTCATTGCCTGCATCCGTAATGGGTCAGCGGTCAAACGACCTCCACTCATCACTGTAAAACGCTCCCTGAAACACTTCAGCGAGCAGGCCTTTCTAATCGACCTGGCCGGGGTATCCTGGAAGGATATTGATCTCATCCCGTCAGTAGAGGATGCCTGGATATTTTTTTTTAAATGCCTTCCTAACCATCTTAAATAAACATGCCCCATTCAAGAAATGTAGAACCAGGAACAGATATAGCCCTTGGTTCTCCCCAGACCCTGACTGCCCTTAACCAACACAAAAACATCCTATGGCGTTCTGCATTAGCATCGAACAGCCCCCGTGATATGCAGCTATTCAGGGAAGCTAGAAACCATTATACACAGGCAGTTAGAAAAGCCAAGGCTAGCTTTTTCAAGCAGAAATTTGCTTCCTGCAACACTAACTCAAAAAAGTTCTGGGACACTGTAAAGTCCATGGAGAATAAGAACACCTCCTCCCAGCTGCCCACTGCACTGAAGATAGGAAACACTGTGAAAGCCCCATATACTACCCACCATTGCGACCTGTACGCTCTCGTTGGCTGGCCCTCGCTTCATGCTCGTCGCCAAACCCACTGGCTACATGTCATCTACAAGACCCTGCTAGGTAAAGTCCCCCCTTATCTCAGCACGCTGGTCACCATAGCATCTCCCACCTGTAGCACACGCTCCAGCAGGTATATCTCTCTGGTCACCCCCAAAACCAATTCTTTCTTTGGCAGTCTCTCCTTCCAGTTCTCTGCTGCCAGTGACTGGAACGAACTGCAAAAATCTCTGAAACTGGAAACACTTATCTCCCTCACTAGCTTTAAGCACCAACTGTCAGAGCATCTTACAGATTACTGCACCTGTACATAGCCCACCTATAATTTAGCCCAGTGGTTCTTAACCTGGGTTCGATCGAACCCCAGGGGTTCGGTGAGTCAGTCTCAGGGGTTCGGCGGAGGTCAAGACACACATCCGACTCATATGATTCGTGATGACACGCCCTGCTTGGCCATCATTGGCTGCAGGTGATCACGCTACAACGCTTGGCCTATCTGTGCTCCAGGGAATTTGGTGTGCCCAGTAGTCTACTTGTGACTGTCGTGATGGTATGTCTTGTGATGGGAGTCAGCGTCCTAACTGCATGATTTGCAATGCCAAGTTGAGTAATTCTAGTCTAGCACCGGCAAAACTAAGAACACTTCCTTAAGCTGCATGGAGATGGAAAATACAAGAACACAACGCTCGCTGAATTCAAGGTGAAGAGAGCCAGATTCGATGTAAAAGCTACTCTGCCTGATCTCGGCTTTGTACCCATCAACAAACTGATCCCCACAGCATCGTACGAAGTTGCTTACCTGATCACAAAGCAAGGCAAACCACACACCATTGGTGAAACACTCAGCTGTGTTGAAAATGGCGAATATCATGCTGGGAAAAGAGGCTGAAGTTAATTTATCCCAAATTCCTCTTTCAAATGACACCATTCAAATCGACGAGACCACAGACGTTTCCAATCTAAGCCAACTTGCTCTATTCGTGCACTATGTGAAACACGACGTGATAAAGGAAGATTTTTTTTCATTTTGTAAGCCTTTTACAACAACAACTAAGGCAGCCGATGTGAAGAAACTTGTGGATGACTTCTTCAAAGACAACAATCTTTCGTGGGATATGGTTTCTGCAGTTTGTTCGGACGGAGCTCCAGTCATGCTGGGAAGAAAGTCTGGTTTTGGTGCGCTAGTGAATGCCGATGTACCACACATCATTGTTATGCATTGTATTCAGCACAGGCATGCGTTGGCATCAAAAACCTTGCCTCCAAAATTGGCAGAAGTATTAAATATTGTAGTGGAATGTGTGAACTATGTGCCAACTAGTGCTCTGAGGCACCGCATCTTCAGTGAGCTGTGTAAAGAAATGGGCTCTGAATTCGAGGTACTTCTGTACCATTCTAAAGTTCGGTGGTGTCCCGGGGACAGGTGCTGAATCGTGTTTTTGCCGTGTGGAATAAACCCTGTTTTTGCAAAAGCACCAACATTGTCATGCAGATTGCTACAAAAATGAGTTAATTCTCATTTTAGCGTACATGGCTGATATCTTCGCAGCTCTCAATCATCTCAATCAAAAGATGCAGGGCGGTGGAGTCAACATCATCGAAGCGGAGGAAAACCTGAAGGCTTTTCAAAAAAAGCTACCGTTATGGAAACGACGAACAGAGAATGATAACTTCGCAAACTTTCCCCTGCTGGACGACTGTGTAAGTAAGATCGAAGATGTATCTGGAATCGGAGACATTTCTGTACCTGCGGAACTGAAGCAAGCAATTGTCACACACTTAGATGAGCTTCCAAAGTCTCTCGACGGATACTTCCCTACAAGAGAGTCATATCCAGCATGGGTGAGACAGCCGTTCACGTTTAGTGTTGAGACAACAGATGTCAATGATGAATACCTCGATGAAATCATTGAAATTCAGCAGAGCCAGGTTCAACAGCAATTCTTCAGAACAACAACGCTTTCAACATTTTGGTGTCAACAAATGGTAACGTACCCTGTTATTGCTAAGAAAGCTCTTGAGATTTTCATACCGTTTGTTACAACATATCTTTGCGAGCAATCCTTTGAGGATGCTGGACATAAAAACGAAGAAAAGGAACAGACTTTGTTGCGAAAATGACATGAGAGTGGCACTTGCCAAGGTGAAGCCGCGCATTTCTGAACTGGTCTCTGAAAGGCAACAGCAGAAGTCACACTGATTTGCAGTAAATATTCATTATTATGTTTTTGTGTGGAAATCATGTTTTGATGATTTTGTTCTTTGAACACAGTGATGTTGACGCACGGTTCATTTTGTGCACCAGTAAAATATATACCTATGTTTTGAATTTGAAAAAATCATAATTTATTTTTCCACTTAAGGGTTCGGTGAATGCGCATATGAAACTGGTGGGGTTCAGTACCTCCAACAGGGTTAAGAACCACTGATTTAGCCCAAACAACTACCTCTTTCCCAACTGTATTTAATTTATTTATTTATTTATTTTGCTCCTTTGCACATTCTTCCATTGCAAAACTACCATTCCAGTGTTTTACTTGCTATATTGTATTTACTTTGCCACCATGGCCTTTTTTGCCTTTACCTCCCTTCTCACCTCATTTGCTCACATTGTATATAGACTTGTTTATACTGTATTATTGACTGTGTTTGTTTTACTCCATGTGTAACTCTGTGTCGTTGTATCTGTCGAACTGCTTTGCTTTATCTTGGCCAGGTCGCAATTGTAAATGAGAACTTGTTCTCAACTTGCCTACCTGGTTAAATAAAGGTGAAATAAAAAAATATATAAAAAAAACGTGACCAGGCTATGGAGAATAATTGGGGTGCATCTCAATAGTTTAATTATGGCCTCCGGAAGAGAATAGAGTAGGGAACTTCGTATGGTGGACTGAACACCATTTACTTTCACCCGTCCAACTCCTGCACCATTGCAGATTAAAGAAAGGAGACAAGTAGAGAAAGCCACTTGAGACTATTGAGATGTGCCCGAGAAGTGATTAGAGTACAGAGCACTGAGGTGGCAGATTTGGTCAAAGCAGACTATAGCGGGGTTCCCTAGCTGGGTAGAAATCCAGGCAGGAGGAGAGGGTGAGTGGGCACTGTATATGAAAGAGACAACCAAAATGTTTACGCTCACTTAGCAGGAGAGGACAAAGCTGGTGCCGCATGGTAATACCATCTCCTCAAAGTGGCTACAATAGCTTTTGATCCCCTTTGTTCGGTTAAGAGCATAATCGACAAGAGTTCAGAGCATGTTGTTTCAGAGCTATTTTGTTACGAAACACTTTGAAAATGCATCATTCCCTCCCGAGTCTATTCATTCAAGAGGACTAGGTCGGAAAAGGTCAAGTTGGTCAAGGAGGAAAGTGTACCTCCTACTGGTGGATTTTCTTTACCGCCAACATGGGCTTGGCTTATCATACAAAAAAAGTGTTCTCAGATCTTGGTCCTGGAGACTCAGGGGATGCACAGGTTTTTTGTTAAATGAGAAAACAGATTCAAAGAATCAAAGTGCTTGAAAAGCAGTGAGATTAGTTGAATGACAGCTTGCACACCCTCCAGGATCAAGATTGAATAACACAAATGACTGATAGAACGGGGAACATGGATATACTTAACAGTTATATAAAAGTGAGTAAAATGCACAAGTCATGTCCTCTATATGTTGGCGGAGTGCATATGAGCAGATGCCTTGGAGCTGAGGTAAGGTAGAGCAACTGTGCAAGACTTTAGGTGATGACATCAGCCCATGTAGAACAGAGGAAATGCAACCATGGTAACCCTTTGCTTTCACACCAAAATACTTCGGTGTTGAGTGACACTATTATTAGAATTTATAAACTAGTGTTTCCTCCTCATTTTTCTAAGACGCTAGAGTCCCTAAAGCAACATATTCAGGACTCCAAATACCAAAATATTAAACTCAAACTCCATTAAATTTTACCTTCATTTAACTAGGCAAGTCAGTTAAGAACAAATTCTTATTTTCAATGACGGCCTAGGAACAGTGGGTTAACTGCCTGTTCAGGGGCAGGACAGATTGTACCTTGTCAGCTCGGGGATTTGAACTTGCAACCTTCCGGTTACTAGTCCAACGCTCTAACCATTAGGCTACCCTGCCATGCATACATATATATAGTACATAATGATATATATAAAAAGGAAACATTAGTCCAAAAATGTATCCACATTCTCTTTGCCTATAGCAAAATGAAAATGACTGAATAAAATAAAAAAAACCCAGACAGAATTCAATAAGAAGCAGGTTGAATAGAAGGTTCAGCTGAATGAAGGGAAAACAGTGCTTAACTGGACATGTCGGGAGGGGAAATGTAATCGTTCATTTGAGTGCTATCCGTGGCTTACCAAACAAAATGGACAGGGGGCTTCCTTTATATTCAGCACTCATTAGCGAAAGACCCAGCGCCTCCATCAATGAGTTAATGGCCCCGGAACCTCCCAAGTGTGTGTGTGTGTGTCTAGATCATTGTACATCTTGATTACACAGAGAAGAAAGCAATCAGAGGCTGATTTAAACAAATTAAGTAAAATTACATCCAAGGGAATGAAAGCAATCAGAGGCTGATTTAAACAAAGTACAATTACGTCCAAGGAAATGAAAGCGAGCAGAGGGGTGCGTACGTAATGTGTGTGTGAGCGTACGTCCGTGTGCACCGGTCTACGCAGGTTTGAAAAAGACTATCCAAAAAGTAGCATAGTAGCATAAATCTCTAATGAGATCGCATACTTACGAATCCAACGTTCCCCTACCTACTCCTCTCAAGTGTCACAACTAATTTCCTCCTCACATCTCTTTGTCTCAGTTGGTTAGCGACAGCTGTCAGTTTCCATGACAAATCTACCAGCCCATTAGGTGAGCAAAAATGGAAGGAAATATTAGTGGAAATGGAGCACTTGGGAGGAAAGAAACAGAGGGAAAGTCATGTGTGAAATCACATTCTCCCAGTGTCTTTCAATCCATTAGAAGGTCTTTACAATTCTTCAATAAATTCCCCATTTGTCAGTTCAAGCAGGGAAGAAGCATTGACTAAGTAAGTGTCCATTCCGTCATGACTGCTCACCTACTGTGCTGGTGGAGTTTATGGAAATTGACAGCCATTAAAAACGTGTTCTTCAGGTACATAAAAAATGAGGACTACTGTTATGACGCAGCACCTTTCCCCTGGTCTGCCTGCAGGGCACTGAGCATAGCCTAGAGCAGTGGTCACCAACCGGTCTGTTACGATCGCCTGGTCAAATCGCCAAACATTTCTGTAGAGAAAACAAAGATAAACGGTGTTCGCTGCTTTATTATTTTTTGTTGTGTTGCGCAGTAGGTGCACTGATTCATAAGCAAAGTGTTCCCATTTTGAACCATTTCAATTTGACGGAAAAGACCATCTCTGCCTACCCGGCTGACCTGTGGCTAAAAATCGAGTGCCCCTATTATGCTGGCCAATCGGATAGCTCAAGTCACTGGTGCCTACAGCTTCCATGACCTGGCCACAGCTTACATGAGCTTGCATAACTTTCAAAACCATGACCACAGAGACTTTCAAGAAGAATAGAGCAAAGAGCTGCTGCTTTTATGAGCGAGTTCATGTCGAAGTATTTATTGGGAATTGTCAACTGTTTTTATCCAACACTAGGCCCATTACCAAACATAACATGCTTCTCCCCACGTCCACTCATGCTGCAGCTGCGATGAATGATTAGCCAAGTGTATCGATAGCCCTGCGTCTTTATTATCCATTTCAAATGTCAAGGAATATTTCACTTTCTCTGGTCATAGGAACATGAATTTGTGCACGAGGCAGATGCAGTGCGGATTGAGTTTCGCCACCGGGTGGAAGACGCTGTCCCCTCTGGTCAGTCTCACCGGAGGAAAGGAAGGAAAGAGCAGGGACCATGAGAGGCCGATCCTCTGTTGCTCTCTCGCCCTCTTTGCAGAGACTAATGACGTGTTCAAGACAACTGGGAAGTCAGTCATCTCCAACTTCAAGCTTCAGTGCGTTCAAGACAACTGGGAACTCTGAATAAAACAAAATCCGAGTGGGATCCGAGTGCGAACCCCTGTCCCCCCCCATGACCATCATTCCAGTAAAGTAAAAAAGCAAATTGTTTCAAATGTATGCTCAGCTGTGCCTCAAGTGCTAAACCAAATCATCTATTTTGTTATTGACGCGTGAGTTTTGAAATATAGGCTTAACATGTTCGGAAAACAACAATATTGGCAGGGTCAGGCTTATAGCCAATATGCTGTGATAATATACAAGGCCTAGGCTACTGCACAAGCCTCATTCCTACAGAACTGTTTTTATTAGGTTAAATGTTTAAAAAAAATGTAAGTCATATTTTAAGACTGCGGTAGATCTCGGCTTGCTTTGACTGCGAAAGTGATCTTGACTCAGAAAAAGGTTGGTGACCACTAGCCTGGAGCTAAATACCTCGCCTGTATACTTAGCAGCTAGACAAGTTTCCACAACGCTGTGTGGTCTGGAGACCCTCTGTATAGCCAACAGTTTTTTGTGAAACCTTGTGTTTATCTCCAAAACAGCCCACAGGCAGAGAAAGTGAGACTGGACTGGTGGGTCTAAGCTACTGCAGTCTATTCTCCTTCCCATATAGAAGTTGGCGGTATACAGTGAATCTCCCAGAGATGTTGCCTTTATTGCCATGTATAGTCACGGTCAAGTGTAGCTTCTCTCATAACAGAAGGTATTTATTGGGTCCCTTGGCCCGCCATAGGCTGGCTGTCTCACCTGAGCCCCCCCCCGGTTGGTCCCAGAGGGGCGAGGACTACCCCTGTCCTTATAACTAAACAGCATTTGAGCCAGATGATGCTTACACACACACACACAAACACACACACACGGAAAAAGCGTGATATGAACCGGAGTCTACCACGTGAGAAAGCCAACGTCTTGACCATTAGACGAAGAGGAAAATTCCCTTTTCGCCCGAGGGTCCATTAATTCATTTTTCTACAATAAAGTAAAGAAACGGAGTGAGCGGTAATTGCATATCACAACATATCTGGGTGATTGTTGCAACCAACGTTCTCTCTAAGCTCGGTGCCCAGCTCCCCAGAAGAACTATCAGCCTGAGCAGAGAAGCATGAGATTGAACTTCACTCAACTTTGTAGAGTTTTCCCCCATCAACGGTTCCCTTTACTGTGGGAATTGTGATCGAATTAACGCAATATTAGCCAGAAACACACAGAAACAAAACACGCAAGACTTATTAGTATGGAAAACAACACAAGAGATTTTATTGTAGACAGAACACAGAGTAGTATTCTGTTGCATTGACACACTACTCAGCCCTACTCTACACAGACCGGTGCATAACCAAATCAGAGCTGCAGTAGGCCTATATGCAAATCGAGCATTGCCATATATGGCTCTGTGCCATTCACTTTGAATTGGACTGTGATAAAAGCATCAGCGGGTCGTGATACGCTTGTTTTGAGATCAACGCGAGAGCTTCCTGTAGCCACATGGGCACGTTTGTTCATATCCTGTGCTGGTTAGTTATTAGCCCAGCTATAGATCAATGGGGAAGTGATTCAAGTAAAGAAATTTGTTTTCCCTTCTTAAAAAAAGTAAAAAAGGGGCAGTGTTGTTTTTTGAGAGAGGCTTGAATAAGCTAAGTATCCAATAGGCAGAGGGTAGCATAATTTATCTGACGCTCTGTAATAATGCATTTTATTTTATGGCTTCTTGCATCAAACATTTTCAGTCACCTTGTCAGAAGGAGAAGTAGATAAACAGGTCAACGTCAAGCCCTGCATGTTCTCACGGAATGCAGGCCTACATTGAACACCACACATTGGCTGCGACTGTAGGCTGAATGACAACCATTTCCATGATAAAAATGCTATGGGACCATGGTTTCCACAGGGACATTAGTACCTTCCTGCAAGACTATCAAATATCATTGTCAAATGGTAAGACTCAAATAGCGTATTCTTGTCAGGGTTATCATTGCTTATTTTAGAGTATTTCTCAACATTCCACATATTCATTTAGGTAAATCTACAACGGGTTTTGTGTGAATTTAGGTTAGGCCCTCCCGAGCTTCTACAAGGTCTTACATTGTGAGTGGTACTGGAAGTCCCTAAACATGGCCAGCTTCCACCACCACAACCTGCCTGAGCAGGTAATGTCTTCTTCCACAAGCACATGGAGATGTGATGCAAGGTTGACTTTTACAGGAGAGTGAAGAGGGAGTTCTCTGACCAGAGTGTGAGCTCTGGCGACCAGTGGCTCTTTATACGGATGGGGAAACTGCAAGCCATTCCGGGGGTGTTGGCGTCATCTGCAGAGATGGTCTTCCTGTGAATCTTTGACTTATGTAGTAATAAGTATAGTAAGGTTATTACCCAATTTATATAAAAACTAAATAAATCATGTTTTAAATATACAAATTGTGACGCGTGTTTGTGTGTTCCGGTGTTCTGTGCATGCAAGTCCACACCACATCCTCTCAGAAGCTTTTTCCCCCCCTCTTTATAAATGTGCCAATTAGCTTTGCTTTGATTCCCTGTACAATGACTCCCAATCTACACAGTCCTGTCGTCGCTTTAGATGCTGATGAACATTGTTTAGAGCGAGAGAGAGCGAGCGAGAGAGCGCGAGCGAGAGAGCGACGGAAGAGAGAAAAAAAGACAAACACCGCAACTTCCTCCTGAAGTGTTCCATAATCACCACCACTACTACTAGTAGTAGTAACTCCATTAAGTTCATCACATATTCATGCGTACCGGTATCCTATGAAACACAAACCTACCTAAAACATACCCTCAAGCATTCGCTTTTTTCTGAACTAAAATCAGGTTACCCAACTACGTAAGGCATTTGTAGCCTCAAATATGCAACTACCTGGTGCTAGGATGTACTATTGCTAAACGGAATATTACCTAGGCGTATGGACCTGCAATGCCGGAGATGCTTGAAAAACTATTTTCTCTCCATGTTGGCCTGCTCTTCCGGCAGTTGACCCCATTGGCTTTCCCTCCCATTTATTCAGTTTTGTACACTGCCAGAAGTGGCATTTTATCAAATTCTCTATACAATAAGAATCCATTCATAAACCAGTACGGGTTAGATGATTTATAGATCAGTCAACATAACAGGAAGTGGCCCAAGCTGTGAGCTGCCAGCCAACCAGCTTCCTGCAGCCAGGCCGTTAGTGAGTTGGCATTTATCCAGAGCTCAACGCTAACAGTGTGCTGCTGCACAGTAGGGTTAGCGCTTAGTTCTGGGCAAAGCTGCTATTAGCCTCATGCGCAAACTCCCCTGTTCCCTAGAATATCTCCAGTCTGCTGGACAATAGCCAAGCACCCATTAGCGGTAGCAGCTTCTCTCCAGAGTCCTAGCACACGCGATGGGGGCTGCATGGAGGCACGGAGCACACGCACGGTCTTCCTACCAAGCTTTAAATCATGCTTTATAATAAACTATTAAAAGGGTCATGTACCAGTTGTTATAGATGCGGCTCTAATACACAGAGCCCATGCTTCAGGACCAGGAGTGTTTCCAGATTACCTGACAACGCCAGTAAAAACTCCTGGCCCTATTTTTAGATGTTTTACGCTGATAGCAATCTTCTCTGTCCAACCCCCCCCTTCTCTTTCACACACATATGCTAATTAAAATGATAATGTTGGCATAACTTTCATCAAATATTTAGAGTGAGAAATTAATCTTGCTCATATTTAGCTTGGCAGAGAGCGAGAGAGAGAGATTCTCTTCTCAAAGTGTTTTCAACAGGGAGAGAGAGATGAGAGAATCCTCATGTTTGTGCCAAACTCCCACAGGACAGGGAAGGCTGAAACATCTGCCACAGCTGTACCGTGTCCCTTCCCCAAAAAGGACTGCCAAGTCCACTCCTCTACTTGGATTCACCCATTCCTCTACGTATTCCTCCTTTTCCTCTTCAAATCAAATCGTATTTGTCGCATGTGCCGAATACAACAGGTGTAGGTAGACCTTACAGTGAAATGCTGAATACAACAGGTGTAGACCTTACAGTGAAATGCTTACTTGCAAGCCCTTAACTGCATTGTAGGTTAAGAAAATATTAGCTAAATAAACTTACGTAAAAACTCAAATTTAAAAAAAAGTAACAAGGCTGTACCAGTACCGAGTCAATGTGCAGGGGTACAGGTTAGCCGAAGTAATTTAAAGTGACTACATAGATAAAACAGGAAGTAGCAGCAGTGTAAATACAAACAATGCAAATAGTCCAGGTAGCCATTTGATTAATTGCTTAGCAGTCTTATGTCTTGGGTGTAGAAGTTAAGTATATTGGACCTAGACTTGGCACTCCGGTAACACTTGCCGTGCGGTAGCAGAGAGAACAGTCCATGACTTCCTGACACCACCGCATATATACACTACCAGTCCAAAGTTTGGACACGCCTACTCATTCAAGGGTTATTCTTTATTTTCTACAATGTAGAATAAAGTGAAGACATCAAAACTATGAAATAACACATGGAAAGTGTTACATTTAAATATATTTGAGATTCTTCAGAGTAGACACCCTTTTATCCCAAATTGTTATGTTACAGCCTTATTTTAAAAAGGGACAAAAGCTATACACAACTCTCCAAAATGAGGAAGCAAAAACAGAAACAATTACATATAAATATCACGTGTACCTAAGTATTCAGACCCTTTACTCAGTACTTTGTTGAAGCACCTTTGGCTGCGATTATATCCTTGATTTCAGTCTTCTTGGCACACCTGTATTTCAGGGAGTTTCTCACATCTCTCTGCAGATCTTCTCAAGCTCTGTCAGGTAGGATTATTTTCAAGTCTCTCCAGACCAAGGCCCTTCTCCCCAGATTGCTCAGTTTGGCCAGGTGGCCAGCTCTAGCAAAAGTCTTGGTAGTTCCAAACTTACATTTTAGGAATGATGGAAGTCACTGTTCTTGGGGACCTTCAATTCTGTAGAAATGTTTTTGTACCCTTTCCCAGATCTGTTCCTCAACACAATCGCGTCGTCTCGGAGCTCTACCTGCAATTCCTTCGACATCATGGCTTGGGTTTTGCCTTGACATATATCGTCAACTGTGGGACCGGAATACTTTACGAACGTACTGCAATTGTGCAAGGACTGAACATATACTACGAAGCGGTAGATGGTGTGCAGGCTTCCCGAGTCGGACTAGAAGACCACTCCGAATACCTCTTCTCCGCGGGCGGTGTCTTGGAGCAGTCTCAGGGATAGGCTGGGGGGGTATGAACAACAGAATCCAATTCAGGAAAGTTGTATTTCTGTTCTGGTGAGTTAAAACCTCTGTGATAGTAAAAACTAATGCAAAACCGTCTGGGATAACATAAGAAGTAACAAAAAAGAAATACAAATACTGCAATGTTGCTAAGGATATAGAAACAGAGCTGCTATGTCTTTAGGCACAATTAACATCCAATCATGGTTAGGGTCACGTATAAACTTCTGGGAGATTCTGGAGCGGCGCCTGATTGGTGTTTTGTTGATGGTGGTAGAAAACCTAATTATGGGAAAATGGTGTCGCATCCCTCCAATAGAATTCCAGACACAGAATCTAGGCCAATGACGCCATTCTGGTGGCTCAACACCCAATTTAGTAAGACACCATTGTATGGCGTTTCCTTTATTTTATCACTTACCTGTATATTGCGGCTTTATCCGTGTTGTTCACCATAGCGGCAAGCGAGGAGGACGTTGAGTAAATCTGTTTATTATACCAACTTGCCTGCTGTGAGATACAGAGCACGACAGAGGAATAACTTTATTGTGATGCTTGGTTCATTCATGTAAAATACATCGATGTTAATGGGAGATGTACACCAAAGGTCACATAAGGTCGTAACTCAAGCTAAATAGCAGCCATGTATCCGGACCACAACAAATTCTAATTCTTTGAGAAACTGTGCGAACTAAAGTAGCCCATCGTGCTGAACTACTTTGGGGGCAATAGGCCGTAGCAGAAAAGATGAGAAAAGCCAAACAGCTTTTTTGGGAGATACAATGGCTGTCAATTTCTTCATGTTCTGCGTTGCAATCCATCAATCTAATAAGCTCCATACTATTCGTCAACGCGGGAAGCCCTATTACATAAAGTCATTACTGTACTGTCAAGCATTACCATTCACACACACAGAGCCCCAGACACACAGGCATCCCTGGCACCACACTACTCTGAAAACACTCCTTTCTGGATCTGCCTATAACTATAACCTACACACACACTGGACTACGTGACAGACATACACATGGCTATCCCGTCTCACAATCATGACCGTCTCACTCACACGGCTCTCCAAAGTCCTGAACACAGTCCCCACCACACACTGGCTGACAGTCATGAGCTAGGTGAGTCATTGAGGTTATGATAAGGGGGTGAGTGAGGTCTCAGTGTGTGTGTGTGTGTGTGTGTGTGTGTGTGTGTGTGTGTGTGTGTGTGTGTGTGTGTGTGTGTGTGTGTGTGTGTGTGTGTGTGTGTGTGTGTGTGTGTGTGTGTGTGTGTACCGGCTGGCTGACGTACATTCCTGGGAATCAGAGAGGGGACCCCATCAGTAGCAAAGCACCAGACAGATTCAGCCCACTGATCAGACACACACACTGGGGCTCTGTGGCGAGAGAAACGCAGGACACACACGGCTCCCTGTCTGACATACGCTCTTCCCGCTCACATAAATTACCCAGACACACGAAATTGTGCCTGTCCCACCCCGCTGTTCACGACACTGGGGCTCTGAGCATCACTGGATGGGATGAAGGCACATGATACAATGACGCACACGCAATACATACAGTGGCTGCCTGCGTCTCAGCCAAAGCCCACTGGGCGTAACATTAGTTTCCCAATACAGACACTGGACCTCAGAGAGCAGAGTCCCTCTATCCCTCCACCCACCCTCTTCTCCATCCCCACCGTCTTTCCTTTCTCTGCTCTGGAAGCTCACCCCAGTCAGAGCGTTCACTTCACCCACTTCAAATCAACACACAGAGCCAGAGAATTCCAGGGGATTTCTGGGAAAACTCAGTTGTTGGCTTCCTCCTACACACAGTCCACAGACTCCCATGGGGTCAAGCAAACACACGGTGTACTAAGACACACACGCCAACAAGCAAAAATAAAATAAATACATGTCCACAGAGACAAGCAAACACCCACACAAACAGGAGCAGATCCACACACACACACACACACACACACACACACACACACACACACACACACACACACACACACACACACACACACACACACACACACACACACACACACACACACACACACGACATCCCAGTGGCAGACAGACATTCATGAGGACTTCATAACAGTGAGTCAAGTGTGCTAAAACAACAGCTGCTGCTAGCTTAATTCATACTTCATCTCAGTTCCAACAATCTAAACATCACTTGTTGGCAGTGCTCAAAATGTGCATCTATTTTTTTAAAGTCACATCTTATATCAATTCCAGAAAAAGAAAAAGAAACTCTAAAAATCACACACACTACTATGGAGGACAACTAGCTTTCCCATCTCTACATTTCTCTCCACCAAAAAAATTGCATTTGTCTAAGGGTATCTACCTTGTTGTTTCACAGTAAATTGAAAGCATCCCGATCACAAGCATCTGGGGTTTCCCCTGATTGATTCAGGATGTGACCTTAAATCCACATATTTAATGGGAGCATATTGATGCATGGCATGTCGCCCCATATATGGCTCTACTTCCCCAGCTCGTTTATTGTGCCTTCGTGCTCATTTAGATGCTTTAGACTGAAAAGTTCAAAGCCCTCATGTTTCATTCTGTTGCCCCATCTCTCCCTCTTTCTCCTTCTGTAAAATGCAGAATTTCATTATTCTGATGGTCATGCCTTGGCAATAAATCAGAGAGACAACCCCCCCCCCCGCTAACACACCCACAGACCTACTCAAAAACATGCATACGTAAGTGCACGAAACTAAGGCGCAAACAGGCGTTCACACAAAAACACCATCGCGCACACAGACACGTGTAAACGCATGAAGGCGCGTCACATCTTCTAAAATGAGGCTTTCAGCCACTACTGTACATCGGCAGCCATTTCTTTAACACTACCACCTTTCAAGGAGAGCTTTCAACATTCGTTCTACTTTCTCAGCACTAAGCTTGAAAGCCCACTTTCAACTGTCTAAAAGCATTTTTCAGGCACTGAAAATACTTTTAAACGGGTGCTTTGAACAGGCTTCGAGATTCTCAGAGCTAGCTAGCAATCAGTGATATTCAACAGCACCAAAATGGTAAATGTGAACGGTTCGGTTAAAACCGTTCTGGATAACAAATGGGCTGCTTTGAACAAAGCCTTAATTCAGGAAAAGACCAACATAAGCCACTGCGGCACAAAATATTCGTAACAGTCATCTGATGTGCGCAGTGGTATGAAAACTACAGGTTTAACAAACCTTACAACCTGACAACTTCAAAGAAAGGTCAGTGTGTGTGTGTGTGTGTGTGTGTGTGTGTGTGTGTGTGTGTGTGTGTGTGTGTGTGTGTGTGTGTGTGATCCCCAGGTCTTCCTCTGGTCTCAGACACCAAGGGGCTCGTCTAGCAAGAACAAACTTTACAGGGGATTTTTTCCTTTCGGTTTCCACCCAACAGACAAACATTCCATGTTGTAATATCAGATATTACTCTGTAGGGGGTGGGGGGGTCAGATCAGAAGTCTGTTATGAGAACACTCTTTGCAGGTGTGTGTGTGTGTGGGGGGGTTTAAACAAGTCTTTCAAAGAGACCGTTTTAAACTGAGACCAGAGGAAGACATGGCAATTCTCACCACATATTGAGAAATATATTATATGAAGTTAAAATGGTTAGACTTCTATAATGAGGTCTTGTGAGGACTAATTTAAAGAAAATGGTATCCAGGTACAAGATAAAAGCCACAAAGTTACTACCTGTGCCGCGGTCACAGGGCCTTGGGGACTTCTGGATTTCTCAAGGACTCAGCACTTCAATAAATTGACAGCATTACTCATTATGAAGAGGGGCCATTGAAAATAAAATAACCGGTAAAATAAAAATGTCCTCTCACTGTCAACTGCGTTTATTTCAGCAAACATGTATAAATATTTGTATGAATATAACAAGATTCAACAGACATACACTGAACAAGAAAATCAACAGCAGTGCATCTCCTCCTCGTGGACTGCACCAGATTTGCCAGTTCTTGCTGTGAGATGTTACCCCACTCTTCCACCAAGGCACCTGCATGTTCCCAGACATTTCTGGGGGGGGGGGCTCACCCTCACCCTCTGATCCGGTGATGTGCTCAATGGGATTGAGATCCGGGTTCTTCGCTGGCCATGGCAGAACACTGACATTCCGGTCTTGCAGGAAGTCACGCACGGAACAAGGAGTATGGCTGGTGGCATTGTCTGCAGGAAGGGTACCACAAGAGGGGGGATTTTTTTCCCCTGTAATGCACAGCGTTGAGATTGCCTGCAATGATAAGCTCAGTCCGATGATGCTGTGGCACACCGCCCCAGACCATGATGGACCCTCCCACATCAATCCCACTCGAGTACAGGCCTCTGTGTAACGCTCATTCCTTCGACGATAAACGCGAATCCGACAATCATCCCTGGTGAGACAAAACCTTGACTCATCAGCGAAGAGCACTTTTTGCCAGTCCTTTCTGCCCATAGGCTACGTTGTTGCCGGTGATGTCTGGTGAGGACAGGCCTACAAGCCCTCAGTCCAGCCTCTCAGCCTATTGCGGACAGTCTGAGCACTGAAGGAGGGATTTTACGTTCCTTGTGTATCTCAGGCAGGTCGTTGCCATCCTGTACCTGTCCCACAGATGTGATGGTCGGATGCACCGATCCTGTGCAGGTGTTGTTACACGTGGTCTGCCACTGCGAGGACGATCAGCTGTTCGTTCTGTCTCCCCGTCTTCGATGTCTCACAGCACAGACATTGCAATTTATTGCCCTGGCCACATCTGCAGTCCTCATACCTACTTGAAGCATACCCAAGGCACATTCACACAGATGAGCAGGGACCCTGGGCATCTTTCTTCTGGTGTTTTTCAGAGTCAGTAGAAAGGCCCCTTTAGTGTCCTAAGTTTTCATAACTGCGAATTTTCGCAGCTTTTTGTTAAAAATCGCGCAACATTTCAGCGCCCTGCTACTCATGCCAGGACTATAGTATATGCATATGATTAGTATGTGTGGATAGAACACTCAGACGTTTCTAAAACTGGTTAAATCACGGCTGTGACTATAACAGAACGTGCGTTTCATCGAAAAGTGCAGGAAAATCTGATCACTGAAAATGGGAAAATATATCCATGCACAACTTCAACCATTTGTTAAAAGTGACCCACATTAAATGGAGCCGAGGTTGCAATACCTACAGCTTCCACACGATGTCAGTCTTGTCATTTGTCTCGGATTTGTTTCTTGGTCAAACGGACACAAGGAAGCAGATTTCTTCCGGTCTCCGACAGGATGTTTTGGTTGAGATATATCCGGACATGATATCAAGACGTGAAGCTAAGGAATATACATCGCCCCGTGATCATTTTGATAGATTATTAACGTTTACTAATACCTAAAGTTGCATTACAAAAGTATTTCGAAGTGTTTTGTGAAAGTTTATCGTTGACTTTTTTCATTTTTAAAAATGACGTTACGTTAAACGCTATTTTTTTCGTTGATCACACACTCTTCATAGATCGATATCTAGGCTATATATGGACCGATTTAATCGAAAAAAGACCCAAAATGATGTTTATGGGACATCTAGGAGTGCCAAGAAAGAAGCTCGTCAAAGGTAATGAATGTTTTATATTTTATTTCTGCGTTTTGGTTAGGACCGGCTACCTACCGCAAAATCTGTCGTTTTAGATGTAGTTCAAGTACTTTTGGGTGCATGCTATCAGATAATAGCTTCTCATGCTTTCGCCGAAAAGCATTTTACAAATCTGACTCGGTAGCTAGATTCACAACGAGTGTAGCTTTAATTCAGTACATTGTATGTGCATTTTAATGAAAGTTTGAATTTTATCAAAAACTATACGTGGCGCACTTGAAATTTCCGCTGATTTGATCCCCACAGCGGGAGCACTTCCCTAACCAGTTTTAATTGCCTACAAGCATGGGAAACCGTGTTTAAACCCTTTACAAATTAAGATCTGTGAAGTAAGTTATTTGGATTTTTATGAATTCTTTGAAAGGTCCTTTCTTTTTTTGCAGAGAATACACAGAAAGTATTGAGACACCTTCACTTTTTCCATGTTGTTACGTTACAGCCTTATTCTAAAATGGATTTAATTTTAAAACATATTCCTCAATCTACACACAATGATAAAGCGAACAGTTTTAGAAATGTTAGCAAATGTATTAAATTAAAAACATATACCTTATTTACACATGTATTCAGACCCTTTGCTATGAGACTCGAAAATGAGCTCAGGTGCATCCTGTTTCTATTGATCATCCTTGAGATGTTTCTACAACTTGGAGTCCACCTGTGGTAAATTCAATTGATTGATCTAGAAGAAAAAGAAACACCTATTTAGGCGAGGTGCTGGTTGACAGAGTAGAAAACTTGAAAATAAAAAGAGCCGCACACTCTAGGAGCTCAGATGCCAAAATGTAATTACCAACGTTGACAGCCAAGCGGTCTTCATCAGGGTGTAATCACAAACACTGCGGAATGACTCGTTTATATTGTCATAAGACACAGGTGTCTGTAATCATGGCCAAGAGTGGCCTAATATCATTGGTTAATTATCAAATATTAAAATGGCATACAAAGAACAGCATACAAACAACAAATGGATAGCATACAATCAGAAATTAATTTTAGACTACACAAGCTTACAAAACAATCACAATGGCAGTCACAATAATCAAGAATGGCTTCAGATCAAAGTCTACGTTGAGAGCGAAGGGCGTAAGGGTCTTTAAGTTAAAGTTCCAGGCAGCCTCTAGTTTTAACAATAAATTATCAAGGTCACCCCCTCTCCTAGGGAGGGTGACATGTTCGATGCCAATATAACGCAGATGAAATCGAGTGGCCTGCCTCCAAGAAGTGGACCGCAACTGGGTAAGTCAAGTTTTTACACCAAATGGTGCTACGATGCTCTGAGATACGTACTTTTAATTCACGCTTTGTTTTACCTACATAATTTACCACAAGGACAAGTTATAAGATAAATAACTGCCTTAGTGGAGCACGTAATAACACCTTTGATTGGGATCGATTTCCCTGTTTGTGGGTGAAGGATCTACATTCAAGTGCCATTGCATTGAGCACAGCCATTACACGTGTAACTTCCATCCAGTAGGGGCGCAAATAGATGTTGTTCAGGAATATCTTGGGGTGATAAATCAGAGTGTACCAATTGGTCTCAGATTTATACCCTGATGAAGACAGCATGGCTGTCGAAACGTTGGTAATTCAATTTTTGCATCTGAGCTCCTAGAGTGTGCTGCTCTCTTATTTTCAAATTCAATTGATTGGACATGAAAAAAAAAACAGGACACAGGATTGTCGGGGCACAGATCTGGGGAAGGGTACCAAAACATTTATGCAGCATTGAAGGTCCAAGAACAGTGGCCTCCATTTTTAAATAGAAGTTTGGAATCACCAAGACTTCCTAGATGGTCATTGACAGAGCTCCAGGTGAGAGAACCTCCCAGAAGGACAACCATCTCTACAGCACTCCACCAAATCAGGCCTTTATGGTACAGTGGCCAGACGGAAGTCACTCAGCAAAAAGGCACATGACAGCCCGCTTGGAGTTTGCCAAAATGCACCTAAATAATTCAGACCATTAGGAACAAGATTATCTGGTCTGATGAAACCAAGATTGAACTATTTGGCTTGAATGTCAAGCGTCACATCTGGAGGAAACCTGGCACCATCCCTACGTTTTTCAGCGGTAGGGAATGGGAGACTAGGCAGGATCGAGGGAAAGATGAACAGAGCAAAGTACAGAGATCCTTGATGAGAACCTTTAAGGATCTGACTGGGGTTAAGGTTCACCTTCCAACAGGACAAATGACCCTAAGCACACAGCCAAGACAACGCAGGAGTGGCTTCAGGACAAGTCTCAATGTGCTTGAGTAGGCCAGCCAAAGCCCGGACTTGAACCCATTCAAACATCTCTCGAAAGACCTGAAAATAGCTATGCAGCGACACTCCTCATCCAACCTGACAGAGCTAGAGAGGATCTGCAGAGAAAAATGGGAGAAACTCCCCAGATACAGGTGTGCCAAGCTTGTAGTGTCATACCCAAGAAGACTCGAGGCTGTAATCACTGCCAAAGGTGCTTCAACAAAGTACTGAGTAAAGGGCTGGATACTTAAATGTGATAAGTTATTTTATTTTTAATAAATTTGCAAACATTACTAAAAACTAGTTTTTGCTTTGTCGTTATGGGGTATTATGTTTAGATGCTGAGGATTTGTATATTTTATTTAATCAATTTTAGAATAAGCCTAATGTAAAAAATGTCGTCAAGGGGTGTGAATACTTTCCGAATGCACTGTATACTGTGTGTGCAAGGGAGACAGCCGGGCATTTGTGCAGTCGAGTCCATTTCGGCCATAACATGGACTCTTAACAATGTGATTCAACTCGGTTACTCCTTGCTGAAACAAGCAAATCAGTCTTCGGCTGCCATGGCAACATCCCGCATAGAACGGGCTTGGAACTTGGAACTAATTCTGTCAATTTGACAGGTAAACGCTTCAGTACACTCGCAAAGGCTGCCTGGTATTTCCATTAAATTTCCACGTTAAAGCAGAATATTCATTCAAATGATTTTAACTGGATGTGGCTGATGTTAACTTAGTAATGTCAGTTGAATAAATACATAATTTACTTCCTGCTATTCTCCTATGGGTACACACGCAATGACCGCTAGTCCACCCACTATGCCATCATTGACTTGAATGGGGATGCTCATTATCTTTTTTCTATGGCAGCACATAGTCAGGAGCTGAGGAGAAAAATGTGCAACCATCACCCAAAAGTCCATGACCATCACAGCCCTAGATATAAGACCACCACAGAAGTCCTCACGTGTTTTTAATCCTTCGTCATTTGGAATTGATATACTGCTTCTATCCTATCGTACAATGTGTTATATCCCAAAGTGGTACGGCTGTATGCGTTATCAAATTAAAACGTGACATATCAACAGTGCAGTAAACAAAGAACCCTGTTCATTGCGAAGCTAAATGACTTCAGTGTCCACACTCCCTCTTTATGGGTAGATAATGACAGAACAAGATACTGTAGGCAGATATGGTTCTGTTTGGCGTCTGTATCTGCCCTCTGATGTTCTGAACAGTAATTGTAGCTATTCCAGGAAAGCATCCTATAATGACGCAATGCAAGGTCCCACCCACCCTTCAAAGCAGGCTTCCCAAACTTATTTTGGCCCACAAGGTCTGAGAAAAAAAAGAAAAAAAAATTGTCCCTTTTTGGACATAAAAAAAATAAATTCTAAAAAGACCAGCAAATCAGCTCCAAGTGACTTATTTTGGAAAGCTGTTCCAAAGTAATCGCACGCACAACTGAGTGATATATAGATATATATTTAAGCAAGGTTTGAAATGTTTGTCCAATATTACAGCCATTTGGGTAGCCTAGTGGTTAGAGTGTTGGACTAGTAACCGAAAGGTTGCAAGTTCAAATCCCCGAGCTGACAAGGTACAAATCTGTCGTTCTGCCCCTGAACAGACAGAACAAATTCTTATTTTCAATGACAGCCTAGGAAAAGTGGGTTACACAGTTCCTAGGCAGTCATTGAAAATAAGAATTTGTCCTTAACTGCCTTGCCTAGTTAAATAAAAGGTCAAATAAAATACAAATGATTTGTAAATATGTTTCCGGGTCCCTGACCATCCTCAAGAAATTGGCCAGGGGCTGAAACTAGTTGATGATCCCAGCTTTAAAGACCTCCTTTCCTCATCTGCTCTCCTTTGTGATGACTTTGGTTGAAAGGACCTGCTACCATGCTGCTTCTAATATCCTGGCAAATCAGCGGTAATGAGCATTTTTCTATATCATTGTATTACCATCTTATACAATGACGCATTGCAAAATACCTCTACTTATTAGTTCCTGTGAGAGATAGCAGAGAGGGGGGGGACACTTACGATCCAGTCCGTTGGCGTATCTCATGCTGATCTCACAGTGGCCCCACACAGCACTGACGATCGGGTACAGCTTCTTCCCCTTCAGGCCTCTGAATGCCACACCGAGGTACTGTCCGTCCACCATGAAACTCAACGTGCCCTCGTCCATATCCAACACCACTAGAAGAGCGTCCGGCAATACGAAAGCTTCCTCGGGCTCTAAGAAACACGGATACGAAGGTAGGGAAACCTGGGCCCGGTTCTTACTGTCGTGGTACAGTCGGTTCCTGCCCAAGTCCCACCCCCAGGACTCCGAGTCACTGCCTACTAGTGCAGTGTAGCCGACAGAGTGTAAGGGGGCGTCGGACGTGGCTACTCCCACCACAGCGTGTGTCCCTCGCTGTCTCGCTGGCCAGTGGATCCGCCAGACGTGGAGCCCCCGCGTATAGCCCACTCTGCCGCGGATGCAGTCGGTGCTCTGTGCTACAGGATGGCGGTGGAAGGTCAGTTTATCCTCCTCCTTGATAAAAACGTTGAGCGAGCGGTCCTCCGGGTTCCAGGCATGGTGGAGCTGGAGGTCAGGGGGCGCGGGGGGCATGTCCAGCAGCAGGTCAAGCCGCGGCGGCTTGTAGAAGTCAGGGCCCCGCAGCTCAGGGTGGAGGTGCCGGCGGTGGGTCGACGGGCGGAAGGAGGGCGAGCCACCCTCGCCACGACTGTCCACTGACTTGACGCCGCCAGAGATCTTCTGTCCCATGGTGTTGGCGAGAAAGGGGGAGAGGGGCAGGGAGGAAGGTGTTAGTTTGGGTCGGTTTCGGTCCTCTGTCGCCCCGGCGTTACTTCATTAAAGCAGATTTTTCGGTGCAGTAACCAGGGGAACCACAGGGAGCAGTGATGACGCACTCCTGTCGGTGGCCAACTCCTCAACGCCGCTTTCAAAAGGGGGCCGCCAACGACACTCCTGAGAGGAGAAAGCAGAGAGAGAGGAATGTGAGTGCATGTAAGGGTACGTTACAGCTTCTGACTGCTCTGTTCTGGCCCAAAACGCTGCCTCCTTGCAAAACACACTAAAAAAAGTTAGAGACCAGAGAGAGAATGAGAGCTATAACAAAAAAGAAAGTGAGATACTTCCCCTAGAGTAGAACTGCGAGGACACTAATGCTCCTTTAGAAAATACATTTTCAATAAACGCCTTTTAGAAAAGCAGCAGAGTCGGCAAAAAAAAAACATTCTTTTAAATATATTGCTCTATCCAAGTTTCCAAAACCCAGCAAAAAAACAAAAAAAAAAAGTTTAAACAAAATCCCTCCTTGCTGCAGCGTCATTGATCCATGGTGATGTGAAAAAGAACGCTCTGTGAACTAGATAATGGAAGATTGGCTGATAAGCTAAAAATACTAGGGCCCTATGTAACAATAGCAGGCAGTTCCTGTTTGGGACACACACTTCCTGTTCAGCTGAAATGACACATCATTCTCTTCCAGGAATGAGGGATAGCTATTCCTGAACACAGGGAAAGGGACACTCATACCAGACTGACACACCGCTTGGGGGTAGACACACACACACCAGCTGTGTGTGTGTTTGTAATATTATATAGTACTGTACACACAGATGATAGACTGAAAAAACAGGTCTACTGTTGCTATGTAAGCTAATATCCACAGACACAAATGCAGTACTGTACAACATAACACTCACAGAGTGAGGTCAACAACTGCCTGAGAGAGAGAGAGGTCTGTCTGTGTAAGTTAACAGGAAGGGGGGTGACCAGACGGCCAGACAGCCACACAGCTGTGAGTCCTGCCCCCCCCCTCCCCTCCCTCTCTTCCTCCCAATAAATGAGAAGAGGAATGAGGTCATGAGAGTTGGCAGTGTGTGTGTGGCACCAGAGAGTTCAGTTCCCAGCAGGGAGTGTGTGTCTGTGTGTCCAATTAACTGTTCCGAGTGTGTCATAAGTGGGCAGGTGGGTTAGGGCTGGGTTCTTATGGAAGTTTCTGGGAGAATGTCATAAGCTACTCAGTAACTGTAGCCAAACTGTAGTCGTGTGTGTGTGTGTGTGTGTGTGTGTCTAGGTGTAGTTCTGTACAAGTGTCTTTCTCCGTATTATCTGAGTCTATGGCTGCGTTTACACAGGTAGCCCAATACTGATATTTTCCCAAATAATTGGCAAAACAGCTGATCTGACTGGTCAAAAGCCAAATTAGTGGGGGATAAAAATACAGAATTGGCCTGCCTGCGTTTACCCCTTTGTTATTGTATGTGTGTACCCCCTTTGTTTTTTATTTCACCTTTATTTAACCAGGTAGGCTAGTTGAGAACAAGTTCTCATTTGCAACTGCGACCTGGCCAAGATAAAGCATAGCAGTGTGAACAGACAACACATGGAGTAAACAATTAACAAGTCAATAACACAGTAGAAAAAAAGGGGAGTCTATATACAATGTGTGCAAAAGGCATGAAGAGGTAGGCGAATAATTACAATTTTGCAGATTAACACTGGAGTGATAAATGATCAGATGGTCATGTACAGGTAGAGATATTGGTGTGCAAAAGAGCAGAAAAGTAAATAAATAAAAGCAGTGGGGATGAGGTAGGTGAAAATGGGTGGGCTATTTAACCAATAGACTATGTACAGCTGCAGCGATCGGTTAGCTGCTCAGATAGCTGATGTTTGAAGTTGGTGAGGGAGATAAAAGTCTCCAACTTCAGCGATTTTTTTGCAATTCGTTCCAGTCACAGGCAGCAGAGAACTGGAACGAAAGGCGGCCAAATGAGGTGTTGGCTTTAGGGATGATCAGTGAGATACACCTGCTGGAGCTCGTGCTACGGATGGGTGTTGCCATCGTGACCAGTGAACTGAGATAAGGCGGAGCTTTACCTAGCATGGACTTGTAGATGACCTGGAGCCAGTGGGTCTGGCAACGAATATGTAGCGAGGGCCAGCCGACTAGAACATACAAGTCGCAGTGGTGGGTGGTATAAGGTGCTTTAGTGACAAAACGGATGGCACTGTGATAAACTTGTGTGTGTGTGTGCGTGCGCGTGCGTATACACACTCGAAGTCGACCGATTATGATTTTTCAACGCCGATACCAATTGGAGGACCAAAAGAGCCGATAGTTTTTTATTTTTAATAATAATAATAAATGCCATTTAGCAGACACTTTTATCCAAAGCGACTTACAGTCATGTGTGCATACATTCTACATATGGGTGATCCCAGGAATCGAACCCACTACCCTGGCGTTACAAGCGCCATGCTCTACCAACTGAGCTACAGAAGGACCACTATTTTTATTTGTAATAATGACAATTACAACAATACTGAACACTTATTTTAACTTAATATATATAATATATATAATACATCAATGAAATCAATTTAGCCCCAAGTAAATAATGAAACTTGTTCAATTTGGTTTAAATAATGCAAAAGCTAAGTGTTGGAGAAGAAAGTAAAAGTGCAATATGTGCCATGTAAGAAAGCTAACTTTTAACATATGAAAGCTGGTGGTTCCTTTTAACATGAGTCTTCAATATTCCCAGGTAAGAAGTTTTAGGTTGTAGGAATTATAGGACTATTTCCCTCGATACCATTTGTATTTCATTAACCTTTGACTATTGAATGTTCTTATAGGCACTTTAGTATTGCCAGTGTAACGGTATAGCTTCCGTCCCTCTCCTCGCTCCTCCCTGGGCTCGAACCAGGAACACAACGACAACAGCCACCCTCGAAGCAGCTTTACCCATGCAGAGCAAGGGGAACAACCACTCCAAAGCTCAGAGCGAGTGACGTTTGAAACGCTATTAGCACGCGCTAACTAGCTAGCCATTTCACTTCAGTTACACCAGTCTCATCTCGGGAGTTGATAGGCTTGAAGTCATAAACAGCGCAATGCTTGACGCACAACGAAGAGCTGCTGGCAAAACACACGAAAGTGCTGTTTGAATGAATGTTTAAGCACCTGCTTCTGCCTACCACCGCTCAGTCAGATACTTGTATGCTCAGTCAGATTATATGCAACGCGGGACATGCTTGATAATATCTAGTAATATCATAAATTATGTGTAGTTAACTAGTGATTGATTGTTTTTTAATAAAATAAGTTTAATGCTAGCAACTTACCTTGGCTTACTACATTCGTGTAACAGGCAGTCTCCTTGTGGAGTGCACAAGGACTAGTTAACTGTAAGGTTGCAAGATTGGATCTCCTGAGCTGGCAAGGTGAAAATAAATGTTGTTCGGCCCCTGAAGGAGGAAGTTAACCCACCGTTCCTAGGCAGTCATTGAAAATAAGAACTTGTTAACTGACTTGCCTAGTTAAATAAAGATTAAATCAAGGTGTACATTTTTTTATTGGCAAAATAGGTGTCCAAAAATACTGATTTCCGGTTTTTTATGACAACCATTCCAATTAAATCGGTCGACCTCGAGTGTACACAGCATGTCCATTCCTCCCATTTCCCCCAGATGGCTCCTCTACATCAAGCTCAGCTGGCCTAGACCCAGTCTGGCAGGGCATGTGGGTGGTAAACTATGCATTACGGCTTCCTCAAGGGGGTGCTTGACCTCTGACCTGCAACACCACGTTACCCCTATGAAGGGGGCTAGACCCAGAGGTTGCAGTGAAGAGCTGCAACATACCAGCAGTTTCCATTTAGATCCTACCATCCCGTTTGAGTTAGACCGCTCTCCCTCTCACCCATCTCTGGCACACTCCCTCGCTCCCCCCAGCCTTCTGACGACTTATTTAGGAGAGTCTGCTCTTTGTCATCATACCTTCCTTTAGCTGGGCTAGACAGGTATGGCAGTTAGGGGAGCAGAAAGGACAGCATATAGGATGGGAAAGACCTAAATCATATTTTTCTTTCTTGAGGGAGACAGAAAAGCATGATGAAATGGGGATATATGAAGAGAAAGCAAGAGAGCGCGAGAACGAGAGGCCACAGACCAACAGAGAAAGTCACTGAAAAAGACAGAACCAAACAAAGGGATGTATAACATGGGTGGGGGTGACTTGGCTACCTTCCCACTAACAACGCTTAAAAAAAATCAGTTGCATAATGTGTATAAAATCATTGCTCGGTTCCTTCTGCCTCAGAGCCATGCTTTCATGCATATCCAAAATGCTCTGACTGGGGAGACGGGCTTTGATGTGACACACACAATCTCACTCTCAGACACAGCTCCTTCACACGGACATTATTTTTGTCACAGTAGAGTCATTACCTCGGAACAGCTACACACAAGCACAAGATGGAGGACTTCTAGGGAAAACTCAATGTTTGGGAAATTACCAAAAAGATCACGGTCTGTCGGCTTCACAGGAGGAATAACCCAGACCAGCCTGTTAACGGGAATCCAAAACAGTGTGTTTAAACAGACCAACACATACCTAGCAACCCTGGTTCCAATTAGTGGTGCGTTTGTTGCTATGAAGTGTGAACTGCAGTGGAGAGTAAAGCCTTTACAAACTATTCGACAACAGTTAAGAGTCTACATAATTGAGAATCATTTCTAGTGAGGATATGCCAGCGGTAGGTAGATTGTACGCAGTATGTTATTATTTAGAGTACGTCAAAATAGACAGAATTCCACAGGATGATTAATCTTTAAGAGATAAGGAAGGATACTCCACACTGCTAACGGCGGCCGTTGATCCTATTAAGCCAAGGAGAAAACGGCGGGAGAGCTCTCAATCTATCCGTTTATTTCCATCATTCTCCCTCCAACTTTCCCTGTCAGTTTATTTAGCCACTCTCCCTCCAGTCACCGCTCCAAAATACTACATACGCCAGCCATACTCAGGCGGAACACTGTCCGGATCCAGAACAGACTCAATACGCGGGGTCACAGCTTTCTTTTAAAGAACCCAGTAGAATGCACAAGGTGCCATTTTGCAATCAACTATTTATTTAACTAGGCAAGTCAGTTAAGAACAAATTCTTATTTACAAATGATGGCCTAACAAAAAAGGCCTCTTGCAGGGACAGAGGCCTGGCATTAAAAATAAATAAGCAAATAAAGAACACACATCACAACACTACATAAAGAGAGACCTAACATAGCAAGGCAGTTGTAGCAACACAACATGGTACAAACATTTCAGGCACAGACAACAGCACAAAGGGCAAGAAGGTAGAGACAACAATACATCACATAAAGCAGCCACAACTGTCAGTAAGAGTGTCCATGATTGAGTCTTTGAATGACGAGATTGAGATAAAACTGTCCAGTTTGAGTGTTTGTTGCAGCTCGTTCCAGTCGCTAGCTGCAGCGAACTGAAAAGACGAGACTCAGTGATGTGTATGCTTTGGGGACCTTTAACAGAATGTGACTGGCAGAACGGGTGTTGTATGTGGAGGATGAGAGCTGCAGTAGATATCTCAGGGGGGAGTGAGGCCTAAGAGGGTTTTATAAATAAGCATCAACCAGTGGGTCTTGCGATGGGTATACAGAGATGACCAGTTTACAGAGGACTATAGTGCAGTGATGTGTCCTATAAGGAGCATTGGTGGCAAATCTGATGGACGAATGGTAAAGAACATCTAGCCGCTCGAGAGCACCCTTACCTGCTGATCTATAAATTACGTCTGTAATCTAGCATGGGTAGGATGGTCATCTGAAGCAGGGTTAATTTGGCAGCTGGGGTGAAAGAGCAGCGATTACAAGGAAACCGCAAGTCTAGACTTAACTTCAGCCTGCAGCTTTGATATATGCTGAGAAGGACAGTGCACCGTCTAGCCATAATCCCAAGTACTTGTGCGAGGTCATTACCTCAAGCTCCAAACCCTCAGAGATAGTAATAACACCTGTGGGAAGAAGGGCATTCTTCTTACCAACCACATGACCTTTGTTTTGAAGGTGTTCAGAACAAGGTTAAGGGCAGAGAAAGCTTGTTGGACACTAAGAAAACTTTGTTGTAGAGTGTTAAACAAAAAAATCTAGGGAGGGGCCAGCTGATTATTAGACTATCTTCTGCAAATAAATGGAAGAGAGCTTCCTACTGCCTAAGCTATGTTATTGATGTAAATTGAGAAGAGCATGGGGCCTAGGATTGAGCCTTGGGGTACTGCATTGGTGACAGGCAGTGGCTGAGACACTGCACTCTTTTGAGGTAGCTAGCAAACCAGGTCAAAGACTCCTCAGACGCATCAATACTCCTTAGCCAGCCCACAAGAACAAAATGTTCTACCGTATCAAAAGCTTTGGCCAAGTCAAAAATAGCAGCCCAACATTGCTTAGAATCTAGGGCAATGGTGACATCATTGAGGACCTTTAAGGTTGCAGTGACTGCCGTGGGAGTTTCAGAATTTGTTGGTAACATATGTAAGATGTTTTATATTCATCAAATGTGTGTAAGTTACTTATCATCAGAATGGTATATTTGTATAATACTGTGGCGAAGTTGCAGTTCTGTTCTATGTCAAGACTAAGTTGCATGGGCCGCTGAGAGGGGAGAGGTCAAAGTGTCATCATGTGTAAACATATCTTTTACTCCCTACCTTTCCCAGTGGGGAAAGGAGGGTGGCAGTGTCTGGAATCATTCTAAATCAAATCAAATTTTATTTGTCACATACACATGGTTAGCAGATGTTAATGCGAGTGTAGCGAAATGCTTGTGCTTCTAGTTCCGACAATGCAGTGATAACCAACAAGTAATCTAACTAACAATTCCAAAACTACTGTCTTATACACAGTGTAAGGGGATAAGGAACATGTACATAAGGATATATGAATGAGTGATGGTACAGAGCAGCATACAGTAGATGGTATCGAGTACAGTATATACATATGCATATGAGATTAATAATGTAGGGTAAGTAACATTATATAAGGTAGCATTGTTTAAAGTGGCTAGTGATATATTTACATAATTTCCCATCAATTCCCATTATTAAAATGGCTGGAGTTGGGTCAGTGTCAATGACAGTGTGTTGGCAGCAGCCACTCAGTGTTAGTGGTGGCTGTTTAACAGTCTGATGGCCTTGAGATAGAAGCTGTTTTTCAGTCTCTCGGTCCCAGCTTTGATGCACCTGTACTGACCTCGCCTTCTGGATGATAGCGGGGTGAACAGGCAGTGGTTCGGGTGGTTGATGTCCTTGATGATCTTTATGGCCTTCCTGTAACAACGGGTGGTGTAGGTGTCCTGGAGGGCAGGTAGTTTGCCCCGGTGATGCGTTGTGCAGTCCTCACTACCCTCTGGAGAGCCTTACGGTTGAGGGCGGAGCAGTTGCCGTACCAGGCGGTGATACAGCCCGCCAGGATGCTCTCGATTGTGCATCTGTAGAAGTTTGTGAGTGCTTTTGGTGACAAGCCGAACTTCTTCAGCCTCCTGAGGTTGAATAGGCGCTGCTGCGCCTTCTTCACGGCGCTGTCAGTGTGAGTGGACCAATTCAGTTTGTCTGTGATGTGTATGCCGAGGAACTTAAAACTAGCTACCCTCTCCACTACTGTTCCATCGATGTGGATAGGGGGGGTGTTCCCTCTGCTGTTTCCTGAAGTCCACAATCATCTCCTTAGTTTTGTTGACGTTGAGTGTGAGGTTATTTTCCTGACACCACACTCAGAGGGCCCTCACCTCCTCCCTGTAGGCCGTCTCGTCGTTGTTGGTAATCAAGCCTACCACTGTTGTGTCGTCCGCAAACTTGATGATTGAGTTGGAGGCGTGCGTGGCCACGCAGTCGTGGGTGAACAGGGAGTACAGGAGAGGGCTCAGAACGCACCCTTGTGGGGCCCCCGTGTTGAGGATCAGCGGGGAGGAGATGTTGTTGCCTACCCTCACCACCTGGGGGCGGCCCGTCAGGAAGTCCAGTACCCAGTTGCACAGGGCGGGGTCGAGACCCAGGGTCTCGAGCTTGATGACGAGCTTGGAGGGTACTATGGTGTTGAATGCCGAGCTGTAGTCGATGAACAGCATTCTCACATAGGTATTCCTCTTCTCCAGGTGGGTTAGGGCAGTGTGCAGTGTGGTTGAGATTGCATCGTCTGTGGACCTATTTGGGCGGTAAGCAAATTGGAGTGGGTCTAGGGTGTCAGGTGATACGGTCCTTGACTAGTCTCTCAAAGCACTTCATGATGACGGAAGTGAGTGCTACGGGGCGGTAGTCGTTTAGCTCAGTTACCTTAGCTTTCTTGGGAACAGGAACAATGGTGGCCCTCTTGAAGCATGTGGGAACAGCAGACTGGTATAGGGATTGATTGAATATGTCCGTAAACACACCGGCCAGCTGGTCTGCGCATGCTCTGAGGGCGCGGCTGGGGATGCCGTCTGGGCCTGCAGCCTTGCGAGGGTTAACACGTTTAAATGTCTTACTCACCTCAGCTGCAGTGAAGGAGAGACCGCATGTTTCCGTTGCAGGCCGTGTCAGTGGCACTGTATTGTCCTCAAAGCGGGCAAAAAAGTTATTTAATCTGCCTGGGAGCAAGACATCCTGGTCCGTGACTGGGCTGGATTTCATCTTGTAGTCCGTGATTGACTGTAGACCCTGCCACATGCCTCTTGTGTCTGAGCCATTGAATTGAGATTCCACTTTGTCTCTGTACTGACGCTTAGCTTGTTTAATAGCCTTACGGAGGGAATAGCTGCACTGTTTGTATTCAGTCATGTTGCCAGACACCTTGCCCTGATTAAAAGCAGTGGTTCGCGCTTTCAGTTTCACGCGAATGCTGCCATCAATCCACGGTTTCTGGTTAGGGAATGTTTTTATCGTTGCTATGGGAACGACATCTTCGACGCACGTTCTAATGAACTCGCACACCGAATCAGCGTATTCGTCAATATTCCCATCTGACGCAATACGAAACATGTCCCAGTCCACGTGATGGAAGCAGTCTTGGAGTGTAGAGTCAGCTTGGTCTGACCAGCGTTGGACAGACCTCAGCGTGGGAGCCTCTTGTTTTAATTTCTGCCTGTAGGCAGGGATCAGCAAAATGGAGTCGTGGTCAGCTTTCCCGAAAGGGGGGCGGGGCAGGGCCTTATATGCGTCGCGGAAGTTGGAGTAACAATGATCCAAGGTTTTACCAGCCCTGGTTGCGCAATCGATATGCTGATAAAATTTAGGGAGTCTTGTTTTCAGATTGGCTTTGTTAAAATCCCCAGCTACAATGAATGCAGCCTCCGGATAAATGTTTTCCAGTTTGCAAAGAGTTAAATAAAGTTTGTTCAGAGCCATCGATGTGTCTGCTTGGGGGGGATATATACGGCTGTGATTATAATCGAAGAGAATTCTCTTGGAAGATAATGCGGTCTACATTTGATTGTGAGGAATTCTAAATCAGGTGAACAGAAGGATCTGAGTTCCTGTATGTTTCCTTCATCACACCATGTCCCGTTAGTCATGAGGCATACGCCCCCGCCACTCTTCTTACCAGAGAGATGTTTGTTTCTGTCGGCGCGATGCGTGGAGAAACCCGTTGGCTGCACCGCCCTGGATAGCGTTTTCCCAGTAAGCCATGTCTCCGTAAAGCAAAGAACGTTGCAGTCTCTGATGTCCCTCTGGAATGCCACCCTTGCTCGGATTTCATCAACCTTGTTGTCGAGAGACTGGACATTGGCAAGAAGAATACTGGGAAGTGGTGCGCGATGTGCCCTTTTTCGGAGTCTGACCAGAACACCGCCGCGTTTCCCTCTTTTTCGGAGTCGTTTCCTTGGGTTGCTGCATGCGATCCATTCCGTTGTCCTGTTTGTAAGGCAGAACACAGGATCCGCGTCGCGGAAAACATATTCTTGGTCGTACTGATGGTGAGTTGACGCTGATCTTATATTCAGTAGTTCTTCTCGACTGTATGTAATGAAACCTAAGATGACCTGGGGTACTAATGTAAGAAATAACACGTAAAAAAACAAAAAACTGCATAGTTTCCTAGGAACGCGAAGCGAGGCGGCCATCTCAGTCGGCGCCGGAAGGCTCCCTCTAAAGTTGTTTCTATCTTAACCTATAGGCTCATTCTCCTCTCCGTGAGTTTGTATTTAGAGTTGGTTGTATCTAAATGACAATTTGATATATGCCTGTTGATATGGAGGATTGGTTTATGGTTCTGGGTTTTGGGAAAGGAGAATTACGTTAAATGCTGATTCAAACAATTAAACAGTAGCTTGGGATAACTGAAAAAGCTATCACATATGCTGAAGTTCTTCAGCTAGATTTTGGCCATTAAACATTCACTAACGTTAGCTAACAGTTTAAAAGCTGACGTATTTCACTGATAACATCAGCCTTGTTGAACGCACCTCAAGGGTATAAATTAAAACAGTCTGATAAAAACAAGCCTCTATTTTACATTTAAATCTGGCAAAAAAGGTGCTCTCCGATCGTACGCCATTTTTAATGTTGCTTCGTTGGAAGATTGGATGGCATCTCCAAGGCAACCCTAATATATATATATATATATCTTTGCTATAAAGGATCCCATTTTGCCATTGTGTGGGGACTCTCAAATTTTCATTAGAGATACTGAACTGTTGAAAGTCAAAATGCTATAGAGCTTATATAATTAAAGATGGACTTTTATAACTAACTCTGACTTGTGTGTGGTTTGCTCCCATGATTTGGTAAATAGAGGAAATTTCCACAACATGACACATCCATAACCTGAGTGGAAACCAGATTGCGAACCCGAGAGAATACTATAGACCTCAAGAAGCCAGTCAGTTGATTATTGACAAGTTTTTCCAAAACTTTTGATAAACATTGCAAAATAGAAATAGGCCTATAACAGTTAGGATCAGCTTAATCTCCCCCTTTAAATAAAGAACCAACCGTGGCTGCCTTCCAAGCAATGGGAACCTCCCCAGAAAGGCAAGACATGTTAAAAAGGTTGGAGAAAGGCTGGCGATGGTACGGGTAGCAACCTTAAAGAAGTTTAAGGAGCTCCTATAGCACCTCGTCCAAGTGACCGCCTGCAGGGAGAAACTTTGTAGCGGGGCAGGGGGATAAAAAAAATGTTTTAAAGGAGAAGCGTCGGGGATAGTCGCATTAGAAGGGGTGGGAGATGAGGAAATGTTGGAGGGGCAGGGAGGAATGGCTGAGTCAAATAGGAATCCTGACTTAATTAAGTGGTAATTGAAGAGCTCAGCCATGTGCTTCTTGTCAGTAACAACCACAACATTTAGGGACACGGGCAGCTGTGAGGGTTTCTTCTCCAGGTCTTTAACCGTTTCCCAGAACTTCTTGGGGTTAGACCCACAGAGCGAGCACTGCTCCTTAAAGTAACCAACTTTGGCCTCCCGGATAGCCAGTGCACTTATTTCTCATTTGCCTGAACTAGAGCCAGTCAGCCTGAGTACGTGTCCAAGTGTCTTCAGAGGGATTGATTCTATACCATGTCAGCCAACATTCTTTAGCATGGTAGTTAAGTTAACATATCGAAACCTTGTAGTTATCATGGGCAGATTATGTGCCCATGGGCCTAGACCCACAGGGGTCCCCATTGATTTGGTTGCAATGTTTGAGCAACTCATATGAACAGAGGAGACATCACAAAATGAAAAAAAAAAATATATATATATTTTTTTTTTTACTTGCAGGAAATAAGTTTTAAAACTGCTAAATATACACGCCACCAACAAAAGGGGCGTGAACAAAACAATGTGAACATACACTAGATGTCTGCCAGGGTCTCTGTATTGAAGCCAACACTGTTCTCTTGGCACTCCCCCACCTTGTAAAAAATATTTTGGAAGCTATAAAAATGCATTTATTAATGTCTACACACATTTTTGACCAGTATATATTCTATTACATATGCTTTAAATCCATAGATTTTAATTATGTTAACTGAACATAAAAACCATGCATGGGTCACGAGGTGGTTTCTTTCTACGATGATAATTGACATCTGGAACTTCACCACATAGGAAATGTGTGACCAAACCGTCTCAAATAATATTTGAGTACCCCTGACATACGCCCACCCCTTTCTCTGTGCCTTTGTTTCTTCATCCCGCTCTCTGTAGCAACACTAAATCATCAGCGAAGGGTAAAACAGCATTTACACCCTATCAGTGGGTGCAAATTATATCATGCTGCCGACAAAACGGCCCAAGCAATTTGCATTGCTGCAATCAATGAATGCTTGATTGGCAGAGATGTCTTCAGGAACACACACACAGCACTGTGATATGCCATGTGTTTTGGATTACTAGCCTTTATGGGCATTTTAATATAATCATTGAGCTCTTGGTTTAAAAAAAATTGCACCAATATAATCAGTTTGAATTTACACTGAACGTAAAATGCAACAATTTCAAAGATTATACTGAGTTATGAACTCTAAGGAAATCAGTCAATTTAAGTAAATAAATGAGGCCCTAATCTATGGATTTCACATGACTGGGAATACAGAACACACAACAAAAAAAAGTTGGGCGTGGATCAGAAAACCAGTCAGTGTGGTGTGACCACCATTTCCCTCATGCAGCGCAACATCTCCTTCTCATAGAGTCGATCAAGCTGATTGTGGCCTGTGGAATGCTGTCCCACTCCTCTTCAATTTCTGTGCGAAGTTTCTGGATATTGGCGGGAACTGGAACACCCTGTCGTACACGTCGATCCAGAGTATCCCAAACATGCTCAATGCGTGACATGTCTGGTGAGTATGCAGGCCATGGAAGAACTGGGACATTTTCAGCTTCCAGGAATTGTGTACAGATCCTTGTGACATGGGGCCATGCATTATCATGCTGAAAAATGAGGTGATGGCGGCAGACACACCGGCAGTCATGACCGCAGTAAAATTTTCACGTGACCATTGAGACATGGTAATCTCGTTTTATGCACTCTGGACATGCTTGGTAGTACCCATCTCACCAGTGAGCATCGAGTCCTAATGGCCTGGTACACTCAGGACTCTATTGCCCCTCTAACCACTGAAAGCAATGCAAATGCATTGATGTCGAAAATCACATATCAAGTCACTGATGATCAATTTGAAGAAAGAAGTTCAACAGCAGGTTGAAACAGTTTAGTTTCAAAGCCTAACACAAAAACGGACAGTGCTTCCTGATGATTAATTCAAAACATCCATACACAGAGTTTATGACTAGACCCTACGTATAGGCTTTTGAGCCCAAAGCCTGAAAAAAATGATTTAAAAACGATGATTGTGCCTTATACAATACTTAGCCTACTGTATGCGTAAGTAAAAGTACATTTATGATGAAGGTTGAGTAGTGGTTGACAGTGTATATGCCGATCTACAGAGGTTTAAAACAAACATTACAATAATAATGAATGGCGGGGATAATTTGTTCTGTTCTCCAAATAGCATTTTAGAGTAAACCCTAACCCGTCCCGCCATATCCTAGGTTTAGCTGAACTGAAGCCAGTGGTATGAACTCATAGAAAGGCACTTAACACACACACACACACACACACACACACACACACACACACACACACACACACAGTTGCATGCTAGCGTTGCGGAGACACGCACAGCATACCAACCCAAAATGTACATGGAACACGACTTCCTAACAGCCATCTTCTCCCAAGCATAATGTTAGTCACTGCTCAAGGACTTTCCTCCGGAACCCCCCCCCACAAACAATAGGGATTTGAACACACAGTATGGGCCAGAGAAACCCACCACAACCTCTGCTACTCTCTAAATCACCTTATCTAAGAAAGGGGGAGCGAAAGAGAGAGAGACTCACAAACATAATGGCAGACAGAGAAAGAGAGCGATAACAAGCCAAGCAAGAGGTCAGCAGCTGACAAAACAAAAGAGATGAAGTCCGAATGAAGCCCCCCTATCTAACCATCCCAGCAGCACAGCTCAGATTTACCCCCTCCCCTCTAACCTAAACATGGTAGGACAACAGAAACCTATAGCTGTGGCACAAACCATAGATGAATGCGGGGGGTATATATAGAAGTCAGAGGTTTTGTCAGGTTTTAGAATAGATAGAATTCAGGAGTAGATATGCTTTTAAGTGTCAGTAATGGGAGGGAAATCCGAGGACAGTATATGGGAGAATTCCCGACACACACGGAGCGGAGGGGGGAAGAGTATCCTGTACAGCTGGGGCCTCTGGTCCATTAGGGAAATTAAAGACGACAGGAAAAGACAGGACAGGGAAGAAAGGAAACACACAGCGTCTGGGAGAAATCTGGTCAGCCATGAGAGAGATGCAGGATGCCACACACAGTGAATAATAAACTCTTAGATAAGGAGTACATAGTCAAATAAACAGTACAGAGTGCATCACGAGGTGTCGGCATCCCTCATTCACGCACACAAAACCGTAACTTTCACAAAAGCCATCCACCTCGCTACCATGCGCTCTCTAACAGTCTTAAACAGGCCGCTTACAGTAAGTAGTAACAGCAGTGCAGCTCTTCTGTGAAACTCCGCGTCTCATGTTCCACCTCAAAGCCGATAAAAAAAAACTAATCAAGAGAAGAGCGGTGATAAAAGCTCTCCCTCTCTCCGTTGTGGAAAGAACAGAAGAGAACACAAGCCAGTTGAGTCCTGCTGAGGGAAAAGACTCCCTCTCCCTAGAGGTGACCCACCCTCTCTTCCCTCCCTGCCTGGCAGAAGCTAAGCCGTCCGGCCGCTATCGCTACTGCTCCTGCCCTCGGCGACTCTTCTTGTTGCGGTGGCATCCGCCGCCTGTCGCTATCGAGCACTCTTCTTCTCAGAGTTAGTTTCAGTTCAGCACAAGCACAGAGCGAGAGGTTCAGCACAGAGCGAGAGTGAGTGAGTGAGCGAGAGACAGTAGGACAAGGATAAGAGGGAAGGCTGGCTGCCTCATGCTGAAAGCCAAACCCCTCTGATCTCATCAAGCAGGGTTACGACGGAGACCAGACAGACTGGCTGGGGGGGGGGGGGACACACACACACACACACACACGCCCATTTCATTTCCCTCACCCCATCTGAGCCCAACCAACCCCCTCTGCCATACAGATACCGAGAGACACTCCGCAAACGCATAAAATACACACACGGATAGAACACCACACTTCTACAATCACATAGTCTATACCTATATTAAAATATAGTACAAAATATACACTTACCCATATGGTATATACTTTAGAAACGCAGGTACATATACATACAATCATGCCTTTATGCAGAATCTAAAACACACATTTAGACATACAACATAATACAAACAGATTTCATACACATACAGCAGCATTTAAACAGTTATTTATGTGCTCCATTCCAGACACACAGTTTGACAGCTTTTTCCTGCCATAGACAGACCAAATAAAAACTTCAGCTCAAGACACAGTATACACACACATCCCTCCGGCACCAGCACAGACAGCGTGAGTGTTCCATCGTCATGAATGAGGCACAGAGTATCTGAGTGGACTTCCTATTTCCTGGGCCACGCGGACCACCGGGGAGCACTAACTGACACCACACCGGGCCTGAACCTCCACCTCTCTGCACCACACACGCACACACAGACTACTCAATCGCCCCCTTTCACCCTCCCAGTCCCACCTCAGCCCTCTACGGTGGAGCGAGGTAAAGGGGAAACGCGTAGCACTGTAAAAACAAGCCCTCGCTGCAGATCAACTGAGTCAAATATACTTCTAACCCCATTGACCTTACCCCAACACACATACACTAAAATTACTCACCGTTAGCCATTATAGCCACGGAGGCTAGCCCACGCAGGTTAAACGGCCGACAATGTAGGCAGTCACCGTAGGCTAAACATAATATACATTACCAACGCTTGTGTTTCAGATTTTTGTTTCAAAGAAAGAATTAGAAAGTAACTACAGTGTGTTCAAAGATAGGAGGGAAACGGTTTGGTTCAAAGTTGCCTATTAGTTAGACATGCACGACATGGCAACCCCTTCAAATTAGTGGATTTGGCTATTTCAGCCACACTAGTTGCTGACAGGTGTAGAAAACCTTTTTTTTTACGAGCACACAACCATGCAATCTCCATTGACAAACAGTAGAATGGCCTGCACTGAAGCACTCACTTTCAACATGGCACAGTCATAGGATGCCACCTTCCCAACATCATATTTCTGCCCTACAAGAGCTGCCTGGTCAACTAAGTGCTGTTACTGTGACGTAGAACCATCTAGGAGCACACAAGCGCAAACAGGACCAGCGAGTGCTGAAGCACGTAAAAATCTGTCCCCGGTTGCAACACTCACTATCGAGTTCCAAACTGCCTCTAGAAGCAACGTCAGCACAATAACTGTTCATCTGGACCTTCATGAAATGGGTTTCAATAGCCGAGCAGCCGCTTCTCATCTCTGTGGTAGTCTAAGTGAATACACCTCTGCCTGTAATATTTCATTTGTAAGGGTGTGGCCAAGTGTACCAGTCAGGTACTGGTGAGGACCCTCCTTTTGGGGGTGCTCTGCAGGAGTGTCAGCCCTATGATGGGATGTGTGAGGTTTTCATCCCAACATTGACTTACACTGAATTGGGGATTTTTTTATTTTACCTTTATTTAAGTGGGCAAGTCAGTTAAGAACGTTCTCATTTTCAATGACTGCCTAGGAACAGTGGGTTCAGGGGCAGAATGACAGATTTGCATTGTCAGCTCAGGGATTTGAACTTGCAACCTTCCGGTTACTAGTCCAACGCTCTAACCACTAGGCTACCCTGCCATCCCATACGTGTGCATTTAAGGGGGGTGGTAGGAATACTGAACCTTAATGATTTCAGTTGAAGGGAAAATTGCCACTGCTACGTCCTGACAATGTTATTGAGGTTACTGCTTATGTGTGAGGAAAGTGTCTCGAGCATCATTTTAAATGTCGAGACCAGAACAAGGGGAGGGACAAAGACTCAACAGGCACGTCGCGCTCCATTATTGTGCACACTGTTTCATTATGTTTCCTGATGCGATCAGGACACGCAGGTTGAAATAAAATAAAAACATTCAAACTCTGAACCAACTATTCAATTTGGGGACAGGTCGAAACACATGAAACATTTTTGGCAATTTAGCTAGCTAGCTTGCTGTTGCTAGCTCATTTGTCCTGGGATATAAACATTGGGTTGCTATTTTACCTGAAATGCACAAGCTCCTCTACTCCGACAATTAATCCACAGATAAAAAGGGTAAACTGAGTTAGTTTCTAGTAATCGCTCCTTCTTTGGACTTTACATGGCGGTTGGCAACCAATTTCAAGGTGCATTACCACCAACTGGACTGGTGTGTGGGCCTCAGTTCATCTTTCAATCACTCACATGGGTATATCCTCCTAAAACCCATGAGATGGGAGAGGCAGGACTTGCAGCGTGTCAAGCGTCCCCAAAAAAATAACCAAGTTCTATTTATGGCAATGCAGACACTCGTTGACACGAGCGAGCAGTTTGGATGAAATGATTGAATAAGATGTACATTCATATTGCAACACTAGCCTGCATAATGCAAGCGGTGTGTTCAGCATGTAAGGCCACATATGACAGAAGAGAAGCTGAATGTATCCAATTACAGACAAGCTGACTAACAAATAGCCTACCAAAATGTCAAATTATTAGCAGAAACATATCCCCCCCAAAAATCCTGCACCCCCTACCATATTTGGCTGTAGCCTACAGTGCATTTAGTATATTAGCGGGTTAGTGTCGGGACTCAGATTTTCACAGTCAGCCAGTTGCGGATGGATTATTAGTAATTGCAGGCGGGTGCAGGTGAACAAACAGCTGACCCACGCATCACTAGTGTGTGTGCGTGTGAGCTGGGATGAAGGGGTGAGTGTAGGGGTGTGCTTCGTTAAAGTGTGTGAGGGGGTTAATCTGCAGGACAAGCCCCCCCCCCCCCCATATAGAAAGAATAGGGACCAGAGTATCCCATATTGTCAGTATGCTGCTCAGAGGCCAGTGTGTGTGTGTGAACCATCTTCTGCCAACACACGTCGTAGACCAAGCCTCCCAACCGTTCAACACAAGGCCCAAGGGAGTGAGAAAGGGAGAAGGGGATGAATGGAGATAAGAAAAACAATGCAGGGTACTAGAGCCCTAAGGATTCAGATAGAGGATGGAGAGAGAGGACGTGGAGAAAGGAGGGACGCTCATCTGGCAGTCGTCAAAGAGACCCCAGACAGATGGCAAACAAACAGAAAGAGGAAATGTTCCGTTTGGAGAGGGTGATGGTGAAAGGGATGGGGAGGAGAGGGGGACAGAGGGAAGACTCACCCTCTGCTCATCCATCATCCTTCCTCCCATACGTGTGAACACACACGTACGTTCAGGGGCCAGCCACAATTTAAGTCTCTCTAGACTGTGAATAAATGTTCTCCAACACCATGTAAGGGCACAGGAAATTTCTCTACAGCAGGGTTCCCCAACTGGCAGCACGGAAGTATAAAATCCAGAAAAATCAGCTCCAAGTGATACCATCCGCTCAAAAAAAGAATAATCCCACAGCTGGACCTACTTGATAATCAGCATGAGAATAGGTCATCTTGCGTATAGACTAGAATCATTCAGGGCAGACTACTGAAGCATGCACACAGACAGCTAGAGTAGGTAAATAATAGTACTTCTAAGGTTTACAACTGATACAGGTAAGTAGAGTAGGATGCTGAGAGCTGAGACAGGAACAGAATGATATGTTTCCATCTTTCTCACACACACAGTCCATCTCTGTGTCAACATGCTTCTTGGGTCCCAGATAGCTGAAGAGAATAGAAATTGATTTTTTTTATTCGTATAGCGCCTCCATCTCCAGCCATCTCCCAACGTCGGTCTCGCTTCCGCACTTTCCCCAACGTCGCCCCCCCCCCCTCCATCTCCCCAAACATTTCCTTCCATTTTCCAGTAAACCCCAGTTCTTGTGATACAGACCGCACTCACCCAGAATGCGAGGGTCATAAGGGGGTAAAAGGTTACAGGTCACAGTTAAATCTGATTGATGGCCTCCGCCCCCCCCATATCTCCATGTCCCCCTCTCCCTTCTATCCTGGCATCTGCTGTCTGAGTCTGTCGCTCACGACCCCTTGTTGCCACACGTCAAGTTTTCCGAGCTATCCCACAGTGCCCCTAAAATCTCACACACACGTTCAATTTCATTAGTTGAATGTCTACCATGCAATCGTTTCTTTCCCGCTTTCCATTGTTGTCAGGTTTCATTGTGAAATTTTAACACAGCATATTGTCACTGGCTATTGTGCCAAAGAGGGCTATAGCTACATATGACAAAGAGATCCAGACCACTGTATTCCCTTTACATTAGATTTTTTTTAAAGGTACAAAAATGTAATCAATAAACTGGTCAATGCCTAATTCCATCAGAATTTTTGCAGAAAAATGGTTTCTTTGTTTAGTTCTTCCAGGTTTCGCTCTCAAAATTGCACTTTAATAGAAAAACAACATTGGACATTCTAAAGCCAGGTTGACAAAATCGTTCTGGTAAATGGAACGGTTGTCATCATTAACGACTGACAAACATGCACACAGAGGGGCATTTGTGTGCCGTTGCCTCTTGAGAAAGTTTAAGGAAAATCCCTTAAGCATTTTGTTCATGTCTTAACAATCTTTGTCCAATAAAGTTCCATACATTAAGTTGATTTCACAGATTTTATAGGGCCCCATCTGGTGCAACCCCTCTTCCCTGTTGTTCTTCCCCCTTTCTAAAATAAGGAAAACGGTGCATCCCTCACTCACTACTGGATATCAATCCGCTAGCTCGTGCCTAACAAAATAGTTTGATTTTTCACCACAGCAAGAACTAGGGTTGGTCGGTATCTACATTTGCATACCTTCATACAGTTCCTGTACCATACGGTATTACCGGCAGTGCCATTTCTTTCCAAACATTTATTTATTTAATATATATAAAATAATAGTCCTAACAAATGCTAAAAAAGTACCAATGAATCATAATAGTGGTAACAAATGCTAAAAGAGTACCAATGAATTCCCATAGCGGATGCGAGCTAAATGCTAACAAGAGCAAGGTACCGTAAAAAAAAATTCTACTTCATGTAATTGCAATATCTCAAAAAGGTTTGCCGCACACACAAAACAAATATCAGGCAGCAGGGATCTTGATCCATGAGGGGATCGTCTCTGCTGCTGTAAAAAAATAAAAAAGCTTTATCTTGCAAACTAGCCACTTATAGCTAGCAGGTAAGCAAACCAAATGCATAACTGGAGCCATGCGCATGACACCTTTTATAAGCTAAATTTAAAAGATTATATGAACAACATTTAAAACGCAACAATTTCACTGAGTTACACTTCATACGGAAATGAAGAGGGAGGGAATGGTAGTGAACAGCATTTCTGCCTTGCCTCTGAAATATTCAGTGCACCAGTCAATGGACAGTAAACAGGAGCAAGGCGCTGAGGTTTCACTCTGCATTCTCTAGGTTTAAGAGGCTTTCAGTGAGGAGGGAGTGTGTGTGTGTGTGTGTGTGTGTGTGTGTAATGCACTAGTGTATATTCCCACATACAGCAATGTTTCCTCACCATTATTTACCTGGTTTAAAATTGGGGTCAATGCAAATAATCAGAGGTCAGCTAACACCACCACACCACCAGAGAGCTAGGCTCATACATGCTACGACTGACCTAGTTTCATTGAGTGTGTGGTGTGCGTTTCTATATAAAGCGCCCACTGAAAGAGAAGACTTAGCAGTACACCCCAACCCCTTAGGAGTTTGGGCCGGCACGATACTGGGCAAAGGGTCCTGCCCCTTATCAGGTCAATGGTGCAGTGGTCCTTTGTATCTCAGTTGGTAGAGGATGGCGCTTGTAACGGCAGGGTAGTGGATTCAATTCCCGGGACCAGCCTTACGTAAAAATGTACGCACGCACAACTAAGTCGCTTTGGATATAAAACACAAAAGCGTATTATATTTAGCAATGTACATGTACCGTCTGCTATGCACTTAAGAAATTACCCAGTTACAAAATCGCCCAAACAATGGGCGTAAGACATTCACATACTAACAATACAGTTCACTTAAGGATCAAATGGGTCAAGCAAGAATCATACAAGAGCAATGCATTTATTACCGGTTGTTCTTAGGAAAGCAACATCGTCAGTCTGTTGGTGTGCTTCTGGGTCAAAGATCAGTACAACATATGGTGTGAGTCTGAAACAGATAAGAGGTAGAGTTATCAAGCAAACAGTAGAGAGAACATTCTCATTTATGCTGCTGCTCAGATTTTTCACGACTGGCACGTGTAGCTTATTTTGTCGGCCAATCACAAGTCATCAAAGTGGCACTGGTCTCTGGGTGCCGTGACATGCATGTTGGAATTAAAATGACGCAGTTAAAAGTGAAATGACAGAATTGTCTACAACAACCATGAGCCAACAGGTAGGCTGCTGCTTAATATTTAGAATGGAGTTGTTGTAATTGTGTAGGATGGGGACGGGTAGCGTAGCAGGGTTTCTCAACTCCACGATATACAGTGCCTTGCGAAAGTATTTCGGCCCACTTGAACTTTGTGACCCTTTGCCACATTTCAGGCTTCAAACAAAGATAACTATTTTTTTTGTGAAGAATCAACAAGTGGGACACAATCATGAAGTGGAACGACATTTATTGGATATTTCAAACTTCTTTAACAGATCAAAAACTGAACAATTGGGCATGCAAAATTATTCAGCCCCCTTAAGTTAATACTTTGTAGCGCCACCTTTTGCTGCGATTACAGCTTTAAGTCGCTTGGGGTATATCTATCAGTTTTGCACATCGAGAGACTGAATTTTTCCCATTCCTCCTTGCAAAACAGCTCGAGCTCAGTGAGGTTGGATGGAGAGCATTTGTGAACAGCAGTTTTCAGTTCTTTCCACAGATTCTCGATTGGATTCAGGTCTCGACTTTGACTTGGCCATTCTAACACCTGGATATGTTTATTTTTGAACCATTCCATTGTAGATTTTGCTTTATGTTTTGGATCATTGTCTTGTTGGAAGACAAATCTCCATCCCAGTCTCAGGTCTTTTGCAGACTCCATCAGGTTTTCTTCCAGAATGGTCCTGTATTTGGCTCCATCCATCTTCCCATCAATTTTAACCATCTTCCCTGTCCCTGCTGAAGAAAAGCAGGCCCAAAACCATGATGCTGCCACCACCATGTTTGACAGTGGGGATGAGGTGTTCAGGGTGATGAGCTGTGTTGCTTTTACGCCAAACGTATCATTTTGCATCGTTGCCAAAAAGTTCAATTTTGGTTTCATCTGACCAGAGCACCTTCTTCCACGTTTGGTGTGTCTCCCAGGTGGCTTGTGGCAAACTTTAAACAACACTTTTTATGGATATCTTTAAGAAATGGCTTTCTTGCCACTCTTCCATAAAGGCCAGATTTGTGCAATATACGACTGATTGTTGTCCTATGGACAGAGTCTCCCACCTCAGCTGTAGATCTCTGCAGTTAATCCAGAGTGACCATGGGCCTCTTGGCTGCATCTCTGATCAGTCTTCTCCTTGTATGAGCTGAAAGTTTAGAGGGACGGCCAGGTCTTGGTAGATTTGCAGTGGTCTGATACTCCTTCCTTCCATTTCAATATTATCACTTGCACAGTGCTCCTTGGGATGTTTAAAGCTTGGGAAATCGTTTTGTATCCAAATCCGGCTTTAAACTTCTTCACAACAGTATCTCGGACCTGCCTGGTGTGTTCCTTGTTCTTCATGATGCTCTCTGCGCTTTTAACGGACCTCTGAGACTATCACAGTGCAGGTGCATTTATACGGAGACTTGATTACACACAGGTGGATTGTATTTATCATCATTAGTCATTTAGGTCAACATTGGATCATTCAGAGATCCTCACTGAACATCTGGAGAGAGTTTGCTGCACTGAAAGTAAAGGGGCTGAATAATTTTGCATGCCCAATTTTTCAGTTTGATTTGTTAAAGAAGTTTGAAATATCCAATAAATGTCATTCCACTTCATGATTGTGTCCCACTTGTTGGTTCTTCACAAAAAAAATACAGTTGTATCTTTGTTTGAATCCTGAAATGTGGCAAAAGGTCGCAAAGTTCAAGGGGGCCGAATACTTTCGCAAGGCACTGTATGCCTTCGGAGTTAGGTTGCACAAATGTGGGCGGAGTGTACCTTCAACTACAGAGTCTCTGTTAGTCGATACAACCACGGACAGTTTCCGCATATTTGATTAATATTTAATTAAATAGTACATTTTATTAAATAATTTCCACAAGGAAAGAAAGGCAGGCAGCTACAGAGGACATAGGTAAGTGTTTAAGAATTATTATTATTTATTTTTTAAAGTATCGCCTGACAGCGGCTCGATGTAGTCAGAGATACAGTCCACACACTCATCTCCATGCAAATCCATTGATGTACATTGTGGAGTTGAGAAAAATGTGGCTAGGGAAAGCGCAGCCTATGTAGCCACAAATAGCCAACCCAGCTAGCTAGCTTAACGAGCTTCTCTTCTCTGTCTGATGCAATCAAAACCGGTACCATGTCATCACACTGGATGATGAATAACCTACAGTAGTTACAGTAACTACTGAGTGTCAGTTTGGCTGCCGTGGTCTTTCAATCTCGCCACTCAGACACACAGCCCCTCCCCCCACCTGCTGATCTCTGTGTGCGCATCAACAGCTTAAGTTAATAACAATTTATTTTATTTTATTATTCTGCCGCTTCCCTCACTTGGATCAGATCTAGACACAACCGGGTCTATACGGGGCCAGGTCTAGTTGTCCTTGGGTCTGTTCGGACTGGGTTTCCAGATTTTAAATTGTTATTTGAGTAAGACTCGGGTCCATTTTGGAATGTCTTCCAACTTGTTGGTCCTGAGAAGACCTCAGAGAAAACAACACATGGAATGATGCAAATTGAGTGTGTGAAACAAAACAAATGTGAACCGATAGTATTCAGCAGCAGACATGGCTCCCAGTTGAAGTTGCCCTGAGGCACAGATCTAGGATCAGCTTACCCTCCCTGAATCCCTGAGACGTCCTTTTCCTGTTGAAAAGCGATATCCCATGTATAAACACAATGAGGTGCACACACACTAAAGGGTAAAAAGAGAAAGTGTTTTTTTAGACAACTGCCAACTTCAAGGAGTAGGGCATTCAAGGAGTTGGCTTGATGGGAAGTCATGTCATCGGCCTCCCCCTTGCTTGAGGAACAATAAAGGAGCAATGGAGAACAAACGAGGGAGAAAAAAAAACTAGACATCTTAGTCGGACTGAGAGTGGAATTTTTGCATATGCACCACGGGTTTTGAAATTCAATTTGCTATAGAATTTTTTATATTTTTAATTTTTAAATGGTTTCAGGTTTAAAATATCACCCTCAATGTGAATGAAGTGGACAGGAAAGTGTGTGGTGTGTGTTTGGCAAATATGGAGTTGTAGGTTAATCTTATTCAGATTCATACAACATACACACACCAACACACACCAACGCACACAGAGGGTCATTTTTGTCAAAAGTGTATTTTCATGAGAGAGTATCTTTACATAAACACAGAACTGTCGGTCAAAGAGGCTTTTCAGATGGGGGCTCTTTGCACATCACGCACACACTTAAAGATAGAGTACACACACACATACAAACAGAGATTGAAAACGCTGACACAGAGCACTTTGCTGCACGGCCCAGGCCAAGGAAAGCCCATGAGGCTGGCTGTCTGGTTTATGGTTTCTCCATTTCCTCAAGACCGGGGTGGGCTGTGGAGCTAAATAAGCCACTTTACCCTGGAATTAGTGGGAAGACAGGTCTCTCCCTCACACACAGAAACAAACGCATGCGTAAACACAAACATGCATGCACACAATCTCTACAAAACAGATTTTAAAAAAAATAATAATCTTGTTTTTGAAGATCTCAGCTCAGGTTTAGAAACCAAATCAATAACTTTTACAGTATCAGTAATAGAGCCCTGCTTTTTAAACATTGCATACAAGGCTCCTCATTCCAATTAAGGGCACACCTGTAGATTTATATTCCAGACTCTGACATTCCTCATTCTAATATGGAGTATAATAGAGTACCACAGTATGAGTCATAGTACCCATAAATGGTTCCAATCATTTTTCACCACTCCATTTTACCTCAGAGGATTTTATAAACACTTCAAATAAAGGTCTGCGTTTCATATAGGCTTATCCTGGTTTGACGATGAGAATGGGGGCGTGCTCGGTCCTCATTTTCCTGTAGGCCACAATCCTCTTTGTCTTGATCACGTTGAGGGACAGATTGTTGTCCTGGCATCACACAGCCAGGTCTCTGAACTCCTCCTAATAGGCTGTCTCATCGTTGTCGGTAATCAGGCCTACCCCCGTTATGTCATCGGCAAACTTGGTGTTGGAGTCATGCCTGGCCATGCAGTCGTGGGTGAACAGGGAGTACAGGAGGGGACTGAGCACACACCCCTGAGAGGCCTCCATGTTGAGGATCAGCGTGGCGGATGTGTTGTTCCCTACCCTTACCACCTGGGGGTGCCCTGTCAGGAAGTTGAGGATCCAGTTGTTTAGTCTGAGGGTCCTTAACTTAGTGATGAGCTTTGAGGACACTATGGTGTTGAACGCTGAGCTTTACTCAATGAATAGCATTCACATAGGTGTTGCTTTTGTCCAGGTGGGAAAGGGCAGTGTGAGTGCAATAGAGATGGCATCATCTGTGGATTTGTTGGGGTGGTAAAACTAAAATAATGATTATACAAATATAATTTTAAGAAGTCAGTTGCAAGAAAGATTTACACAGTTATCAAAATGTCACGCCAGGGTAAACCTACACAGTCCTTATTTTAAGTGTTTCTAAAATCCCCTATTGGAAAAATGGTGGGAAATCAATTGGAACCATTTCCCTGTTATTATGACACCTCCACTGTGGGGCTCTATTGCTTTGCATTGTTAGGCATTACGGCACTGTTGGCGCAAGGGAAATAAGCATTTAACGACACCCGCGATAACATCTTATTTTCCACCATAATTTGCAAATAAATTCATTAAAAATCCTACAATGTGATTTTCTGGATTTTTTTTTCTCATTTTGTCTGTCAATAGTTGAAGTGTACCTATGATGAAAATTACAGGCCTCTCATCTTAAGTGGGAGAACTTGCACAATTGGTGGCTGACTAAATTATTTTTTGCCCCACTGTATATGTACAGCACATACACAACATGACCAAAAGTATGGACACCTGCGCAAACATTTCCTTTCAAAATCATGGGCATTAAATTAAGTCTGCCCCCCCCTTTGCTGCAATAACAGCCTGCACTCTTCTGGGAAGGCTTTCCACTAGATGTTGAAACGTTGCTCCGGGGACTTGCTTCCATTCAGCGACAAGGGTGTTGGTAAGATCACGCAATTAGGCCTGGCTCGCAGTCGGCATTCCAATTCATCCCAAACGTGTTCGATGGGGTTGTCAGGGCTCTGTGCAGGCCTGTCATGTTCTGAAATGTGATTTGATTTTCATCATCTCTAGCACCATACCAGTATCCACATTTGTGAAAACAGCATGTTTAAAAACAACGTTTTAAAAACAATGATATTCAAAGACAGATTTATGGTGATGTGGTGAGTAAGAAAACACCCTCCCTCTGGCTAGAAACTGGTTGCACGTAATTTAAACGTAATTTAAAAAAATTAAAACTCAACCACAGATCATAGAAACTGTGTTTTCACATATATAGGCACTGGTATGGTGCTGGAGATTGAGAAGTGGTGGAATTGCCCTTAAGGGCAAATCAATGAATATCCTGCGAGAAACAAAGGCTTATCTCGTTCGTTATCCAGTCCAACACATGAACCCAGAATCCTATGAGGAAGATGTCCTAACGTTCCTATGACAACCACGGAGGAAGGCAAGGCACACTCTCTCACACACACATATATGCTGTCGACAGACAGGGATGGATGCACGCAAAAGACAACTTCCCTCATGAAGACAGAAAGGGGCGGGGATTGAGGGTATGAAAGGGGAAGTAGGCCAAATATAGGAATAGTATAATGAGCTGGGTTCCTATCGTTACATGTCCTCCTCCACTCTATCCCATCTTTCACTTAATCCAACTAGTCGACAGCAGAAACCCTCATTCTACCCCACTGCTAAATTTCCCAGAGGCCCGAGAGGAGCAGTTTCTGTCCGAGTGTGTAGGTATGCACTGTTCGAATAGGCTACTTGTAAAATGCATCTTCAGCTCCTCCCCTCACTTGAGGGCATCACCATGTAGGCCTAGCCATCTACTACCCTTGCTTTCATCAATCCGATAGTGTGAGATCAGTGATGACCTCAAGGACTGAAGGGAGGAAAGATGGAAAAAGGAAGCATTTTAACAGTATCAGAACAGGGCCTCTTGCTTTTTTTTCCTGAGTGAATTGAGTGGAGCAGGTTGAGAGTCACTTTATTGCTGTGTTAGTCATGGACACGTTTGAAGTGGAGCTGAGGCAAAGGAGTCACAACAACAGAGCTGATTGCGTCAGAGAGCAAGTCGATAAGGAGGCTCAATCCATCTCACCAAACAGAAGGCTAGTCGCTAGGCTACATACATCTGGGTCGAGGGTCAGGTTAAGGACTACCACTGAAGAGCAGAACAGATGTGGAATCATGGATAGAAATAGAGCGGATTTAAATAATGAAATGGATAAGTAGATCTACATTCTCCATTCTATTTTCGAAAATAAATGAATGTCTCTCCCTCTCTCGCTTTTAACATACCTTTCAAACAAAAACATTTTTTGAACCAAGCATCTCGCCAAATTTATCTGGAAGTCTATACTTTTTTTTCCCCCCGGCCAAACAAACTAATCACGATTACGGAAGTTCTGCCTACGGCTTAGTACATAGCCGTAATGCTGAGGAGGCATTGGCACACAGTCATTAAAACTTGTTTTCAACCACTCCACAAATTCCTAGTTCTTAAACTATAGTTTAAGCAAGTCGGTGGGGACATCTATTTTGTGCATGACAAGTAATTTTTCCAACAATTGTTTACAGACAGATTATTTCACTGTATCACATTTCCAGTAGGTCAGAAGTTTACATACACTAAGTTGACTGTACCTTTAAACAGCTTGGAAAATTCCAGAAAATTAAGTCTTTGCTTTAGAAGCTTCTGGTAGACTAATTGACATAATTGGAGGTGTACCTGTGGATGTATTTCAAGGCCTACCTTCATGGCACCATGGGAAAATAAAAAAGAAATCCACCAAGACTTCAGAAAAATAATTGTAGACCTCCACAAGTCTGGTTCATCCTTGGCAGCAATTTCCAAACGCTTGAAAGTACCACATTCATCTGTACAAACAATAGTACGCAAGAATAAACACCATGGGACCACACAGCCGACATACCGCTCAGAAAGGAGACGCATTCGGTCTCCTAGAGATGAACGTACCTTGTGCGAAAAGTGCAAATCAATCCCAGAACCGCAGCAAAGGACCGTGTGAAGATGCTGGAGGAAACATGTATAAAAGTATCTATATCCACAGTAAGACGAGTCCTATATCAAAATAACCTGAAAGGCCGCTCAGCAAGGAAGAAGACACTGCTCCAAAACCGCCATCAAAAAGCCAGACTACGGTTTGCAACTGCACATGGGGATAAAGATCCTACTTTTTGGAGAAATGTCCTTGTTTCATCAGACCAGATCTGATGAAACAAAAATATAACCGTTTGTCCATAATGACCATTATGTTTGGAGGAAAAAGGGGGAGGCTTGCAAGCCAAAGACCACCATCTCAACCGTGAAGGAAAGGGGTGGGAGCATCATGTTGTGGTGGTGCTTTGCTGCATGCACTTCACAAAAAAGAGATGGCATCATGAGGCAGGAAAATGTGGATATATTGAAGCAACATCTCAAGACATCAGTCAGGAAGTTAAAGCTTGGTCACAAATTAGTCTTCCAAAATGGACAATGACCCCAAGCATACATCAGAGTTGTGGCAAAATGGCTTAAGGATAACAAAGTCAAGGTATTAGAGTGGCCATCACAAAGCCCTGACCTCAATCCTATTGAAAATTTGTAGCAGAACTGAAAAAGCGTGTGTGAGCAAGGAGGCCTTACAAGCCTGACTCCGTTACACCAGCTCTGTCAGGAGAAATGGGCCACAATTCACCCAACTTATTGAGGGAGGCTTGTGGAAGGCTACCTGAAACATTTGACCCAAGTTAAACAATTTAAAGGCAATACTGCCAAACACTAATTGAGTGCATGTAAACTTCTGACCCATTGGGAATGTGATGAAAGGAATAAAAGCTGAACTAAATCATTTTCTACTATCATTCTGACATTTCACATTAAAATTACAAGTAGTGATCCTAACTGACCTAAAACAAGGAATTTTTACAGGGATTAAAAGTCAGGAATTGTGAAAAACTGAGTTTAAATGTATATGTACACTTCCGTCTTCTATTGCAACCATACTCAAAGGTTTGGAGTAACTTACAAATTCTTGTTTTTGAACACATTTTTTGTCCATTAAAATATCAAATTGATCCGAAATACAAACGTAGACATCGTTAATATTGTAAATGATTAATGTAGCTTTTTTTTGTGTGTGTGTGTTTTCTACCTAGGCGTAAAGGGGCCCATTATCAGCAATCACTCGTGTTCCAATGGCACATTGTGTTAGCTAATCAAAGTTTAGCATTTAAAAAAAGGCTAATTGAACATTAGAAAACCCTTTTGCAATTATGTTAGCACAGCTGAAAACTGTTGATCTGATTAAAGAAGCAAAAAAACTGAATATCTCATAAAATACTGTACTACTCCTTTCACAGAACAGCAAACTGGCTAACCAGAATAGAAAGAGGAGTAGGATGCCCCAGTGCACAACTGAGCAAGAGGACAAGTATCTAGTTTGAGAAACAGACGCCTTACAAGTCCTCAACTGGCAGCTTCATTAAATAGTACCCGTAAAATACCAGTCTCAACATCAGTAAAGAGGCAACTCCGGGATGCTGGCCTTTTAGGCAGAGTTGCAAAGACAAAGCCATATCTCAGACTGGCCAATAAGTGGGCCTTTGTAGATAATTAAAAAATGAAAAACATTCTAGCTGCTATAGTCATTTACAACATTAAATGTCTACACTCTGATCAATTTGATGCCATTTCAAAATGACCCCCCCAAAAAACATTAAGCTTTTCTTTCAAAAACAAGGACATTTCTAAGTGACTCCAAACTTCTGAACAGTAGCACACACACACGTTAAAAGTTGACACCTACTCATTCAAGCGTTTATTTTTATTAAAAACTATGAAATCACATAGTAACCAGAAAAGTATATAAAAAAGTAGCTACAGTCATGGCCAAAAATTGAGAATGACAAATATTATCTTCCAAAGTTTGCCGCTTCAGTGTCTTTAGATATTTTTGTCAGATGTAATTATACTTCAGTATTCCATAGTAACAAGCATTTCATAAGTGTCAAAGGCTTTTGACAATTACATGAAGTTGATGCAAAGAGTCTATATTTGCAGTGTTGACCCTTCTTTTTCAAGACCTCTGCAATCTACCCTGGCATGCTTCTGGGCCACATCCTGACTGATGGCAGCCCATTCTTGCATAATCAAAGCTTGGAGTTTGTCAGAATTTGTGAGTTTTTGTTTGTCCACCCACAAGTTCTCAATGGGATTAAGGTCTGGGAAGTTTCCTGGCCATGGACCCAAAATATAGATGTTTTGTTCCCCGAGCCACTTAGTTATCACTTTTGCCTTATGGCAAGGTGCTCCATCATGCTGGAAAAGGCATTGTTCGTCAAACTGTTCCTGGATGTTTGGGAAAATTTGCTCTCGGGATGTGTTGGTACCATTCTTTATTCATGGCTATGTTCTTAGGCAAAATTGTGAGTGAGCCCACTCCCTTGGCTGAGAAGCAACCCCACACATGAATGGTCTACGAATGCTTTACAGGACTGATGGTAGCGCTCACCTTGTCTTCTAGAAAACACTTTTTTAGTTACTACATGATTCCATGTGTCATTTCATAGTTTTGATGATGTCGTCACTATTATTCTACAATGTAGAAAATAGTAAAAATAAAGAAAAACCCTTGAATGAGTAGGTGCGTTCAAACATTTGGCGCACACAAACATTTCAGGGTAACCTAAGTGCATCATCTGATTAATGAACAAAAATGTGTGTTGTGTTATTTGGATAGGCTGTGTAAATTGATGAGGGGAAAAATAAAAAAATTGAATAAGGCTGTAACGTAACAAAAAGTGGAAAAAGTCAAGGGGTCTGAATTACACGTGACCAATAAGGCCTAAACTATAGCTTATAATCGCATCAATAAATCTGTTACTCTGAACACCTTAACAGCAAAATGGATGCAGATGACAGTCGAAATGGGGTAATGTTTGGTTGTGCAGGAGGTAAAAGGTGGGAAGTCAGAAGTGTAGAATAAATTTGACTAATTGTGGAAAATACTGGATCAAGAAAAAAAAAGAAAATTGGTAAAGAGCAAGCGTTGTTCATATTATGCATGCCAAACAGGTCCGGTTAGATTACAATAGCCATTTTTTCTGACCATGGGGAACAAACTAAATAAATGATAAGCGTAATAGAGAGCATTGTAATGTTTTTTTTGGGGGGGGGAGCCTTTATTACAGCAAAGACTAAAAACTAGCATGAATTTGGGAATGCAATTGATGACATGGAATTGTTTATGCCAATTGTTCAAGGGTCAGTTTGTTATTTTATACCTAAAATGCTTGATTGCATTTCAAATCATGAATGACTCATTTGCTGTGTGATGACATGAAAAAAAAGGAATGATTGACACAGTAGCCTATAGAAGTATTGAAATATAGGCGTAAGTAAGTTACAGTATAGAGACTAAACAGGATGCGCTCTTTGGCCAACAGCTCAATGGTAGTTATACAAGGCGGCTATACTAAGCCTACTAATGATAACAAGGAGATCAAGAAAAATGTGGGGTTTTCTGAATATAAATTTGTCAGACAGTTTGGAAGTGTAAACTATAAATAAAATATGCAATACCAGAGAGGCGGTTCTAACGAAAAGCCTTTATTACAGCATAGCAAAGATTAAAAACAGCCGACGTGGTTGCATGGGGTTTGGTGCTCACGGAATCAGTAGGCTATTAAACAAACTCACCGGCAATAAGCAGGATCTGTCTAATTTGTGTAGATATATAAAAGCCAGGCGCAGTTAACAGTTAGGCTGTTGATGGCAGACATAATTAAGGAGGGGTTTCCGCTCTCCTCACTTTTCTTAACAGCCCTTGCCTTCATTTTCTCGTCTCCTAACTCCACTTCTGCCTCCAACATGCTGGGTAACTTTCCTTTAATGCACATAGCAACATGGTCTAGGAAAAAGGCACCATTTCAACAGCGCACTGACGTTTCAGAACCGTGGACAGCGACCGCTAACTAACACAGGAGAAGGAGCATTTCTTATATTGTATATTGCTTATATTACATGCTTATTTCAATAGCACATGTCGGAGTGATGGACTGTGCGACCCCCACAGCCTCCACAATGGATTAGTCCCCCCAAACAGGAACAAAATCAGACCGGTGTCTTGTACACCATTTTATTTATTTTTTGATTCTACTGCTGCTCGACTAAAGAAATCTTGGTCGACCAACAGCCTATCGACCAGTCGATTAAAATGGGGTCATTCTTAAAGAAAACTATTCATTTCATGTGCATGGTAGTCAATTAGCATAATTAATCTCAAAAATATGCCTTTCTATTCTTTTGAAAATACATTAATACTTATTTGTTTTAGGCAGGTCCTAAGAAACACTAATGGATTTCTTTGTGATGTGTATATTTAATGGATTTATTCAAATAGACATCCAGCCACTCCTAAACTTGCCTGCACGGGAGACATAAAAGGCTTATCCTGCAAGAATGTGGTTATAAATTGGGTTCTAAAAAACATTGCCAGATTACATGTGGGAATACTTGGAAACAGATGCTCAAATAAAATCACTTAAGAGCTGATATCCTGGTGTTTTTTCCCCCACCTGTTGGGAACACTGCCGTAAAGTCTGAGAGGGTATAAAAATAAACTTGCTTGAGAATCTTCTACATGACAGAGATTCCAGGGCAATTAGCCTATATATTTTTCCCCCCCAAATGTAAACTACACTATTTTGCCATGGGGGGTGTTTGGAGCCAAGATGGTGGCTTTAGTTCACTCTATTCTGTCTATATGGCTCTGCACCACCAAGCCACCAGTGTTGTTTCTTCAAGCTGTCTGGCACCGGCTCCCTGGAGATTTAGTGTCTTAAATCCCAGAGGGATTAGAGAGATTTGGGGATCTGGGGCAGTGGCCCAGTCTGAACAGCCTCACTGAGACTCAGTCAACTGAATGAAATAGGACCAGTTAGTTATAGCGGTGAGAGGGTAAAACATTAAAAGGCTAGCCTAACAACCTCCATGGTACTGCCCTACTTATATAGATTTACAGTTGAAAACATGTCACCTCTAGGAGAGGCACATTCCTACACTGAAAAGAAATGTCCTCTTCTCCCACACTTTCAAATGTCTTCTGGATGATATCAACCAGCCATTTATAAATCCCCTCCATTTACAGGCCTACTCCATCTTAATTCTCACACTTCTTATCCTTCACTAGGCCGTCAACAATACATCTAATCTCTTATGCTAAAACGTTTATTATACTGCCATTTACTTTGTGTTGGTATTCTTTTCTTACTGTTGCATTGTCGAGAAGAAACCAGCAAGTAAACATTTAGTGGATGATGTACACCGTGCATATCCAGTACGACTAATAAAATGCAAGTAAAAATAGTTTAGTTTAAAGTGCTACTCACAACAAAAAGTGGCTGTACTTTAATAATTAGACAACTTTTACTTCACTACATTCCTAAAGAAAACACATTTACTTTTTTACTCCGTACATTTTCCCTGAGACCGAAAAGTATGTTTATTTTGAATGCAAAGTATTAGCAAGAGAACATCCCTGGTCATCCCTACTGTTGCTGATCTGGCAGATTCACTAAATGCACATGCTTCATTTGTTAATGATGTCAGTGTTGGTGTCCCCCCCCTTGCGATCTGTATAAAAAAATATATATTTAAAAACTTTGAATTTGAAATCATTTACATGTTTACTTTTGATACTTATGTATAATTAAAACCAAATACGTTGACTTTTACTCAAGTAGTATTTTACTGGGTGACTTTCACTAGTCATTTTCCATTTTTTAAAATATATAAAAAGGTACATTTACTCAAGTATAACAATTGGCTACTTGTTCCACCACTGATAAAACATGAAACTCTTCCAATGCTTTCACTCTATAAATGCAGCCTACTGTAGGGCTGACCAAATTAAGCCGACAGGCTGTTGGTCGACCAAGATTGTTTTAGTCGAGCAGTGGCAAATTTTTTTAATGAAATGTTATGGCACACGAGACACTTGTCTGATTCATGCCTGTGAGTGGACTAATCCATTGCCGAGGCCACAGGGATGGCACACCAGAAGTACATTTACCATTAATTACCGTCATTTCTAATCTACAATGTTTGGTTATGGTCATTTATGTTAATGTATTCATCACCACCACAGTTTTACCATTGTCATAGTGGGCGTGGACACGGTTTGCAGACAGCACAACCCAGGTTACACTTGTGAGGAAAAAAAGTTTGGGTTTTTTCAATCCATTTATAAGCTGTACATTTATTAATTGTCTTTTGTTTGGAGTGCTCCTGTCAATCTTGAGTAAGGACACTGTACTGTTGATTTTATTCAAACATAGGTTGTGTCGATATGGAAAAATACAAGTTTAAACATTTCGATCAAGCGATTGGTTGATAGAACGGACGACCAAGATTTGTTGTTGTCGTAGTCAGGGACAGCCCTAGCCTATTGTCAACCTCCATCCATCTACCTCAATCTTGCTCCTTCCATCCAGCCTCCCCAGGCCAGCAGCAGTGTCCTGTGCTCTCCTGTAGATAAAAGGTGACCCTGCTTGGCTGAAATCAATAGGTTTCCTTCCTGAATTAGTCAAGGTCCCAGTGTAAGGCGGGACTCTAAAGAGAGTGCAGGATGTGTGTGTCTGACCCATTACTTTGAAGAACGCGTTTGAGTACGTAGGGCTACATAGTCCTCTAAAACAAAAGCAGCAATACATACCTATTTGAGCTGCACCAGCGACCATTAAGGCCTACAGTGCCACCATTTAGCAGAGTGAGTCTATAGAAAGTCTATCCAGATGGGTTGTCTAGTGTGGAATTAAGGTTGTTATCTCTTCACAGGAATAACGTTATCGAACACTATAAAAACCGCAAACAAGTTTTCCCCTCAACACAAAACAACTGACAATACATCCAACCTGAAACACAATGCAACTTGACACATTCAGGTGGCAAGCTAATAATAGAAACATGGCTTCACAATTCATTTACCATTATCATACTAGCATATGGATTGTCATGTTTAGCACTGCCAGTGACTAATTAAATAACATCTTTCCTCTGTATCACACTATAAAAGGTCTGACCTCGATCCTTCTCCCAAATGAAACAAGTGGATTAATGAATAAACCGGGGGGGGGGGTGCTCAATATTCTCTGAACCCGGTGCCCGCCTCACTACTATAGTGTCTGGGTGGAAGGCCACAGCCTACCTGGGTGCCTCTGTGGTACCTTCTTCAGCTAATGACATAAAAACAGATAAGTGGCTTTTCAACACACACCACCCCCCCAGCAAAATTAATCTCGCTCACCCACCCACACTTCCGTGTACATAGAAAAGTCAGTGCTAATTGGGATGAAATAATAGGGCTCGAGTGGCACAGTGGTCCAAGGCACTGAATCTCAGTGCAAGAGGCGTCATTAGTCTCTGGTTTGAATCCAGGCTGTATCACATCTGGCCGTGATTAAAGAGTCCCACAGGGTGGTGCACAATTGGCCCAGCAACGTCCGGGTTCGGCCGTCATTGTAAATAAGATTTTGTTCTTCACTGACATGCCTAGTTTTAAAAATATATATATTTAATACTGTGAAGTCTAATACTGAGTTTTATGTTGATCTGTGGATTTCTTGAACATTATTAGGCCCATTTCACAGGAAATTAAGATTCTAGCCAAGATTCTCTCCCTGTCTAAATCCAGTCATGCTGTAGAATCAAGTCAATGTAGTAAGAAGCCGTCAATTTTTTCCTTACATCTCTTTCTTCCCTCCACCCCTCACAGTCTTTGTAGCAGATTAGACAGGGTGCTAGGCCCAGACTAAATCAAAAGCCCTTGATGGCTCCACTGTAACAGGATGTCACCACACACACATGGGCTGCTATGGAGTTCTGTAACATGTGTATCCTGTAGTACTGTGTGTGCGCGTGCACCGACTAATGTAGGCTAACATGTGGGGAAATTATTAATGGGCTATTAAATGTTGGCTAGACACCAAGACGTGTGTAGACTATCCCATCCAGGCGACCTCTATGCTAGTGCACTTGAGTTTCCATATTGTTGTATAATGCTCTATGAAAACCATTTGGTTCCTTTCTATGGGCTACCAGTAACTCCTGTCAATACAATGAGCCAGTCAAGGCAAAGTGGCACAGCATGACCCATGCCCAAAGACAAACACCCAGTCTCATTCACTCTCCCAGACAGACACCCACCCACTCACGCACTCTGCTGTTTCTCAGAACTGACAGCCATCTATCCAATGACCCAGGGTGGCCTTCGTCTTAGTTTATTTTCTTCATCCCTCTATGCTTATCAATCTCATCACCATCTTTCCCTCTGCCTCCCTCTTTTTCATCTAGATTGTTCCGTTACCCAGTAAACGGCACCGTACCGACAAAAAAGCTTTTAAACGATGCAGAATAATAATTATTTTCCTGACACTTGTCATAGACCCATACAAGATTACTTTGAATATAGCCAAAGGGAGCGTGATAAGATCATAGTTAGAGTCCCTTTTTGACATACCGGGAGGTAATTCTGACCTCTCGAAAGAACTGTTACATGTATCTAAGCGCCAGACGAGAACGCATCTACATATAGTCACTCTTAGTGATTATGTGCGTCAAGGCATTATTCCACGGGGACTCAGGTGGCAAAAAGAACCATCATTGGGACAGCGCACAGATGATTTCTGTGAGCGCTGGTGTGCCATCCTGAACAACATGCTCTATTGATTTAATGACATGAATAGTTGACCAGTTGAAAAGAAATTTTATTGACATGGATAACACAATTAAAAGACAAATGCACAGCTCTACAAATAGCTGTTAATGGTGATGGCATATTCAATGAACTGATGAAAACTAACCAAGCGCTCCAGGACAAGTTGTCTACAGAAATAAAAGGAACCTTTTTTTAAAAAATCAAGAAATTAAACCAAGACAAAAAAGGCCGAGGATAAAGTCTACTTCTGGAGAAACCCTGACAAGGGAGGTCCTGCTCCTCCTCTCCATGGCAGGCGCAGGAGGGATGCCGCTTACTTCGATCCATCAAAGCTCTACAACCAGCGCCTCGTCGGCTTCCAGTGGTAGTTTTTTTATTCAACGAGAGACTGGACAGACGGAAGGGCAGAGGTGGCCGCAGGCACGCGCATCGACGAGATGCTGCACCCGACGGGGTAAGAAGAAACGACTATCAGAGGTAGAGGAGACCGTTCACACGGTCCCAGAACCCACAGGACTGAGTGTCTTTAGTTTATCAAGCAAGATATTGAGCCATGCCCATGTCTCTTTGCTTAAAAGATAAGTCTCTAATGTGTTTTCGGACCTTCCCTTGGTCGTATTCTCCCGGGGCAGAAATCTCAGAGACCAATTGGTACGCTCTGATTTACCACCAAGAAATTCCTGAACAATGTCCATTTGCACCCCTACTGGATGGAAATTACAAGTGGCTGTGCTCAATGCAATGGCAGTTATAAATTCAAACACCCACAAACAGGGAAATCGATCCCAATCAAAGGTGTTATTACGTGCTCCACTATAAGGCAGTTATTTATCTTATAATTTGTCCTTGTGGTAAAAATTGTGGGTAAAACAAAGCACGTATCTCAGAGCATCGTAGCACCATTAGGTGTAAACACTTGACTTACCCAGTTGCGGCTCACTTTTTGGGGGCAGGCCACTCGATTGTCTCTGCATTATACTGGCATCGAACATGTCACCCTCCCTAGGAGAGGGGGTGACCTTGATAATTTATTGTTAAAACTAGAGGCTGCATGGATCTTTAACTTAAAGAGCCTTGTTCCCTTCAGTCTCGACGTAGACTGATGTGAAGCCATTCTTGTGATTGTGACTTTGTAATTGTTTGTAAGCTTGTGTAGTCTAAAATGAATCTGATCGTATGCTATCCATTTGTATGCCGTTTTTTGCATGCCATTTTAATATTTGATAATTAACCAATGATATTAGGCCACTCTTGGCCATGATTACAGACACCTGTGTCTTATGACAATATAAACAAGTCATTCCGCAGTGTTTGTGATTACACCCTGATGAAGACAGCTTGACTGTCGAAACGTTGGTAATTACATTTTGGCATCTGAGCTCCTAGAGTGTGCAGCTCTTTTATTTTCAACTTTTCTACTCCGCCAGCCAGCACCTCACCTAAATAGTTGTGAGTTTATTTTTCTTCTATAGTGTTTAAGTTAAATGTCTAAAACCAGACTTAAAATATAATTGAGCCATCTTATTGGATTAGATCCTATTTGAGAACTAAAAAAATCACCAAAATAAAAGCTAGACCGTCAAGGAGAATGTAAAATAAATTACATGACACCATTGATTTTGATTTTGTTTGAGTTACTCAGATAACCCTACGCAAAAGGCATAAGCCATGGCAAAATATGAATAATTGCAGGACACTAGCTTTAGAAGTATTAAAACGTTATCTTGCCCCATGACAAAATTGGGTAGTATTACAGGACATTTTCTTTAAAAACAAAATGTTCTGTGGCCAAGAGGGCCTCTAAAACCATGTCATTGCTCACACCTCCCTCCCCCACCTCAGTTTACTCACCCAACATCCAAAACCTTATTCCTTAGGGTGGTACAGCACTAAATTGACCTTATGACAGTTTCCCTAGACACTGGACTCTTACGGACTTAACTGGAAAAGCCATCAGGCGTCAAACCACATGGAACACACAGACCACATACTGTATGACCTCACTGGATCACAGGACAGCTCAGTCTGTCTGTGGCAGCCAAATACAGACACATTATGAAACCACACTGTAATGAATGAACACACCCCAGACACGGCAAACCACACAGACATGAAGTATAGCCTACACAAAGGATCATCAACTAGTCAGCCGCGGGACAATTTCTTTCTTGGGGGGGGAACTTTCTTTCTTGGGGGGGGGGATTATCGGGGTTGCAGGAACATAATTGAAAATCATTGGGCTTCTTGCAGTCAGAGAAGTTTTAGTCAAATATTCCAGTAAATCAAACCTGGCTTACATTTGTATATGATCATGTGTCTAATATGCATAGAAATACTTGGGAACAGATGTCCCAAATTAAAATCCATTCGAGCAGATTTCCTGGTATTTTGACAGTTCATGTCCAATAATGAAATTCACCCCCCCCCCCAAATGGGAACAAATAAAACCACATTGGGGAACACTGGCTTACACAACCACACACTAGAATTGGATCACACACACACACTCTAAAAGTCCCCTTGAACACCCAGCCAGACATCGACTCACCACAACATGACAAACAAGGATGGGGGAAACCTGACCATCTGTCATCTAAATGCAAATGAGAAGTGCCGTCACTCGGCTCACTAAAGACAGATCTTGATTCTCTGGGAATGAGAATAAATAACTTTAGAGAAGATGGGGGACACAAGGTTAGTCTTGCAGCCACCTACGCTTCTTTGTTAAATCACCTGGTATGAAATATTGTGCCCATGTTAAAACACATAGTGAATATAGAGATGCAGAAACAGAGACCGAGTGAGAGAGAGAGTTGTCTGAACACCTATGATGGTTGAGCGTGTGCCACCAAATGCAAAAGTTACCCCAGATATAAGCAGAGCCCTGTCCCCCAGGGCTCTGTTCTAGGCCCTCTCCTATTCTCGCTATACACCAAGTCACTTGGCTCTGTCATAACCTCACATGGTCTCTCCTATCATTGCTATGCAGACGACACACAATTAATCTTCTCCTTTCCCCCTTCTGATGACCAGGTGGCGAATCGCATCTCTGCATGTCTGGCAGACATATCAGTGTGGATGATGGATCACCACCTCAAGCTGAACTTCGGCAAGACGGAGCTGCTCTTCCTCCCGGGGAAGGACTGCCCGTTCCATGATCTCGCCATCACGGTTGACAACTCCATTGTGTCCTCCTCCCAGAGCGCTAAGAACCTTGGCGTGATCCTGGACAACACCCTGTCGTTCTCAACCAACATCAAGGCGGTGGCCCGTTCCTGTAGGTTCATGCTCTACAACATCCGCAGAGTACGACCCTGCCTCACACAGGAAGCGGAGCAGGTCCTTATTTAGGCACTTGTCATCTCCCGTCTGGATTACTGCAACTCGCTGTTGGCTGGGCTCCCTGCCTGTGCCATTAAACCCCTACAACTCATCCAGAACGCAGCAGCCCGTCTGGTGTTCAACCTTCCCAAGTTCTCTCACGTCACCCCGCTCCTCCGCTCTCTCCACTGGCTTCCAGTTGAAGCTCGCATCCGCTACAAGACCATGGTGCTTGCCTACGGAGCTGTGAGGGGAACGGCACCTCAGTACCTCCAGGCTCTACACCCAAACAAGGGCACTGCGTTCATCCATCTCTGGCCTGCTCGCCTCCCTACCACTGAGGAAGTACAGTTCCCGCTCAGCCCAGTCAAAACTGTTCGCTGCTCTGGCCCCCCAATGGTGGAACAAACTCCATCACGACGCCAGGACAGCGGAGTCAATCACCACCTTCCGGAGATACCTGAAACCCCACCTCTTTAAGGAATACCTAGGATAGGATAAAGTAATCCTTCTCACCCCCCCCCCTTAAAAGATTTAGATGCACTATTGTAAGTGGCTGTTCCACTGGATGTCATAAGGTGAATGCACCAATTTGTAAGTCGCTCTGGATAAGAGCGTCTGCTAAATGACTTAAATGTAATGTAAATGGAAAAAAAATGACGTGTTGACAATTATTCCACCAGGGCGTGTATGCTAACACAGCAAGTGGGCAAAAAGTATGTAAAACAAAAAACTAGCTAGAAATCATACCATCTTGGTCTACCTTGAAAGAAACTCATATATATATATATATAATATATGCCATTTAGCAGACGCTTTTATCCAAAGCGACTTACAGTCAGTCATGTGTGCATACATTCTACGTATGGGTGGTCCCGGGAATCGAACCCACAACCCTGGCGTTACAAGCGCCATGCTCTACCAACTGAGCTACAGAGTATTTATATATATATATATATATATTTTTTTTTTTTGAATGCTAAATTTAAGCAAACACGTGGAAGGTAACAAATTAAATTGTATTAACGATAGTGTTTTCCACAAGCACATCGAGTAGCTAGCCAAATAACCAGCCAGGAACCCCCAGGCCGATGGATCCCCGGGTTAAGAATTGTTTGCCGAACAAGCTCTATTTTGGTGGTACATTCCAATGCCTTGATTCCATCCAAAATACACAGCGAATTTCAATTCTTGATTGAGTTAACCACCCAGATAGTAAACACAATAGTTGTTCCCAATATGAAATACTGTTTGTTCAGGGCTAGGACTACATCATCCAGACCTTGGTTTTCCATTTTCTTGAGATTAAAAAAGTAGGGAGGGATGCACGATATCAGTGAACATATCGGAATCTGACGTTATGAACTAAAAATGCCAACATCGGCCGATGTCTAGTTTAATGGCGATGTTAAAAACTGATGTCAAAGGTACCATGCATACCAATATAACGTAGGTACATGACACCATGTAAAATGTTGCACTACACGTGCAACACAGCATTCCTCTCCTAGCCCACAATGTCTGTGGGAATCGAGCAGTCAAGTCAGTCATTTGAAAGATTAACAATTTCAGCGAGACAACTCAAAAGCGATATCCATTAAAGCCAAGATAAAGGAATGCAATGCCCTTGACAATCAATTGTTCTGCCTTGGGGGATGTTGGTTTTCGCCGACTGGTCGAGCACAGGTACGTACACACTACCAAGTGTTCCATTTTTTCAGATGTTGCCCTACCGGAGTTACACAGTAATAGCGTCACTGCTATTAGTTTCACGACATGCTACAGATGCTGTTTGGGTCTTTGAGTGTCAAAAAAATAAATACAGTAGCACTGTCAAAGCTGTACAAATGTCTGCAAACAAGCAAACACCGGCCAAAAACGATGCATTTACAATACCACATTGGTAATTAAGAATCATTTGTTCGACTGCAACTTCCGCACCAATACAACCAGCCTAAAAAACAATTACCTGCAGAAACTGCAGTCATTTTCATTATTCTTAGCAATCCTTGTGAGGTAAGCATTTGCTAGGTTGCCACTTGTTCGCCTATTGAAATTGAACTTCAGTTCATGAAAATAAATAGCTAGCCAGCTACTTAACCCTGTTGCCCAAAGCTAATGTTGTACGCAGCCAGTTAGCTTCATCTGGCTCGACCAGACCGGGTTCTGTTGAGAAAGTAGCCAGGATTTAGCACAATAGTGGAATTTGCAGTTTGAAATACAAGTATGTCATTGACAGTGATGCAAATGAATACAAATAGAATGTCATACTTTTATTTTGAAGGCTAACTGCAAAGTCCACTATTGTGGCTAATCCTTAGTGGCAAGCTTCACAGATGGGTTCGACAACCATTAATCAAATAAGAATGGTCTAATAAATGAGGGTTATTTTAGATGACTACAAGCTATATAGTTAGCAAGTTAACTATAGCTACTGAAACGGATGTCGTGTTATTTGACACGTCATAGTGTTATTTGACGTGTGATCTTTTGACACAAAGACCCAAACGGCGTACCATAGAAATCCTGGTTGAAAATTAAAACAGCACAGCAACTAAGTGAAATAGGTTTTGATTATGTTTTACTGGTAATGGAGACATGCATAAATACCAACAAAATAAATGTTGTCAGTGGTGTGTCCTTTAACTTGGCAAGTCCTTTAATGACGGCCCGGATGACGCTGGGCCAATTGTGCGCCGCCCTGCGGGACTATCAATCACGGCCGGAAGTTATACAGCCTGGATTCAAACCAGGGACTGTAAGTGATGCCTCTTGCAAAGAGATGCAGTGCCTTAGAACGATGCGTCCATGTGTGTTTTAACAATGCAACTGCACTAGAATACTTAAACACTGCCGCAAAAAAAACAAATATATATATAAAATGTAAAAGGTAAAAATCAGATATAGGTATCAGACAAAAATGTCATACCGGTGCATCACTAATTAAAAGGGATACTTTGGTATTTTGGCAATGGTCTCTTTATTCTACTTCCCCAGAGGCAGATTAACTTTGTGTCTAGTATCAACCTGCTCCACTGCAGCCCCATCGATGAGAATGGGGGTGTGCTCGGTCATCATTTTCCTGTAGTCCACAATCATCTCCTTTGTCTTGATCACATTGAGAGGTTGTCCTGGCACCACAAGGCCAGGTCTCGGACCTCCTCCCTATAGGCTCTCATCGTTGTCGGTGATCAGGCCTACCACTGTTGTGTCATTGGAAAACTTAATGATGCCGTTGGAGTCGTGCGTGAACAGGGAGTACAGGAGGGGACTGAGCACGCACCCCTGAGGGGTCCCCCATGTTGAGGATCAGCGTGGCGGACGTGTTGTTACCTACCCTTACCGCCTGGTGGCAGCCCGTCAGGAAGTGTTTAGTCCTAGGGTCCTTAGCTTATTGATGAGCTTTGGGGGCACTATGTTGACCTGTAGTCAATGAATAGCATTCTCACATAGGTGTTCATTTTGTCCTGGTGGGAAAGGGCAGTGAGGAGTGCAATAGAGAATGCATTTGTGGATTTGTTGGGGCGGTATGCAAACTGGGGTGGGTCTAGGGTTCCTGGGATAATGGTGTTGATGTGAGCCAGCCTGTCAAAGCACTTCATGGCTACAGATGTGAGCGCTACGGGTTGGTAGTCATTTTAGGCAGGCTACCTTAATGTTCTTGGGCACAGGCACTATGGTGGTCTGCTTTAAAAAATAATGTTGGTATTACAGACACTGACAGGTTGAAAATCTCAGTGAAAACACTTGCCATTTGGTCAGCGCATGCTCGCAGTACACGTCCTGGTAATCCATCTGGCCCTGCAGCCTTGTGAATGTTGACCTTTTCAAAAGGTCTTACTCACATTGGCTGTGGAGAGCGTGATCAGTCTTCTGGAACAGCTGGTGCTCTCATGTATGTTTCAGTGTTTGCCTCAAAGCGAGCATATAAGTAGTGTAGCTCGTCTGGTAGGCTCGTGTCACTGGGCAGCTCTCGGCTGTGCTTCCCTTTGTAATCTGTAATGGTTTGCAAGCCCTGCCACATTTGCCGAGCGTCAGAGCCGGTGTAGTAAGATTCGATCTTAGTCCTGATATTGAGGCTTTGCCTGTTTGACAGTTCGTTGGAGAGCATAGTGGGATTTCTTAAAAGCTTCCAGGTTAGTCACGCTCCTTGAAAGCGGCAGCTCTAGCCTTTAGCTCAGTGCTGATGTTGCCTGTAATCCATGGCTTCTGGTTGGGGTATGTACGTGCGGTCACAACGTCAGAGATGCACTTATTGGCTTTATCAATGACTGATGTGGTGTACTCCTCAATGCCATCGGAGGAATCCCAGAACATATTCCAGCCTATACTAGTGAGTCCTGTAGCTTAGCATCTGCTTCTTCTGACCACCTTTTATTGATCTAGTCACTGGTGCTTCTTGCTTTAATTTTTGCTTGTAAGCAGATTTACAGAATTATGGTCAGATTTGCCAAATGGAGGGCAAGGGAGAGCTTTGTATGAGTCTCTGTTTGTGCAGTAAAGGTGGTCCAGAGTTTTTTTTCCCCCCCTCTGGCTGCACATTTAACATTTACATTACATTTAAGTCATTTAGCAGACGCTCTTATCCAGAGCGACTTACAAATTTAACATGATGATAGAAATTTGGTACAACGGATTTAACCTCCACGAATGTCGTTGATTTTATTCTCCAAAGATCGCCCATTTGCTAGCAGAATGGAAGGAAGTGGGGGTTTATTCGATTGCCTACGAATTCTCAGAAGGCAGCCCACTCTGGACCCTTTCTCCCTCCTCTTCACGCAAATCATGGGGATCTGGGCCTGTTCCCGAGAAAGCAGTATATCGTTCACGTCGGGCTCGTAAGACTCGTTAAAGGGGGGAAAAAAAACAACTCTGCTAGTCTGGTGAGTAATCGCAGTCCTGATGTCCAGATGTTATTTTCGGTCATAGACAGTAACAGGAACATTATGTACAAAATAGGTAACAAAAATAAAGTCAAACAAGGCAAATAAACAAACAAAAAACAATTTGTTTGGGGACACGTAGAACGTCAGACTTTCTTCTCTGGCGCTATTTTTACGGCACCACTGGACTTTATATTGAAAATACAAAACAAGATATTTTAGTTTACTTGTCCCGATGCATAACATGGACATTAACTAGGTTGTATGATTTCTAAATGACAACATGATAGACTTTATTCAGTCAGTTCAACACCATTTATAAACCAGTCAAGCTTTCTGATCGTCAATCAAAGCATAGTAAGCCTATGAGCCAGCACATCGTGGCGGCATATGAAACATGCGACAGAAAATCACTTCATGTGCCAGAAAACAGGCTAAGTAGATGTCAACTCATTGTTACAACATTATATGGGACGTGCAATTTGACTCACAGACGATGAAGGAGCATCACTCGCTCTCCCTCCATGTAAAGAAGTTTGACTGCAACCACAGCGTACAACACACCTACCCACCCAGGTACCGGGACAAACAGCACTGTCAAACCAGCAGTGTTTCCCTATCGTCGCTCACTTTGTGGCTGACAGGCATCTGTCATATCAAGAGATCACTGGAAGATGCATATCTCACTTGTGAATTGTGTAACCGGCTCTATAGCAGACAGCCGGCACAAGTAAAAAATTAAAAAAATTAAAATAGATATGCTCAACTTTAAAGTGCTTCAGTTTAGTACTAGGCGGGATAGTTGCTGGTCTGTCAATTGAACCCCTCTCATTAACACATTCGCATAACTTTAGGTCATTTATCACGAGGGAGAGAAAGAGGGGAAGGGGGAGAGCATGAACGAAAGAGTGAAAAAACTAGTCAGAATGACCGAGTTAGAGAATAAGAGTGAGTAGATGAGAACATTTGAGATTGAGAGAACATGAAAGACAGAAGAAAATGCAAGAGAGATGACCAGAAATGAGTGAAGCAAAAAAGAGAATTCATGCTACAGGCAAGTGAGTCGTATGGCATGAGAAACAGAAAGAGGGTGAACTATTGTTGTGCATTGAAAGGGCGGGGTTGTGGTATGATAACTGGCTGAGAGGAAGGAAGAGCACAATAAAAAGACAAGAGTATGAGAGCTGAGGGTGTTGAGACAGGGAGAAGACACTGATCGAAATTTGTGGTATACAGAGAGAATGAAAGAATACTAGAAAGAAAGAGGGAGAGAGAAAGTCAGACTGACCATCTTTCTTTAATGAGACGTGCTCATTTGTTAAAACACCACAGAGCCAGACAGAGAATAAGACATGGGAGCGAGAATGAGAAATGAAGGCACAAAAGAGGGGGAAAGCAGGTAAACAGTCCGATTGCCCTGGGGAGCCTCTAGTCTTCTCTTTCGTGACTGGCTGGGCAGATCCATCAGACAGATTAAGGACCCCGTCACCATGGTGTTGGATACCTCCTATTCCTTCCCCTCTAATCCATCCATTCCACTTTCATTCCCCCCACACTGAATAGTCCAATTAAAAAGGGTGGCACCTGGCCCCCTCCCTGAGGACCCACAGTACCCAGATGTTCAGTGTCTAAACCCTCCCTGGCCAATGACAGCCAGGTGTGCCAGCCTCTGAACCCGAACCGGGGCACAGGGCTTTGACAATGCAACCTTCCTTCCTCCCTTTGAGGGAAATCATATGAATTGACAGGTGGATGCAAGGACTCCCACAGAAAGGAAAATACAAATTTCAAAGCATTTAAAAACAGGCCAATGCCAAGACTAAATATTATTGCTTTAAACTTTCCTTAGTGATCACCAATACTGAGAAATTGATAGGTTTCCACCATCTAGACAGACCTATTGCGTTCACACCGACAGTCAAATTCTGACTAGTAGTCTAGTAATGTGTGTTCTTCCACCTCAAAAAGCACAAGAAAGAATATTGACACCCAGATTGTTCTGTAATCCTTTCTAGTTAGAAACAAAATGGTACGCATTCCTGAAACATTTTGTTGAAGTACATTAACAAAAAAAAAAGAATCACTTTCAGGATCCTGTCTTTCAAAGATAATTCATAAAATTCCAAATAACTTCATAGATCTTCATTGTAAAGGGTTTAAACACAGTTTCTCAATGCTTTCCCACAATTAATGAACATGCACCTGTGGAACGGTCGTTAAAACACTAAGCTTACAGACGGTAGACAATTAAGGTCACAGTTATGAGAACTTAGGACACTAAATAGGCCTTTTTACAGACTGAAAAACGCCAAAAGAAAGATGCCTAGGGCCCCTGCGTGAACGTGCCTTAGGCATGATGCAAGGAGGCATGAGGACTGCAGATGTGGCCAGGGCAATAAATTGCAATGTCCATACTGTGAGACGCCTAAGACAGTGCTACAGGGAGACAGAACGGACAGCTGATGGTCCTCGCAGTGCCACACCACGTGTAAAAACACCTGCACAGGATCGGTACATCCGAACATCACACTGGCGGGACAGGTACAGGATGGCAACGACACCTGCCCGAGTTACACCAGGAACGCATAATACCTCCATCAGTGCTCAGACTCTCAGCAATAGGCTGAGAGAGGCTGGAATGAGGGCTTGTAGGCCTGTTGTAAGGCAGGTCTCACCATACATCACCGGCAACGTCGTCGACTATGGGCACAAACCCACCATTGCTGGAAAAGACAGGACAGGAAATAAGTGCTCTTCACCGACGAGTCTCGGTTTTGTCTCACCAGGGATGATGGTTGGATTCACGTTTATCATCAAAGGAATGAGCGTTACGCCGAGGCCTGTACTCTGGAGTGGGATCGATTTGGAGTTGGAGGGTCCATCACAGCATCATCGGACTGAGCTTGTCATTGCAGGCAATCGGAACGCTGTGCGTTACAGGGAAGACATCCTCCGACCTCATGTGGTACCCTTCCTGCAGGCTCACCCTGACATGACCCTCCAGCATGAAAATGCCACCAGCCATACTGCTTGTTCTGTGTGGGATTTCCTGCAAGACAGGAATGTCAGTGTTCTGCCATGGCCAGCGAAGAGCCCAGATCTCAATCCAATTGAGCATTGAGGGCCATTCCCCCCAGAAACATCCAGGAACTTGCAGGTGCCTTGGTGGAAGAATGGGGTAACATCTCACAGCAAGTACTGGGGGGGGGGGGGAATGGTGCAGGCCATGAGGAGATGCACTGCAGTAGTTAATGCAGCTGGTGGCCACACCAGATACTGACTTTTTTGATTGTGCCCCCCCCCCCTTTGTTCAGGGACACATTCAATTTCTGTTAGTCACACATCTGTGGAACTTGATCAGTTTGTCTCAGTTGTTGAATCTTGTTATGTTCATACAAATATTTTACATGTTAAGTTTGCGGAAAATAAAACGCAGTTGACAGTGAGATTTCTTTTTACAGAGATCATATTAATATGGGCAATTTTCATCCCATTCCTGGGTAGCTTATCAGAGAGACATAACACTGAAAAGCACAAACAAAGCAAGATAAAAACACATGCATTCAGCAGTCCATTAAATCAATTGGTTTGCGCTTGCTGCAGGGTTAAAGCTACGAACCCATTGGCATGGCTCTCTCATCCCTTCAAGGCTTCTGGAAAGGTGGGTGGGCAACGAGCCTGTAATAGCAGATGTAAGCGATGTGCCCACGCTATCTGGCAGCTTTCATTGCTAGGATAGGTTCTTTCCTCTTCTGGCACACAGCTTTAGGATAGTCCTCATTGAGGTTGAACTCAGAAGAACCTAAGTGTTTCAACCACTTCACAAATTTGTTAACAAACTAAAGTTTTGGCAAGTCGGTTAGGACATTACTTTGTACATGACACAAGTCATTTTTCTAACAATTGTTTACAGATTTCACTGTATCACAATTCCAGTGGGTCAGAAGTTTAAATACACTAAGTTGACTGTGCCTTTAACTTATGGCTGCAAGGGCAGTATTGAGTAGCTTGGATGAAAAGGTGCCCATTGTAAACGGCCAGCTCCTCAGTCGCTAATATATGCATATTATTATTAGTATTGGATAGAAAACACTAACGTTTCCAAAAGTGTCAAAATATTGTCTGTGAATATAACAGAACTGATATTGCAGGCGAAACCCTGAGGAAAATCAAAGCAGGAAGTGGCTTCTATTTTTTAAACTCTGTTCCATAGCCTCCCTTTGATCCATTTAAAGGGATATGAACCAGAATCCTTTCCTATCGCTTCCTCAAGGTGTCAAGTCTTCAGACAGTTTCAGGATTTTATTTAGAAAAATTAGCCAGAACGATAACATCCCGTCAAGTGGTCACATGAGTTTTGCTCGCGCAACAGAGTGGATAGGTATTGCTTTTCCCTCTCCTACTGTGAAAGACATGTGCGGTTGATATATTATCGATTATACATTTGAAAAACAACCTGAGGATTGATTATAAAAAAACTTTTGACATGAGTCTGTGGACATGGAAACTGTTCTTCAGGTCTTGGACCTCTGGTCAGGTCGTCCATTCTTATTAGTTGAATCCACGAGTATTTGGTCAAAACACTTAACCATTTTCTTGAAGTATCAACTGCTTGTAGAACTCTGTTAATTTAAAAAATATATATTTCACGTGTGATAGAGACACACCACTGTCCTCAATGGTACTCCCGCCGGCTTTGGTCTTGGTAGGTAGCAACGCAGGTTACGTTGTTACTCCTCCCAGATCCAAAAAGGTCACAGGGGAAATTGAAAACAGCAGGGATCTAGACAGCCATAAACCTGGGACAATCCACAATGACTAACCTCATCGCAGGCGGCGTTCAAGCCCCCCCCAAAACAAAACACTAGCTTGATATGCAGCTAGCTAGCAACACTAAATAGGTGTTGGGTTGGAAGGATCACTGTTTGGAAGGATCACTAGACAGAGACCAGCAGTCCTAGCAACTGATGCGAACTGTATCGCGGGATTCAAACTAAAAAGCTAGCAAGAACTTTCCAATACACATTTTATTTTTTTAAACAAAACCTAGCCCTCATTTGTAAGGATATATACACTCCCGTTCAAAGGTTTGGGGTCATTTAGAAATGTCCTTGTTTTTTGAAAAAAGCACAAAAAAAAGTGATCAGAAATACAGTGTAGACATTGTTAATGTTGTAAATGACTATTGTAGCTGGAAACAGCTGGTTTTGTAATGGAATCTACATTATCAGCAACCAACACCTGTGCTCCAATGTCACGTTGTGTCAGCTAATCCAAGTTATCATTTTAAAAAGGCTAATTGATCATTAGAAAACCCTTTAGCAATTATGTTAGCAGAGCTGAAAACTGTTGTTCTGATTAAAGTAGCAATAAAAAAACTGGCCTTCTTTAGACTAGTTGAGAATCTGGAGCATCAGCATTTGTGGGTTCAATATTCAGGCTCAAAATGGCCAGAAACAAATAGCTTTCTTCTGAAACTTGTCAGTCTATTCTTGTTCTAAGAAATAAAGGCTATTCCAGAAATACATGGAATAGCCTTCACAGAACAGCACAAACTGACTAACCAGAATAGAAAGAGTGGGAGGCCCCGGTGCACAACTGAGCAAGAGGAAAAGTACCTAGTTTGAGAAATAGACGCCTCACAAGTCCTCAACGGGCAACTTCATTAAATAGTACACGCGAAATACCAGTCTCAACGTCAACAGTGAAGAGGCGACTCCTGGATGCTGGCCTTCTAGGCAGAATTGCAAAGAAAAAGCCATCTCTCAGACTGGCCAATAAAAATAAAAGACAGGCAAAAAACCGACACTGGACAGAGGAAGATTGAGTGCTTGACGCCATTAGTCAAGCATGGTGGAGGCAATGTGATGGTCTGGGGGTGCTTTGGTGGTGGTGAAGTGGGAAATTTGTACAGGGTAAAAAGGGATCTTGAAGGAGGAAGGCTATCACTTGTTTAGAAGACAAGAGAATGTCTTTAAACAAAATATAAGTGTTGCTATTACTTGGCAGAGGGAGATACTTCCACATTGTGGTTTGAAATACTTCTGATACCTTAAAATCTGTTACTACCCCCTACTTTTTCGAACATTCTGTTAGAAATTGCGCAACATTTCAGCGTCCTGCTACTCATGCCAGGAATATAGTATATGCATACAATTAGTATGTGTGGATAGAAAACTCAGACGTTTCTAAAACTGGTTAAATCACGGCTGTGACTATAACAGAACGTGCGTTTCATCGAAAAGCGCAGGAAAATCTGATCACTGAAAACGAAAATATATCAATGCGCCACTTGAATGCATTGTTGAATAGAAACCACATTACCTGGAGCCGAGGTTGCAATACCTACAGCTTCCACACGATGTCAACAGTCTTGTCATTTGCCTAGGATTTGTTTCTTGGTCAAACGGACAAGAGACAATCCATTTCTTCCGATTTCCAACCGGATATTTTGGTTGAGATTTACCCGGACATTATTTCAAGACGTACAGCTATAGAATATACATCGCCTCGTGATCAATTTGATCGATTAACGTTTACTAATACCCAAAGTTGCATTACAAAAGTATTTTGAAGTTTGTTTAAGTTTATCGTCGACTTGTTTAAATTTTTTAAATGACGTTGCGTTATAAAACGCTGTTTTTTCCTTGATCACACAGTCTTCATAGATCGATATCTAGGCTATATATGGATAGATTTAAAATCGGGGAAAAAAAGACCCAATAGTGATGTTTATGGGACATCTAGGAGTGCCAACAAAGAAGATGGTCAAAGGTAATGAATGTTTTATATTTTATTCCTGCATTTTGTGTAGCGCCACCTATGCAAATTATTTTGTTTTACGTCCCCTGCGGGTCTTTAGGGGTGTTGCATGCTATCAGATAATAGCTTCTCATGCTTTCGCCGAAAAGCATTTTAAAAATCTGACTTGTTGGCTGGATTCACAACGAGTGTAGCTTTAATTCAGTACCCTGCATGTGTATTTTAATGAACGTTTGAGTTTTAACGAGCGCTATTAGCATAGCGCATTTGCATTTCCAGATGGGACGCCTGCGTGTCGGGTGGAGGTAAGAGGTTAGACTTTTTCCTGGTAGATGTTATCCAAGACGCCTTTTCCATCTGTTCGACCAGAAATCAAAGCCTTTTCCATCCAAAACATTAGGTTTAAGCAAATGTAAATGCCATAACTTCAACACCATTTCTTTTCTTCCATATACAGTGTGATATATATATAATATATATTTATATATATATACAGTGTGATATAAATATAATATATATACAGTGTGATATAAATATATATAATATATATTTATATATATATACACAGTGTGATATAAATATAATATATATACAGTGTGATATAAATATAATATAAATATAATATATATACAGTGTGATATAAATATAATATAAATATATACAGTGTGATATAAATATAATATATATATATACAGTGTGATATAAATATAATATATATATATATACAGTGTGATATAAATATAATATATATATATCAGTGTGATATAAATATAATATATATATATCACTGTAATATATATATATCTATATAACACTGTATATATCTATATCAATCTCTATATATATCTATATCTATACATACACACACACCAAAATTAACATGCTCCTATGAACTTCACACATTGGTGTTGATGGGTATTTTACATGTACAGTTGAAGTTTACATACACCTTAACCAAATACATTTAAACTCAGTTTCACAATTCCTAACATTTAATCCTAGTAAAAATTCCCTGTCTTAGGTCAGTTAGGATCACCACTATTTTAAGAATGTGAAATGTCAGAATAGAGAATGATTTATTTCAGCTTTTATTATTTCAGCTTTTATTCCTTTCATCACATTCCCAGTGGGTCAGAAGTTTACATACACAATTAATATTTGGTATCATTGCCTTTAAATTGTTTAACTCTGGTCAAACATTTTGGGTAGTCTTCCACAAGTTTCCCACAATAAGTTGAGTGAATTTTGGGCCATTCCTCCTGACAGAGCTGGTGTAACTGAGTCAGGTTTGTAGGCCTCCTTGCTCGCACACACTTTTTCAGTTATGCCCATACATTTTCTATAGGATTGAGGTCAGGGCTTTGTGATGGCCACTCCAATACCTTGACTTTGCTGTGCTTAAGCCATTTTGACCCTAAGCATACTTCCAAAGTTGTAGCATTGTCCATTTGGAAGATATTTTTGTAACCAAGCGTTAAAACCTTTCTAGGGCAGGCGTTCCACTAGTGGAACCCCTCGACAACATTCCGCTGAAAAGGCTAAATTAAAAAAAACTTTTTTATAAATATGTAATTTTCACACATTAACAAGTCCAATACAGCAAATGAAAGATTAATAAGTTTATCTACCCATCATGTCCAATTTCAAAAATTCTTCACAGCGAAAGCACAACACATGATTATGTTAGGTCATAGCCAAGTCAAAAACAGCTATTTTTCCAGCCAGAGATAGGAGTCACAAAAATCAGGAATATAGATAAAATGAATCACTAACCTTTGATGATCATCAGATGACACTCACAGGACATCATGTTACACAATACATGTATGTTTTGTTCGATAATGTGCATATTTATATCCAAAAATCTCAGTTTACATTGGCGTGTTTTGTGCAGTAATGTTTTTATCCCAAAACATCCTGTGATTTTGCAGAAATACTCATAAACATCGATTTAAAAAAGATACAAGTGTTATTCACAGAATTGAAGATAGTCGCAAGAAGTTAAGGAGAAGTCTATCAAACCCAGATCCGGGAGCCTAATCATAACCTCAAACGAATTAGCATAACGCAGCGGACATACATCTTCCTATTCATTCATGAAAATCACAAATTAAATATATTGAGACACAGCTTAGCCTTTTGTTAATCACACTGTCATGTCAGATTTTAAAAATATGCTTTTACAGCCAACGCTAGACAAGCATTTGTGTAAGTTTATCATGGCATAATGCTATGCTAGGCTCTGCTGGCAGCAGGCAACATTTTCACGAAAAGAAAAGCAATCAAATTAAATCATTTACCTTTGAAGAACTTCGGATGTTTTCACTCAGGAGACTCCCAGTTAGATAGCAAATGTTCATTTTTTCCCAAAATAATATTTTCGTGGGCGAAATAGCTCCCGTTTGTTCATCACTTTGGCTGAGAAATTGACCGGAAAATGCGGTCACTACAACGCCTAACTTTTTTCCAAATTAGCTCCATAATAGCGACAGAAACATGGCAAACGTTGTTTAGAATCAAGCCTCAAGGTGTTTCACATATCTATTCGATAATATATTTTATATATCCGTCGGGACAATTGGTTTCTCATAAGAAGCGATTGGAAAAATGGCTACCTCAGTAATTTACGCAAGATTTTCTGCGGGAGCCATCATGTGACCACTTGCTCAATGTGGTCCCTTACGGCTATTCTTCAACATAAATGCGTTAAAAAAAACATTACAATGCTGTAGACACCTTGGGGAATACGTAGAAAACGTAGACTCATTCGTAGCCATATAAAGGACTCATTGGCATGAAGCAGTTTCAAAAAATGTGGCACTTCCTGATTGGAGTTTTATCTGGGTTTCGCCTGTAACAGTTCTGTTGCACACAAACAATATCTTTGCAGTTTTGGAAACGTCAGTGTTTCCTATCCAAAGCTGTCAATTATATGCATAGTCGAGCAGCTTGTCGTGACAAAATATCCCGTTTATCCCAATGTGTACTTAACCATAAACAATGCCTTAAAATCAATACAAGTATATATTTTTAAACCTGCATATTTAGCTAAAAGAAATCCAGGTTTGCAGGCAATATTAACCAGGTGAAAGTGTCACTTCTCTTGCGTTCACTGCATGCAGAGTCAGGGTATATGCAAGTGTTTGGGCCGCCTGGCTCTTTGCGAACTAATTTGCCAGAATTTTACGCAATTATGACCCAACATTGAAGGTTGTGCCATGTAACAGGAATATTTAGACTCGTGGATGCCACCTGTTAGATAAAATACGGAACGGAATAAACATTTTGTTTGCGGGGATAGTTTCCGGATTTGACATTAGGTTCACATTTGTGTGTTTATTATAGTTAAGTCTATGATTTGATATAGCAGTCTGACTGAGGGGTGGTAGGCAGCAGCAGGCTCATAATCGTCAAAGATATGCATCTATCTATTAGAGAAATTGTTGACGCGTTATAATTCCTGAAATAACTTGCGGCTGAACTTGAAAGGGGTTCCTTCGTTATTTTACCATTCATGTCTTCCATCAAGAATGTCTTTATCTAATTTAAATAAGGTATGAGTTTCGTGCAGGCTTAAACCACCTCTGCGTTTTGATACCAGTGTAAATCTCACTAGGATATGGTAACGTTTGTCAACATATTTTCATAAATCCACTCCACAAAAAAAAAGATCTTCGCTTATATTTAGCCAATATTGATCAGTTACCTTGTCCTATGGATATCTACAGTTATAAAATTGGCAAGGTGGTGTAAGCCTACACGAAACACAGACCTTATTTTAAGTGAATCTAAAAATATAATATGACTCACACTTTGGTAGTCAATTCTTACCATGTCCATTATTAAAAATAGGATTTCCTGCATATAGAAATAACAGTTTTTGTTTAACATTCACAGGTAACACTATTTTTATTCAAACAGTTGAGAATATTTGTCTCCTAAAGCAGACTCTTCAGTATCATTGTCACTTCAGAGCTGTGTGTGTGTGTTTTACAGATGGTAGAGAAAAGCAGAACACCAGTGTGGAACTATTACATGGAATTGGCACCAGAGAAAGCAAGGTGTCTTATTTGTGATAAAGATCTAAGCATGAGGTCAGTAACGGCTAAATCAAAAAATACCACCAACCTGTGGAATCACCCATAATATGTATTATATTGAGTTAAAAGTGTTCATTCAGTATTGTTGCAATTGTCATTACAAAATATATATATTATATACACACATTTATAATTTAAAAAATTTAAAAGCCGATTAAATTCAGTATCTGATTTTTTTTGTCCTCCAATAAATTGGTATCGGCGTTGAAAAATCATAATCTGTCGACCTCAACTTCAGACGTTTGGAAATTGCTCCCAACGCTGAACCAGACAAATTTTTCTGAGGTCTTGGCTGATTTCTTTTGATTTTCCCATGGTGTCAAGCAAAGAGGCACAGAGATTAAAGGTAGGTCTTGAAATACAGCCACAGGTACACCTCCAAGTGACTCAAATTATGTCAATTAGCCTATCAGAAGCTTCCAAAGCCATGACATGTTCTGGAATATTCCAAGCTGTTTAGAAGGCACAGTCAATTTATTGTATATAAACTTCTGACCCACTGGATTTGTGATAGTGAATTATAAGTGAAATAGGACCCTAATTGAGTGCACCCAAATTAGCCCTTTTAAATGTATAGGATTCATATAATCTTCAATAAACAATATAGTACCCAACATATGATTTGGACCATAATTATTTAGAATGAATAAGACATGGGAAATAAATACACACACACACATACATACATACATAACGTCACCAAAGACACCCACACCAATCCCAGATCTCTATGCTTGACATGTAGTATGGAGCTGCATCTTCGAGTATTGCTTCTACATACTATGTAATGTAATCCCTGTTAATCTGGTGATGTTTCCCACCCTGTTCAGAGGAATTAGCCATTGAAGTTGCTTGCATTAGGTACTATAGATTAGTGTGAAAGTAACAGGTTTTTCCCACTAGATGCCACTGTTCCTGCTACACCCTTTTATCCATTTTGCTCATGTTTATTAAAAGGGATCACACCATGTTCTTTGCAACTTTGGGTAGAAAGCCCTATGGTTTTTGCTCATGATGAAAATAAATGACATGTCTTCAATGAAAACTTGCTTGCAAGACTGCTGGTGCTGCTTGTTTCAGCATAAGGGTGGTGGAGGGGCAGGAGAGGAGCAGAGGCCAGTGTGTGTGGCACAGAGGGAAAAAGACTCATGCTAGTTAGACAAACACATTTTTATTTTTTTATTTAACCAGGCAAGTCAGACAACCGAGCACTGAAGGTAATTCTTGGTAAAGATAGCCACTCCCCCCCACCTTGGAAGATCTGGCTATAACCTTTTTTGGCAAGACAGAAAGGTTAACATCAGTATTCAAAATACTCTTAACCACGTCTCAGTACTGACCAATATCTGGATTGGAGCTGGGAACCCACACTTTCATTTGATCCATTTTAGGTCAAAAGTTTAGTGCTAACATGCAGAAAATCCAGGCTTTTACAAGAGCAGAAAAAAAGTGAAACAGACAGAGCACAAGTCAATTGGGGCTAGCAACAGTAGATGGGCCAGGGTGTACACCAACAACAGTAATACAATCAAGGCACGGCAGAGGACAGGGAGAGCACTGCAGAGGACAGGGAGAGCACTGCAGTGTTGATTTATGACATTTGAATGTGCATTTGATGGCAACAGGTTCATATTGTACAGCAATTTCATCAAGTAACAGGAATACAAAGCCGGCGAGTGGTTAGAACAGGATGGGGGGTATGTAGCAAGAGTGAAAACTCTGTCCCACGTAGGGAGGGGTCACCAAAGCAAGCAGGAGCCATAAGGCAAATGGTGGAACAAAAAAATGCAATTTGGGGCTACCAGAGTCACTCGCCCCAACAGTGCCTGTGTGCTGAAGGCAAGTGAAAACTTGGTAGGGAGGGGGGAGTGTGGTGGGGGTACCTGTACCAGGGGAGACAAGCCAGGGCAGACGGTGAACAGATCACCAGGTGGAATCCAAGCAGCAGTGCAGTAGGAGTAGGAAGCTTTACTTCTGGAGGCAGATTTCTTGAAGAAAATGCCAGTGGATGGCCCTGAACAGCAAGAGCGTGCTTCAAGGTCTCTGGATTTGGGAAGGGTAGCCTGTGGCTCAAAGGCTCCGACACTTCATGCCTAGATTGTAGGTTTGGAGTTTTGATCTGGAGTGAAGGTTATGCTGTGGACGGTAGCATCAAGGAGACAAAAAAAAAAAATCCAAAACTATCTTATTGTAAAAAACATGTTGAAAAGTGTGAGAGCTCACATGCAGCAGTGAGCCTTAACTTAGCATTCAGTCCTTTTAAAGTAAAATATATAGTAATGTATTTTCTTCTTGCCTTTTGAAAATAAGACAGCTTCAGACTAGACATCACACACACTCAGCTTCAGACTAGACATCACACACACTCAGCTTCAGACTAGACATCACACACACTCAGCTTCAGACTAGACATCACACACACTCAGCTTCAGACTAGACATCACACACACTCAGTACCCGGTTGGATGGTGTTCTCAGGTTTCTGTTTGTTTGCCAGAGCATTTGCTGTTGTAGTAGCAGGTAGCATCCTGTATGTGTCCCTGCCAAAAAAAATCCAAGTTTAACTAAATATTTCCTTCTCGAAACATGCTGAAAAATGCTCATGCCTGCTGTGTGATAATAAATTATTACCATAGGTTATTTATCATACCATCTGGTAGTGCCGGTCTTGATTGAATCAAATCGTTGGAAAAAAGCTAGCTCGCTACAGTCTCCAGCTAGCTAACTAAAGTAGCAAAGCTAATTGAGGCTATTTTGCTGCCCTCTCAGGTCCTTGTCTACAACAACTTCACAACAGCCTCCCTGTTGGTTGATCATTGTAGCCTACTCATCCTCATTTAGCCAATTTAAAATTACAGAATTAAAGATTTTGAATCAATGCAAAATGGAGTTCATTTACTCTACAGAGCCTGACTGTAGCACCACTTTGAATTAACAAAAACAACAAGCTATACCTATATAGTGTGTAGACTACCTGTGCATCTTTTATAATGGGGCACACATAAATACTGCAATAAAACCGCCATTTTTTTTTAATGCATGGAATATAATAGTATATCCTTGTAGGTTATGTAGAAGTGTCACATAGATTATTCAACTTTTTAGAGCAAAAATATGAAAATAAAAACTCCCATGTAGCCTAAAGCCTAATCTGTTCAGATATTCAATATAACTGTGCCCATCCCTAACATGGATTGACTCTAGTATTAAAGAGATTTGAGACACTGATCAAATGCAATACTATAATTATTTATTGGGAAAATAAATCATTAAAAAAAAATACAATTTAAAGTGACACACCACCCTTTCATCTCAACAAAGAGTAAAAAAGGTCAAAACAAAAGTATACTCGAGATTCTGTCAGTACAGGTGTGTGCAAACAGAGACCACCACCATAAGCCATGCAAATCCATGTCCTGCATGACACAGAACATGGTGTATCAGAGACACAACCAAGTAACCTTGTCCCACCATTTTGAGATGTGATATAATATATCAGTTGGCCATGTGAACGAGTAAACGAGGTGCCCACATGGTATGTACACAAAACATGGAGAGAAACACACAAGAGGACAAAAGAGTGAATACTCGGCTATAGGCAAATGTTACAAGAGCTTTTCCCTTCGTGGAGCAAATATAATCACTGTCCTGACGTAGGATTAAAGTAAGTGACTGACATCCGGCCAAGGAAGAAGACGTCATTATGAAACACCGGTTTGCCAGCCAATGTAATTCGATTAGAACCAGATAATCACTATGAAATTAAAAAATAAACCAACCTTCGAGTAATAGGTTATTGTCTTGAATGATTATTCAACTAAAATAATTGGTTTACCTAGGTTACCATTAGACACACTAATGGGAACTTAGAACACATTTGAAAACACCTGAAACTGATATTAAAATATATTTTAAACTACAAATAAGTAGCCTGCATATTCATAGGTTGTCGAGTGTACCAAAATAACCTCATCTATATACACATTGTTATTCTTTGCAGAATTTCTCTGTAGCCTAAACGAGCGCTTTCCATTTTGAAGGCACGTAAACATTGGAACAACACTCACCGTCGAGAAGTCAACTTCAAAGCGACAATTGTGAAGAATGTCAACGCCACAGGACACTCGCAAAGTTCTTTCGCGTACAAAAAACCCGCTTGATATTGATACAATGTTACCGATAAAATTGTAACAACCCACCGCATTCGTTTCTTTGTTACTTCATAATCGCTTGAGCACACAGAAGCAGGCCTAATCTCAATTTTATTTTCCTCGCGTCCTCGCTCGTCACCTCCTTCTCAAAACCAATTGGATGAGAAAGCCAGAGGTCCCGCCCCTTTGACCTTCTCCTCCAATGAGTTTTGAGAAGGAGGCTAGGAGAGAGGACGCGAGGAAGACATTTGAGAAAAAGCCACAGTCAATGAGATTTGAATGGATGTCAATATTCATTCAATTGTCCTGGTAACTTTTGCATTGGGGGAAAGTTGATTGCATTAAGTTTTGGACCTGGGCTGCCTACCGGGCGTGGGCAAGGTGTCGGTTCAAAGCCCACGGCGAAGTTGGTTCAAAACAAAAGTGAGGTAGTTAGCACATGGAGCAATGAGTATGATTCTTTGTTTTCTCATGCAAAAGTACTTTATCTGCCTTCCCAATGAAAACTAATTTTAATTCAAACATTTAATGGGAACGTGATGTATGTTTCTGGACGATGCAACATATGCTGCCTTGTTGACAATATGACCGAGTGTAGATTACTATTCGATTTGAGATGGGCGCTCTTCGACGCTTTGTCTTAATACGGAGCCACGGAGGAATGCTTTGAAGCAGTGTGTGGATGCTTGTATCGCTTTATCATAAGTATATAATCAATGACGTCAAAAGCTTCATTTGATCACGTGATTTTTCAAACCTGCTCGTTGCAAGATTCAGATTTCGCAGTGGTTCTGGTGCTTTCTTCGATTCCAAGCTGCTTTCAAACAACGACCTCCACTGGACACCGTACATACAAATATATAAACACAACATGCAACGATTTTACTGTTACAGTTCATATAAGGAAATCAGTCAGCTGAAAATAATTCGTTAGGCCCTAATCTATGGATTAGGCGCACATGTTTGAGTGTGTCAAGAACTGCAACGCTGCTGGGTTATTCACACTCAGTTTCCCATGTGTATCAAAAATTGTCCACCACCCAAAGGACATCCAGCCGACTTGACAACTGTGGGAAGCATTTAAGTCAACATGGGCCACCCTCTCTGTGGAATGCTTTCAACACCTTGTAGAGTCCATGCCATGATGAATTGAGGCTGTTCTAAGGGCAAAAAAAGAGGCGCAACTCAATATTTAGGAAGGTCTTCCTCATGTTTTGGTCCTTCTGTAGCTCAGTTGGTAGAGCATGGCGCTTGTAACGCCAAGGTAGTGGGTTCGATCCCTGGGACCACCCATACGTAGAATGTATGCACACATGACTGTAAGTCGCTTTGGATAAAAGCGTCTGCTAAATGGCATATATTATTATTATTATTATTTTGTACACTCAGTGTATACAGTCGTCACATTGGCTTTGCCGACACCTTGTGGAGAAATGGAGTAGAACAGTGTAAAACAAGCTCAGAATAAAATGGCCTATAGCCTTCAAGAAAATCCAGTCCATTTTTCAGAACAAACATGGCCTTTCTTTCCTGTGCTTCTAGGCCATAAAAAAAATGAAGCAAGCAAGCAATGGGAGTTGCAATCTGGTTTTTATTGACTTTTGTACAAAAAGGAGGTATGATGATACATAGATGGCAAAGAATAGGCCACATTAATTTCACCAGCTTAAACCAAACAAATAGGAGGGGGGGGGGGGGTACTGGCTGATTTAAGAGGGAAAACAATCAACAAAACAACATTCCAAAAAATTCAGTTCACTGAAATGTTTACATATAGTAATCACATTTCTCCTTGAAGTATTGAGTCAGGCAAAAACATGGACATGAATGAGTAAGCATATTTCTCTAGCCCAGCTATACATTGGGCAGCATGGTAGTCATGTCAACCTGGACCCCTATTGACTACGAAATAACATTGATAGAGAGCTGACAAGTAGATTCTTGAGTTACTAGTTCTCCAGTACCGTACCATAAAAATGTACGCCTACTTTTCCAAACTGTGTAAACTGTATCTTGGCTGTGTAAAATCTGTATACACTCCCTGGCAGACTCTGGTTTTTCCAATAGAGAAGCCATATGGGACCCACCATGATGGCATCCACAGTGTTAAATGGATTAGTCTTTAGTGACATGGTTGAGGTATTGCCAACCTACTAACCCAAGACTATGTGGGGATAAGTCATGAAACTGCAGACCTGCTGGTCTGTGTAGTGTGTTTTGTTTTCAAACAGAGCCGTCTTGAGTGGAGTGGAAACGTAGTGGCATTGAGCCCCATCTCTTAGATAGCAGCACGGGGCAGTCACTAAAGTCTAACAGATCACCTTATATGCAAGTCTACGCTCCACTACAAAATATATCAGTTATGTACTGTATACTAGTTATTCAAGTCACAGTATGACTGTCAGGGCAACGATAGTAACAAAAACAGCTAGGCTATAGTCTGTGGGAAAAGGACTCCAGCATATTCACAGTACAGTTGTTCTATACAGTATGCCAGTGGATAGGAAAAAAGACACTTGAAATTGGCCTGACAAAATGAGCAACTACCATAGGCAGAGGCCTCGGGTCAAAACTTCAATGTACAGAAGGATATTTTACAACCATCTAAACGATGCGCACCATAATCCAATGTAGCCTCTGCACTGTCAGAAAGTCTTCAGTCATGAATCCAGAGCCTGAATCAGTTTAAAATAGTTCAGGGTGACTTGAATCAGTTTAAAATAGTTCAGGGTGACTTGAACGCCAAAACATCATCTTGTCATAATATTGACTTTAATATAATATTCATTTATATTACGCTCCATCACACTGTATTTTTCCCTACTGAATGCCAGATTAAAAATTTGTAACAAAGACCAGATAGGATGCAGTAGCCTACACAGATATAAGTCGCTCTGGATAAGAGCGTCTGCTAAATGACTTAAATGTAAATGTAATACTATCGCTTGAAGATGGCTGGAGAGCAAATTCAAATGTAAAAATCAGATTGAGGGGAATTTACACACACACAAAAATATATATAATTCTGAAAAATAATACTTTGACATAAAACCAAAGACTGTCTTTCAGCACCAAGGCTTGCATGATGTAAAATGAAATACAAATTGTATAATATAAAAATTGAACAAAAGAAAAATATGTCAACACACCATGTTGCAACAGGTTCAAACATCTTACAATTGTACACAAATGCAGTCAAACAAATAATTTGCAACTATAAACTACAGTATAATAACACATGGACCTAAGCAAAATACACACAATAGTTGATATGCATATGTATTATATACACATGAATATCCTTCACAAGATGAAGTACTCTGAACTGTACAGTATCTGCAATGGGAACTGCTGAGCAAAACACCGTTTTTGCATATACAGTAATACTATTCTGATAATACAAGATTAAAATGTCCACACAAGAAAATGTTAAGCACATAACCCAAAAGGCCACAAAAAAAGTGTATTAAACTTCAGTTGGGAGCCACTGGTAGGGAAGGGCTACTGTGTAGCAGCTGGTGTGGCTCACTGCTTTGCCTTGCTCCCAACCGCAGTAATCTACATGATTAACTTTTAGTGGAGGGCACTCACTACCTCTGGAGTAGATATCAGGGCAGTTCGCTTTCACCTCACATACACACACACAAACACAGAGTCAAATGCACATCGACCCACAGTCACCATCCAAATCTCACACGAAAGGTTGGGAAAGATGATGGAATGACATTGACACTTCCTGACTTCCAACATTTAACAAATTGTCTTCAAGTAGCGGCGTCACACCAGTAGACAGACCTCTAACCAGCTAAGTGTTGGTACCTGTTGGAAAGACTCGCACCCTATCTAGATCAAAGAAATCCTGTGCACTCACGAGAGACAACTATGTCCCTCCCAATGACTAGTATCAGAGAAACAATACCATTATACAAAACACTGGATAAGCGTCTGTGGCTTGTGTTGTGATCAGCGGCGATCCCTAGTCTTGTGCACCATATGCATTGCTTCAGATTATAAGGGGTAACTCTGGCCTTCAGGGGAATGCTTGAAGACAAACTCGTTGCAGTACATGAAATGTTTGCTTGCTATTCTCTTATCATATAGCTAGCTGTGGTCCTTCTGTAGCTCAGTTGGTAGAGCATGGCGCTTAAATGTGGGTTCGATCCCGGGGGAATGTATGCACACATGACTGTAAGTCGCTTTGGATAAAAGCGTCTGCTAAATGGCATATATTATATTTATTATTAGAGATCTTAAATGATCTGGGGGGGAGAAAAACAGTGCCTAAATCTTTTTTTTAAGAACCATCTCTATATATATATATTTTGTTTTTACAATGGCATGTTATAGAAAGATACAGACACTTTTTGTGCTATTTCACTTGTTTTTTAGAAACGTAGGCCAACCAGTGAGTCACTTCCTCATTCATATTGTGCAGTACGGGGGCTATGAAAAAACATGAACAAAATACTCCATAAACACCCAAATACGTCATTTTAGAAATGGAAATGCTCTCAGTAGTGACGCAGGTCTTTAGATGTTGTACACATGAAATTGTCATTCCGGACATTATCTATAACGTTATAATCCATTTTATTGTGACTCAAGCCATACTTATCCGTCCATTCTAGCAGCAGGCTACCAAAGAATGGAACAGCTGGATAGGGGAAGCAGCTCGAGTCGCCGCAAAGTGGAATATAACGTTGCAGATAAAGTTTGGAATTAAAATGACGTATTTGGATGTTTTTGGAGCATTTGTTCATGTTTTTTTTTCAGCGACATTGAGGAAGTGACACTGGCTGGGGGTAAGTTCCTCAAAAACAAGTGAAATCGCCAAAAAAGTGTCTGGATCCTTCTATAGCGTACCATTTAGAGATAGTTGTAAAAACGTAAAATTGTCCTTTAAAAACAACTTCCCTCGCCAATGTTTGTTTGACATTCCTTAAACACCAAGCTTGGGTTCAAGCTGCTGAAACAAAGCATGCACAGCTTGTTTCAAACATGAGCTTGCATCAGGGATGGACAACTTTTATGGGGGGTGGGAGCTACACCAAGAAATTGTGTAGCAGTTGGGCTGTAGTTGCTCACAGGTCTGCATACCCACATATACGTATACCCATACCCCCCTCCGTCACTTTGCTAGCATAACATTTTAGCAGCCCCCCTCTTGACAGAGACTAAGTTTTAGAGTACAGTTTTTTGCAACTTTATAAACTATTTCATGCCATTCTAATCATCTTGCCATGAGGCGGAGAGGAAAATGAGCTGTTTTACACCCCATTTCCTGTCATTCTACACATTTGGCCATGGTGTGTAGAGAAATGTTATGAGTGAAACTGAGAGACTAGCACCATGCCCAGACCAGACGTGTGAGTGCGCCATCGTGCGCAATTGATTTTGTCGCCCCCACACCAAACGTGATCACGACACGCAGGTTGAAATAACAAAACAAACTCAACCAATTAAATTAATTTGGTGACATGGTCAAAAAGCATTAAACATTTATGGCAATTTAGCTAGCTAGCTTGCTGTTGCTAGCTAATTTGTCCTGGGATATAAATGTTGAGTTGTTATTTTACCTGATGCACAATTAATCCACACATAACGGTCAACATAATCGTTTCTAGTCATCTTTCCTCTTTCCAGGCTTTTTCTTTCTTTGGACTTTATATGGCAATTGGCATCTAACTTTCATAGTATTACCACGAACGACCGACCTCAGTTCATCTTTCAATCACCCACGTGGGTATAACCAATAAGGAGATGGCACGTGGGTATCTGCTTCTATAAACCAATGAGATGGGAGAGGCAGAACTTGCACCGAGTTGAGCGTCACAAATAGAACTGACTTCTATTTTAGCGATTGGCTACGCAGACGCTCGCGAGCAGTGTGGGTGCAATGATTGAATAACATGTATGTGTAAATTTTATTTTGCAATGCAAGCAGTGTGGTCAGCATGTAACAAAATCAATGCGGGCCCACCAGCCGCTTGACTAACTTACTATTCAAAAACATTTTTCGCTGACATGGATGGGCTAATTGACTGTCAGTGACTGACATAAGAGAAACTGCTGATGCATTTTGAAATTGCACCTTGTATATTCTGCTATTCTAACTTGCAACAGTAAGTTGAGACCCCGACTGAGTTCGGGGAAGTTGATCCAAGGGCCGCCAGTTGCCCATCCCTGGCTTATATACTGAATCCTAGGGGAAAAGTGCTAACCTAATCAAATAGAACTACTGGTGGAACATTTTGCAATAAACATTTTCTATAATGTTCAGTGTTGTTATGACACCATTTTTTTTTTAATCAATTGTTTTCTTGCATTCCCCTTTTCAGATTGTCATCTCCGTACAGGCTAAAGCAGATTAGTTTCATTCTACAGAGAGACAGACTAAACTCTTTAAGGCCACAAAATGATTTCCGTCTATCTTTGAGACTGTTTGACAGGCTCTGTAAAGGACTGACCCAACGGTCTTTCGCCGTCCCTCTCTCTTCTTCCCACCCCATCCTTTCTCTATCATCCCAGACCATAGCGCCCCCTTGTGGGGTGGCCTGTAGGCTTAGGGGGGTTGAGGTTGTTGGTGGGGAATTAGTGGGGGCGCTCTTCTTCTTGGTTCTGGTCAGTATCGGTTTTCCTTTGGTCTCCATCTTAGATATCCCCAACCAAGTCAGTCAATTCCTACTTCCTCTCCACACAGGAAGGAGAGGGGCTAGCGTTGGAGCAGGTAGACCACCATCTCGTAGGTGGACATCATTATAGCGGTGTTGGGGATTTGGCGGACCAGATGGGTGGTGAGACCGCGGTACAGGGCGCGGTAGCCCTCCTCCTTAGGTACTGTCAGCAATGTCTGGAAGAAGGAGCGGTACTTGCTGCCCTCCTCTCGTAGCCGGGTGCGGATCACCTCTACAAAGGAAGAGGCAAGAGGGGGTAGAGAAGAGGGGACTAACTTAGAACATGGACACAACAGTATAGAAATTCCGGACGGATACGATAGACAATATTTCTTCAACATGATGAACGTTACCAATACTAATATGGAAAAAAAGAAAAAATAACTTTTCCTCCCCGTGAGATGGGAGCAACAACCAAATTATGTATTAATAACCATGTTTCGTTTGAACTTTTTAAAATAATAAAACAGAATCAAAGATATGATCAGAATACATTGTCTTAATTTGTCTTTTCTTTTAATTTATTCTTTGAGGTCACATAATAAATAGAAATGGAAGGTGTAGGTGCATACCGTGGGGGTAGGCGATGGAGGTGGCGCAGGTCTTGGACGTGGCGGCTGCCAGCATCATACCCACAAAATCTGAGGCGTCTTTCACCGACTCATCCTCGTCCTGATCCATGCTGGCCTGGGCCTTGGACTCCATCAGCTTGCGCTTGATACTCTCGTAGATGACAAAGTGGATGACTGTCTCGGAGATGCCGGCGTACGAGGCAGACATACCGCGGTAGAAGCCCCGCCAGCCCTCCGTCTGGTAGACCCGCCGCATGCACTCGAAGGCATTCATGCGCCGCTCGCCACGGTTCCTGTGGTAAAAACATGTAGCGTGTGAGTAAATGTAATAGTTGAACATAGCAAAAAAGGTATGCAAAAGGTATGCAAAAGGACATTTGATCATACAGCAAACAATTGACAGGTAATAATTGAAAAGGGATTTGCAAAGTCCAATAAAGTATATGCAATACTCAGAATAACACCCTTTCCCCTAGTACCATGAGTCAATGCAATATGAAACTAGTCAAATAAGCATGACAACCCATAACATAGTTAGAGAACCAGTAAAATATGAAACAGCTGGGGAATAACATAAGCTAAGGGGAAAACTACATTTTTAAAAATTTAAATCGGCCGATGGCCTAGATTCAGACTCCCTGCTAAGTACTTACCTGGAATCCAGTTGCAAACGGGTCTTTATCAGCCAGATAGGATTGGTTGCAGTGATAGCAGTGAACCCTGGGAAGAAGAGTTCAGAGGTTCAGACGGGGAGAGTGACACAGTGTGAAAGACAGCCTATCCAAGGACAAAGATGTACACTGACCTACGGGTGGGGGGGGGGGGGGGGGGGTATTTCACAAAGCACCAGCAAGGAGTTGGCCAGCTAAGAACATTTCCTCGATTTCCTGGATGATAAAGAAAGAAAAACTTGAAAATCGGGAATGATATTACCGACTCAATACTCGCAGTAACCCAACCGAATGACATAAACTTCAGCTGGCTTTATGAACGAGAAAAAGTACGAGTTAGAACTGAGTGCTGGCCAATCTATCGATCCTGCGTTTGTGAAATACAACCCCGGTGAATTCTACACGAAGCTACTTTCCTTCTCAACTGGCCATAGTGTGTAAAAGCATTGTTGACATCTTTAAGCTGCGTTTATGAGCCGTTTGTTTACGTCTCGTAAAACCGTTCCTTATCCCAGGTATTCCGGAAATCAGGCCAGAGATTATGTAAAAATGAACCTCATTCATTCAGTCGGCCTTAATCATCGTTCGATTAAGGCAGACGGTTTGTCCTCACAGGATTCCTCAATCAAGATTGTAATACAGCACGGACAACAAAAAAACTCAGCTTAAAGATGTAGCCTAGTCAAAGTATCTAACATTCTTCATTATCATATCTAGAAGTTATAACACATGTATCTAAGATTTGGCTGTAATTTAATCAAATACTATTCTTAATTATGTATAAAAAAGGTGGGCCTGAATGTCATGTACAGAACAGGCACTATAGAAGTATAATAGTGCTGTTCTATTGTTCCACCTCCTCAATTCATATTATTATTATTCACTCTGGTTAAGAGTGCCTGATAAAGGACTACCGTATTAATGAGTCAATGAATTTTGTCAAATTTAATGTGAACATTAGTAGCTAGCTCCCAGATGGGCAGAGCTCAGCCTTACAGTAGGCCTACATATAAATAACAAGTAACTGTGCTGTGTCGTCATGGTGTGAGCCTCAGCTGAAGGCCTCATCGGTTGCCACGGACCATGAGGAAACAAAATGGAGTCTGGCTTTCTTGAATTATTAATGAGGACCTAAGAGGAATAACTGACTATCTCTGAGTAGAGGAGGTAAAGTGGTATTTCCCAGGGGAACTAGGCGTGCGTGTATATATACACACAGTGCATTCGTGAAAGAATTTAGACCCCTCAACTTTTCCCACATTTTGTTACAGCCTTATTGTAAAATGGAATACATTTTTATTTTCTCCACACACACACAATAACAAAGCAAAAACAGGTTTAGACATTTTTGCTAATAAAATCACATTTTCATAAGTATTCAGACCCTTTACTCAGATCCTGAAGCACCTTTGGCAGCGATTACAGCCTTGAGTCTTCTTGGGTGTGACGCTACAAGCTTGGCACACCTGTATTTGGGGAGTTTATCCAATTGTTCTCTGCAGATCCTCTCAATCTCTGTCAGGTTGGATGGGAAGCATCACCACACATCTATTTTCAGGTCTCTCCAGACATGTTCAAGTCCAGGCTCTGGCTGGGCCACTCAGGAACATTCAGAAACTTGTCCCGAAGCCACTCTTGCATTGTCTTGGCTGTGTGCTTAGTGAACCTTCGCTCCAGTCTGAGGTCCTGAGCAGGTTTTCGTCAAGGACCTCTCTGTACTTTGCTCCGTTCATATTTCCCTCGATCTTGACTAGTCTCCCAGTCTCTGCCGCTGAAAAACATTCAATCTTGGTTTCAAACCTGAGAATCTTGCTTCTCATTGTCTGAGTTTTTTGGGTACCTTTTGGCAAACCTCAAGTGGGCTGTCATATGTGCCTTTTACTGAGGAGTGGCTTCCGTCTGACCACTCTACCATAAAGGCCTGATTGGTGGAGTGCTGCATAGATGGTTGTGCTTCTGGAAGGTTCTCCCATCTCCACAAAGGAACTCTGGAGCTCTGTCAAAGTGACCTTTGGGTTCTTGGTCACCTCCCGGAGGCCCTTCTTCCCGGAATTCTTGGTTTGGCTGGGCGGCCAGCTCTTGGAAGAGTCTTGGTGGTTCCAAACTTCTTCCATTTAAGAATGACGGAGGACAATGTGTTCTTGGGGACCTTCAATGCTGCAGAAACTTCTTAGTACCCTTCCCCAGATCTGTGACTTGACACAATCCGGTCTTGGAGCTCTACGGACAATTCCTTTGACCTCATGGCTTGGTTTTTGCTCAGACATGCACTGTCAACTGTGGGACCTTTATATAGACAGGTGTCTGCCTTTCCAAATCATGTCCATTTAATTTACCACAGATTGACTCCAATCAAGTTGTATTAACATCGAGGATAATCAATTGAAACAGGATGCACCTGAGCTCAATTGAGTCTCATACAAAAAGGGTCTGAATACTTATGTAAATAATGTATTTGTTTATACATGTGCAAAAATATTTGTAAAAACACTGCTTTCGCTTTATCATCATGGGCTATTGTGTGTAGATTGAGATTAAATTTTGCTTTAGCGATTTTAGAATAAGGCTGTTTAACGTATCAAAATGTGGGAAAAGTCGAGGGGTCTGAATACTTTCCGATTGCAGTGTACATACAGTACTAGTCAAAAGTTGACACAGCTACTAATTCAAGGGTTTTTCTTTATTTTTACTATTTTCTACAATGTAGAATAAAAGTGTAGACATCAAAATTATGAAATAAGACATGGCATCGTGTAGCAACCAAATAAGTGTTAAATCAAAATATTTTATATTTATGATTCTTCAAAGTAGCCATTCTTTGCCTTGTCCGCTTTGCACACGCTTGGCATTATTTCAACCAGCTTTGAGGTAGTCACCAGGAATGCATTTAAATTAACAGGTGTGCCTTGTTAAAAGTTCATTTGTGGAATTTGTTTCTTTCTTAATGCGTTAAAAGGCAAAATCGGTTGTGTTGTGACAAGGTAGGGGTGGTATACAGAAGATAGCCCTATTTAGTAAAAGACAAAGTCCATATTATGGCAAGAACAGCTCAAATAATACTTTGACATTGTCAGTCAATTCGGAAAATTTCAAGAAGTTTTAAAAGTTTCTTCAAGTACAGTCGTAAAAACCCATCAAGCGCCATGATGAAACTGGCTGTCATGAGGACTGCCACAGGAAAGGAAGAGCCAGAGTTATCTGCTGCAGAGGATACGTTTATTAGAGAGTGACCAGCCTCAGACATTGCAGCCCAAATAAATGCTTCAGAGTTCAAGTAACCGACACATCTCAACATCTGTTCAGAGAGATTGCATGAAATTCATGGTTGAATTGCTGCAAGGAAACCACTACTAAAGGACACCAATAAGAAGAAGAGACTTGCTTGGGCCAAGAAACACTAGCAATGGACATTAGACTGGTGGAAATCTGTCCTTTGGTCTGAGGAGTCCAAATTTGAGATGTTTGGTACCAACAGCCATGTCTTTGTGAGATGCAGAGTAGGTGAACGGATGATCTCTGCACGTGTGGTTTCCACCGTGAAGCATGGAGGAAGAGGTGTGATGTAGGGGTGCTATGCTGGTGACACTGGTGATTATTATTATTTTTACTCAAGGCACACTTAACCAGCATGGCTACCACAGCGTTCTGCAGCGATACACCATCTCATCTGGTTTGCACTTTGTGGGAGTATCATTTGTTTTTCAACAGGACAATGATCCAACACACCTCCAAGCTGGGCTATTTGGCCAAGAAAGAGAGTGATGGAGTGCTACATCAGATGACCTGGCCTCCACAATCACCCGACCTCAACCCAATTGAGATGGTTTGGGATGAGTTGGACCGCAGAGTGAAGGAAAAGCAGCCAACAAGTACTCAGAATATGTGGGAACTCCTTCAAGACTCTTGGAAAAGCATTCCAGGTGAAGCTGATTGAGAGAATGCCAAGAGTGTGCAAAGCTCTCAAAAGGCAAACGGGTGGCTACTTTGAAGAATCTAAAATATATTTTGATTTGTTCAACACTTTTGTTTGGTTCCTACATGATTCCATATGTTTTATTTCCTAGTTTTGATGTCTTCACTACTATTCTACAATGTAGAAAATAGTCAAATAAAGAAAAACCCTTGAATGTCTAGTTGTGAGCAAACTTTTGACTGGTACTGTATATAAGTGATACCAAAACATGTATTATTTTTGTGTTATTAATAAGTTGCTTATACTAATTTGGGTCTGAATGAGTTTTCAATCCGAGAGACCAATTTTTATTTTTTATTTTAACTTTATTTAACTAGGCAAGTCAGTTAAGAACAAATTCTTATTTTCTATGACTGCCTAGGAACAGTGGTTTAACTGCCTGTTCAAGGGGCAGAACGACAGATTTGTACCTTGTGTCAGCTCGGGGGTTTGAACTTGCAACCTTCCAGTTACTAGTCCAACGCTCTAACCACTAGGCAACCCTGCCACCCCAATGAATCCCCTGACAGTGCATCAAGTCAGTATGTTACTTCAGAAGTGAGTGTTATGTCATACACTTTACGAGGTATACGACAAATGTGTAAGGTGCCGGTAATGGTAGTGTGACAATAAGGTGTGCATATTTAAAGACGGACAGAAATCTGGCACATCGCGTGTGCTTTGTGCCGTTGTGGTCGAGGCACTGTAATCTCTAAACAACAGAAGTCAAACAAGGCCATTGGAAAACGAACAGAGGTATACATATGTGCTACGTTGCGCCAAGAGCTAAGATGGACGATAGCATCTTCTCTAAACAAGTTCTACAGTACAGTCTCGATCTAGAGCCTCTACTGTCTCAAGGGACACAGTTCTAAGGCAACTGCGTGAAGAGGATGAAAAGTCTGCGGAAGAAGAAGTAAAAGAAGAGGAAGAAGAGAGATAGCGTCTATGGCGTGTACTCACAGAGTAGGGGCAAAGCTACTCCGCCTCACAGCTGCAGCTAGAAGCCTGCAGATATGGGGGGGGGGGGGCTGAGGTGGCTGGGGCTGTCCCCCCCCCTCACGCAGGGGTGAAAGCTACAGTAAAGCCCTAAAATAGACACAGGCTTTTCTGTACCACAGTCACACACAGGCAGCAGACAACCAACCAACCCACCCACCCACAAATGCATAGATGGGAGAGGAAATTTACCAATCCTACCTAATCCCACTTTTTTTTTCAACAGGAAAAATAGGAGGACAATGCATCACTCCCAACCCACTATCCCCCCCCCACACACACACACTTTTATATAAACAGGTAAGATCCCCTAAGCCTCCCCACTCCCACATTTGCACTAGAGGTCGACCGATTAATCGGAATGGCCAATTTAATTAGGGCAGATTTCAAGTTTTCATAACAATCGGAAATCGGTATTTCTGGGTGCAGATTTGCCAATTTAAAAACTATAAAAATGTTTTATACCTTTATTTAACTAGTTAAGTCAGTTAAGAACACATTCTTATTTTCAATGACGGCCTAGGAACGGTGGGATAACTGCCTCGTTCAGGTGCAGAACGACAGATTTTCACCTTGTCGGCTTGGGGGATACAATCTTGCAACCGTACAGTTAACTAGTCCAACGCAATAACGATCTGCCTCTCTCTCGTTGCACTCCTCAAGGAGACTTGTTAAGCGAATGCAGCAAGCCAAGGTAAGTTGCTAGCTAGCATTAAACTTATCTTATAAAAAACAATCAATCATAATCACTAGTTATCTAGTAATATCATCAACCATGTGTAGTTATTATCTAGCGTGTCCTGCGTTGCATATAATCTGACTGAGCATACAAGTATCTAAGTATCTGACTGAGTGGTGGTAGGCAGAAGCAGGCGCGTAAACATTCATTCAAACAGCACTTTTGTGCGTCAACCATTGCGCTGTTTATGACTTCAAGCCTATTAACTCCCGAGATGAGGCTGGTGTAACCGAAGTGAAATGGCTAGCTAGTTAGCACGCGCTAATAGCGTTTCAAACGTCACTCACTCTGAGCCTTGCAGTGGTTGTTTCCCTTGCTCTGCATGGGTAACGCCGTTTCGAGGGTGGATGTTGTCGTTGTGTTCCTGGTTCGAGCCCAGTGATGAGTGAGGAGAGGGACGGAAGCTATACTGTTACACTGGCAATACTACAGTGCCTATAAGAACATCCAATAGGGAAATAGTCCTATAATTCCTATAATAACTACAACCTAAAACTTCTTACCTGGGAATATTGAAGACTCACATGACTGTAAGTCGCTTTGGATAAAAGAGTCTGCTAAATGGCATATATTATTATTATTATTATATGTTAAAAGGAACCACCAGCTTTCATATGTTCTCATGGTCTGAGCAAGGAACTGAAATGTTAGCTTTCTTACATAGCACATATTGCACTTTTACTTTCTTCTCCAACACTGTTTTTTCATTATTTAAACCAAATTGAACAGGTTTCATTATTTACTTGGGGCTAAATTGATTTAATTGATGTATTATATTAAGTTAAAATAAGTGTTCATTCAGTATTGTTGTAATTGTCATTATTACATTATAAAAAAATTAAAATTAAATCTGCCGATTAATCGGTATCTGCTTTTTTGGTCCTCCAATAATCGGTATCGGCGTTGAAAAATCATAAATCGGTCGACCTCTAATTTGTACCCACCATTTTGTTAAACCAACAACTAAAGGTGAGAGAAGAAAGGGGTCACACAACATCTCTTCCCCCGACCCCGTGACCTTTCCCGACCCACACCTGTTTTAAATGCAAGAGGACGTCTCGTGTCGTTTCTCTCCCCTACGTTTTGTCAGGTATGTCTTTCTTGGTAAGGGAAAGAAAGAGAAAAATGCAAGTCTGTCGTAAACAGAACATCAGCCCTCTGGTAGAATTCAAATGATGTGCAGGACAAAAAAAATAAACATGCGAGGTACACAATAAGAATCCAATATTTTCTTTCAATTATTTTCTTAGCTGATGCTACAGGTGCCATTCCTTGTGTACCATCGTATCATTACCATAATCACTTTTATTGAGTCTAAAACCGGAGCAATGGGGTCACACACAAAAAAAATTGGGGACACCGTCAATGCTGTCCTAATAAAAATAGGTCAAGTAGTGCAAGAGAGGGTTGAAATGCTAACCTTGTCAAGCTGGTTTATAAAGAATGGCATATAATATCATATGTATTAATATAGTCTATAAATGACTTAACTTAGAACGTCTGATTAGCAGTTTTGTGATATGCCAATTCAAGAATACCACCAATCGGGTCTGATAGTATTTTGGACAAAGGATTGTGTGGAGGCCTGACCTCGCAAACAGTCATTTTCCTTTTCTTTTTTTCTGGAGTGTCAGTCAGCCTTTTCCTGCTGGGCTCCTTTGTTTCATATCTAAACAAATTCAATGGTGTGGCTTAGTTCCAGTGTTATTACTGCAGTCATCTGCTGTAATGCAGTGTGCTTTTAAACTGAATGGAGCCCTCTATTAAAATACATGATAGAGGAGGAGAAGGTATCCATCTGTCTGCACAAAGAGGGTCACCAATGCCGCATTCAAAACATCTGGGGACTCTGGGGGGGTGAGCTCCGACTGGGGGAAAAAGCACTGAACAGTCATCCAACTCGAAATTCCAACTCGGGAACTCAGACTTTCCGACCTGAAGGTAACTGACATGATGATTTGTCCTCATATTGTTTTTAAACGCAGCAATATTATTGTCGAGGGGGTCAAATAATCTACAACCTAGTTTAAGGCTATCATTTCAGATAATCCTGAATGAATTGTGAATAATGATGAGTGACAAAGTTAGAGTCAAAGATCATAACCCCAAGACATGCTAACCTCTCACCATTACCATAACCTCCCCTGTTATTGTAATGGTGAGAGGTTAGCATGTCTTGGGGTTGTGATCTTTGACTCTAACTTTGTCACTCATCATTACTCACAATTCATTGAGGATTATCCGTACTCCTGGTAGCATTCACATTAATGTAGAAGTGGTTAGAAACCATTTATTTTTTACAATAAAAGTGACTCCAAAATAACACAATACAGTATTACAATTCATTTCTATTGGTCACAAAATAATCTGAAACACAACCGAAACAAACAAGCAAATGCTCCCAACAAATTGGAAGCAAGCTTGATGTAGTAATTGTGTGCTAGGAATATGTAGCCAAATAATACACTTCTGACTACTTTATTTATAATAATATTTATGGGTGTCAATTTTGACCCCTACCTTTTTGAGTATTACTTGGTAAAAAAAAAAAAAAGACTCAGCAATTGCATATTTTTTAGCATACAATATAGCGTACAGTATTTAATTGATTTATTTTACAGTCATAATTGCTCGTCTATATCAAGGGTGTCAATCATTTCGGACCCCACCGTACAAGGGTGCCATATTTAAGGCACTGAAGGCACAGTGGAGAGCTCCCGTTAAGCCGCCTCCTTCAAAGGCGAGGGCGGACGTACATAGCTGAACCACACGTGAACGACAGATTTACTACGTCTGCTGTGTTCACTGTTCAAGACTAACGATGTTGAATGGACAAGCCGAATAAGGACACTCAAACCTCTAATAGTGACAAGGTTAGCATTTCCCTTCATATGCCGATTTTAAAGGAAAATCAAAGTGTGATGTTCATTTCCTTTTTACAGTGGGGGGCGGGGCAGGGTGTAACAGGCTGGTAAAAGGGGAAGGGGGGCAGTGTATCAAGGCGGCGCAATCACATTAAATTTACAGGAGATACGAGAGCTGCAAACCAGCTGGCCGTGACCTATCATCAGCATCATCATTATTACTAGCATCAATAGCATCATCATCATCATCATCATCATCATCATTAGCATAATGGTCATACCAGTGAAAGGAAATGGGGTGCTACCTGAGGCGTCCGCCCAACAACGTCCGGCCGACGTGTAGCCGCGAGGCGAGGAGACCTCCCGCAGTGAGGCCCCTGACATGTTAGCACCCTGGGGCCCTTTACTACTGTACACACACACACACACACACAGCACAGACAGCGTGTGAAGGGCCACACTCACTGTTTAGCAACCAACTGGTACGTCAACACGATTTAGGGTCCTCCGAAGAGCCTCAAAAGAGACGACAAATGAAGAAATGGGGAAAGGAGAAAAATAACTGGGGGAAGTGGGGGTGGGACAGAAAGCACAACCCAAACTTTGAGGATGTTTCTTTTTTCAAATTGCTGGACCAGCCAGCTACTGGTAAGTATTATAGTGGTATGTAGTGAAATGTTGAGCCTCTGCCATGTTGGCTGTATATCATTGTAGGTTAAAGACAAAGCAGTTGTGGGTCTATTCGCTGAGTGTAAAAGCTATTGAGAGAGAGAGAGAGCAGTTAAATATATGAATAGACGCAGTTCGTACAAAATGCAACAGTTAAATGTGTGCTTTGTCCTTTTCACACTTTTTTTGTATTTTCTAAGTGCTTTGACAAAAGGTTTCTTTTCACATCTTAACTTAAGAACTCCAATATTGAAGAGCAGAATAAACCGTAACCTCTTCACTGTCACTATAAATATAAAATGGGGTTTGACCGTTTGATCCTGAAAGTCTTCAATTGTGCTTTCGGACAAACCATCTGTGGTTGATATTCAAAACACAAGAAAATGTCCACAACAAGGTATGCCATATAGTGGCAATGTCTAGCACATAGCCATAGCTGGATATAAGCGAGAGCAATGTTTCTAAAACATTGAATTATCTTCAAATGAAAACAGCAACTCCATACACCCCATAACACAATGTAAAAAGAAAAACAAAAAATAAATATTAAAAAATAAACAATATCCCCTTGATGTTTCTATGTAATCCGTCAAAATAAAATAAGTTGCTGGAAATCAATTGTCTAAACAAGTGAACTTTGAAAGCAGCAACAGCCAGTAGAAACTGCACTGACCAGATGTTATAGACAGCCGAGGGGGGGGTTGTGGAACGACTGTTACCTGCTAGGCCTGCAGACACCATGTGAACTTGCGTGGAGTCAGCCTCAAACACACCGTTCAGCTTCTCCTTGGCAGTGGAGTAAGCTGCAAAGTAGATGGCTCTGTGGAAACAGGAGGAAATTGATGGGAGCTAAGGATACCGTGAATCAAACCGGTAACACCGGAACTCTGGGCCGTTTCCAATAAACAATATTTTCTTGGGTCACAATAGTCCATACCAACACAGTAAACGAAAAACGTTTCCTTCTTGTGAGATTAGGGCAAAATGGCACAGTATAAATGACAGGCAGCGTCCCCTCTGTCCAAATTGACACGGAGTAAATGGCCTGGGACTGATGACATGAGCGATTTCCACTGAAACCAGTTGCCTTCATTTGGGTAGTTGTGTCTGTGTCCCAATGTCACCAACCCACATAAAAACCTCCATCTAGGCCCATGTAATGGTCCATTAGGAGGGTTCCTGCGTAGCTCGTACATCTCCACTCCCAGATCACATGCCCTGCTCTAGCTGGAGATTTATTGCCCTTGCAACTCCTACTCTCTCTACTTAACTCAAATCACAGGATTACTCAAGTAGACATTTCCACTGTGGGGGTTTACAACCAACAGCCTGCACTTGGCTCGCTCACGTCGCCCTCAGTGTGCGTTTGTCAGAGGGTAAGCATTACGTAACAGCCGACCTTAGTTATGGTGAAATGGACTGATTTAAAGCCCGTGATGCTGAGTGTGTGCTGTGCTCTGGATGAACAGCTGACTGCCCAGCCAACCATCCAGCCATGCTCTAATGGCCAACAAGATGCTCAGCTCGACAGCCCGCTGCCAAGGGGAGGCAAATCAGCCATTATCTGTCCACAGCTAGAGCACACAGCAGCAGTGTTACTGTAGGCAAAGCCTAGTTAGATGAGGTGTCCTGCTGTGTTACTGTAGGCAAAGCCTGGTTAGATGAGGTGTCCTTCTGTGTTACTGTAGGCAACGCCTGGTTAGATGAGGTGTCCTGCTGTGTTACTGTAGGCCAAGCCTGGTTAGAGGTGTCCTGCTGTGTTACTGTAGGCAAAGCCTGGTTAGAGGAGGTGTCCTGCTGTGTTACTGTAGGCAAAGCCTGGTTAGATGAGGTGTCCCTGCTGTGTTACTGTAGGCAAAGTCTGGTTAGATGAGGTGTCCTGCTGTGTTACTGTAGGCAAAGCCTGGTTAGATGAGGTGTCCTGCTGTGTTAATGTAGGCAATGCCTGGTTATACGAGGTGTCCTGCTGTGTTACTGTAGGCAAAGCCTGGATAGATTAGGTGTCCTGCTGTGTTACTGTAGGCCAAGCCTGGATAGATGAGGTGTCCTGCTGTGTTACTGTAGGCCAAGCCTGGTTAGAGGTGTCCTGCTGTGTTACTGTAGGCAAAGCCTGGTTAGAGGAGGTGTCCTGCTGTGTTACTGTAGGCAAAGCCTGGTTAGAGGAGGTGTCCTGCTGTGTTACTGTAGGCAAAGCCTGGTTAGAGGAGGTGTCCTGCTGTGTTACTGTAGGCAAAGCCTGGTTAGAGGAGGTGTCCTGCTGTGTTACTGTAGGCAAAGCCTGGTTAGAGGAGGTGTCCTGCTGTGTTACTGTAGGCAAAGCCTGGTTAGTGGCAAGTCGCTGGTGAGCAGTATTGGGTGAAGAGTTTTTTTTTCTTTTCTTTTTTTTCTCAGTCCCAGTCCAGCATTGAGGAACCCTGCAGTTTTATTTCTCTCCCCTTGCATTTCTCACTCTTTCCTCCTCAGTATTTTTCCAAGGCAGTCTGAGCTCAGGTCAGTCTTTCACCTTTCTCTCACTACCTCCCTCTCTCCTGTCCTGCAGTGCTAGCAAAGGCGTGTGCGTGCTCAGGTTTAGTGTGCCCTGCTGTTGGTCTCGCTCTGCTGCAGTGTTGAGGCAGACTTTACATAACGTCCCCTCTCTTCCCTGCCCGTCACGAGGCAGCCAGCCGCCACAGCTAGGGAGAGTAGCTCACTCCACAGAGGACGGGAAAACACACACACACACACACACACTATTCAGACTCTGCATACTCACAGGCACAGCCTAGACAGACAAAATACACAGCCGGAAACAGGGCAGACCGTCAAAGGGCATATAACGCCGCCACAGAGAAGGTGAGAAAAACAGAATGCGAGAGACATAATCTACATGCAAAAAGGTAAAGAAAGAAACGCAGATGGAGAAATATACAGAGATAAAAAATAAATAAAAAATGTGTAAGATAAACAGAGACAGAAAGAACCATCTCACCCAGGGAAGGGGGGATTAACACACAACAACAGAGTGGGCCAATGGTGCCGCGGCGTTGCGATTACTTCGGCAGCGACACCCTCAGTCACATGACCCAGCAGCAGCCCCAGTGGACGGCCGCTGCTCTGCTCAGTGACTCTGATTAACAGAGACTGGACCCCGGAGGCTGCTGTTGCGTAATATGGCTCACACTTAGAATGGTCTCCTTTCTGTCTGGGTTCTACCACTAGGGAGAATGAATAATGCCCCGGTGGAGGCGGAAAATGAGGACGGGGCAGGAGCGGAATTTTACTGAGATTCGGTAGCCATCATGTATTGTTCTTTTCATGGAACAAAGATTATGTTCTGTGTGGTGTAATGAAAAATTACGTAAATTGTGGTAATCATCTTGTCCTCCGATGAGGGTTGTGGTTTAAAACAAAAAAGGGATTCTGAAGCGGAGGTCAAATGATGGAAAACCAAAGACAAAAGTAATTATCTCTGTTTCCCAGCTGAATAGAATATAAAATCTACATCGCCACCCACGTTGAAATCTGCAGTTGCTAGAAAAAAAAGCTCCATGAAGTAGCCTACACAAGAAAGACAGAAAATAGCAGCAGAAGTCACAACAGGAAGGATAATTATTGTACAAGTGAGGTCATACCTGGAAGGAGCCACACCCACCAGGTTGGGCCCCAGCCCTCTGAAAAGCGAACGGGGTCCCTCCTTCTCCAGTATCAACCTGTAGAGAGAGGGAGAGAGAGAGGGGCGTTGTCAGTTAGCATAGTGCTAAATGAAAGAGCTAATTATTCATTATGCTGAAACATAAGAAAATATGGATTTCAAGACAGTGCTCCAGTCGTGGGCTAGTGCCAATGTGTATAATCAGACTGCCATGACCATAGCACATCGGCCTTTGCCTAAAATCTTAACTAATATACCGATGCATTTATGTCCCATTTTACAATAACACACAGCATCAGGAAATGGACCATAAACACATCTGTGTATTATAATATTAGTCACAATTGGAAGGAACCAAAAACGTGTAAAAACGGATCAATATAACTGATGACGCAGTCGATTAGATGACGCATCTCAGCATTCGTCTGTGGGAGTGTGACATTGGGACATTATGGGGATTTAAAACGAGAGGAAATGTACTACAGGGCAATATACCTGATGCGTAACGCTGTGTCATCGGCGACGAGCAATAAGAAAGTAGCATTAGGCGGCTTGCCAAACAGTGAAGATGGATGGCAGGCCTCCAATGGAAACAGCATGACATTGTGAGGGCACGCAGTGCGAGTAGCTCCTCTATGTAACATGGTAATGGCTGAGGATTGTGCTCATGCTGTGTTTATAGTGTCATTAGCCTATACACTGAGTGTATAAAACATGGACACGTTCCTTTCGCCCTCAGAACAGCCTCAATTCGTCAGGGCATGGAAATCGTTCCACAGGCATGCTGGCCCATGTTGACTCCAATGCTTCCCACAGTTGTGTCAAGTCGGCTGGATGTCCTTTGGGTGGTGGACCATTTTTGATACGCACAGGAAACTGTTGAGCATGAAAACCCCAATAGCTTTGCAGTTCTTGACACACTCAAACCGGTGCACCTGGCACCTACTATCATACCAAGGCACTTAAATATTTTGTCTTGCCCATTCACCCTCTGAATGACACACACACACAATCCATGTCTCAACTGTCTCAGGGCTTAAAAGTCCTTCTTTAACCTGTCTCCCCCCCTTCATCTACACTGATTAAAGAGAATTTAACAAGTGACATCAATAAGGGATCAGAGCTTTCACCTGGATTCACCTGGTCAGTCTGTGTCATGTTTTGTCCACTCAGTGTATGAGCTCCATGACAAAATGTTACCCCATTTCCTGACATCGCTGCTACCCTACACCATAGGAATCACTAGCCTGAATTCAAGCCAAGGTTATTCCACTATTAACCTACTCCACCGAGATAGCACACGCGCACTGCTTTGAAATAGCCTTGTATCAAGGACACGAGATTCAACTGTGAATTCAACTATGAACACAGTTCTAGAAGACTTCCAGCGTCTTCCCTCATATCTACGCAGCCACAGAGCTCAGCTCATTTGGCCAGCGCTGCGTACGCTGCTGACCCACTTCGGCAGGGTTTTTCTCCCTGTGCTGCCTAGTGGTGGTGTTGGGTTTCAGCTAGTGCTTCCCGAGGGCGGAAGCATGGAGGTTGACTGAGGGAAAGACGGGAGAGAAGCAGGTCCAAGAACACTGCAGCGGAGCTGTGATAAGACGGAACCAAGCCTCCAGCTAGAGATCTGGGTGGGATGGATTTATTCATCCTGCTCCCGCCCGCAGCTTTCCATACCGCACCCGCTGGCTTTATGTCCGACTCGCTACCGCAAGAACTGGTCGCGAACCCAATCGCAGTCCCGTAATGTTATTTTAGGCACCTGTGACACAGCTCACTTGGCAGCCATAGTCCCAGCAATTTTGTGCCCTGTAGGCAACATCAAAATGAGCAAAAATAACCATAGAAATAGGTTAAATTACCAGAAATTATCGTGGCCAATTATATTAGGCTGTCGGTATTACTGGGCTATATCAGAGAATATAGGGGTCATAATGTTTTGTTGGGCAAAACCGTTCGGGCGCTAAAGGATGTCTCATGGTCCGACAAAACACCGCTGTAGCTCTGCCACCTTTCACCGCAGATGCGGAAGGGCAACATCGGCGGATACGATTGTTTGAGACTCATCCAAAACGCTTTGCATATAGGATATAGCCTGCATTTAAGAAGACGATTTGCAGGCAGAGACAAATAAATGGGAAATCAAGATTTCCTGAAAATGAAACGTTGCAACGCTCGCTCATCATAGAAACCTAACCTATGTGTGCACGTTGTACCTTTTTCTTTTCAATTAGAATTTTCTTTTCAATTAGGATTTTTTTTATTTTTATGTTTTGTAACTCGACTCACGTTGGTTGAGCACCCTCCACATCTTTATCAATATTTATTTACAGACACTGTACTAAACTAGTGTAATATTTAATTTCCTTGAAAAGATAGATTCTCTGACAATGTATTTGTCACGCTGTCACAACTTCCGCCGAAGTTGGCTCACCTGCCTGTTCGGGGCGGTGCTCGGCGGTCGTCGTCACCGGCCTACGAGCCGCCACCGATCCCTTTTTCGTTTTCTGTTTGTTTTGTCTTATTAGTTGCACCTGTGTCTATTTGTGTTTGCCTGATGGGCTTCCTTATTTAAAGCTAGTATACCCACCCTTGTTTTGTGTGGGATTATTCTTGTGTTACGCGTTTGTGTTGTTAGGTGTGTTCGTGCTCCGGACCTGGTACCCTGTGTTTTGGGTTGGTGCCATATTTTTTGCACCCTGTGTTGTGGGCATTGCTTTTGGTGCCATATTAAAGTGAACTTCTTCCTATGGAACTCTCTGCTCTCTGCGCCTGATTCTTCCCTCACACACCTAGTCCCCCGTGACAAACACCCTGGCCATAGAGGCTTTTATTCTCTATTTTGGTTAGGCCAGGGTGTGAGTAGGGTGGGCATTCTATGTTCATTTTCTATGTTTTGTATTTCTTTGTTGTTTGGCCGGGTGTGGTTCTCAATCAGAGGCAGCTGTCTATCGTTGCCTCTGAGAACCATACTTAGGCAGCTTTTTCCCACATGGATTTTGTGGGTAGTAGTTTTGTGTTTCTGCACCTGACAGGACTGTTTTGTTTTTGTTCATTCCCTTTGTTGTTTTGTGTGCAGTTTAAATAAAAATAACATGAACACTTACCATGCTGCGCTTTGGTCCACACCTTCTCATACGACGACCGTTACAGTATTTCATTGAGACCCACAAATACAGTTAATTTGGAAAGTATTCAGACCCCTTCCTTTATTCCACGGTTACGTTACCGCCTTATTCTAAAATGGATACATTTTTTATCTGTCTACACACAATACCCCAGAATGACAAAGTGAAAACAGGTTTCAGCTCCAGAGTTCCTCTGTGGAGATGGGAGAACCTTCGAGAAGGACATCCATCTATCTCTGCAGTACTCCATCAAATCAGGCCTTTCTGGTAGTGTAGCCAGACAGATGCCACTCCTCAGTTAAAAAGGCACATGACAGCCCCCTTGGAGTTTGATTCTCTGGTCTGATTATTGTTTTATTTAACTAGGCAAGTCAGTTACAATGACGGCCTACACTGGCCTAACCCGGAAGACGCTGGGCCAATTGTGCGCCGTCCTATGGGACTCCCAACCATGAAACCAGGATTTAACCGTTTGGTCTGAATGCCAAACGTCACATCTGGAGGAAACCTGCCACCATCCCTACGGTGAAGCATTTGTGGCAGCATCATGCTGTGGGGATGTTTTTCGGTGGCAGGCACTAGGAGACTAGACCGGATCGAGGCAAAGATGAACAGAGCAAGGTACAGAGAGATACTTGATGAAGTCCTGAGCACTCTGGAGCAGGTTCTCAGATTGGGGCAAAAGTTCACTTTCCAACAGGACAATGACCCTAAGCACACAGCCAAGACGATGAAGGAGTGGCTTTGGGACAAGTCTCTGAATGTCCTTAAGTGGCCCAGCCAGAGTCCGGACTTAAAGCCAATCGAACATCTCTGGAGAAACCAGAAAATAGCTGTGCAGCAACGCTCCCCATCCAACCTGACTGAGCTTAAGAGGATCTGCAGAGAAGAAATGGGTGAAACTCCCTAAATACAGGTGTGGCAAGCTTGTAGCGTCACACCCAAGAAGACTTGAGGCTGTAATCACTGCCAAAGGCGCTTCAAAAAGTACTAAGTAAAGGGTCTGAATTTCTAATTTTAATACATTTACAAACATTTCAAAAAAACTGTTTTTGCTTTGTTATTATGGGGTTCTGTGTGTAGATTGATGAGGGAAAAAAACTTTTATCCATTATAGAATAAGGCTTTAATGTAACAAAATCTAGAAAAGGTCATGATGTCTGAATATTTTCCGAATGCACATACAACTACAAGGTCTATGGCCCAGTATTTTTAGATAATACGCTCAAGCCTCCATTAACCCTCACTTACTGTATGCTCCCTTCATAACGCCAGTTGTGAAACAGGTTGTGCCTCCAGGCCCCTCGGTGGGGTATATTTAAGATGAGGGCATGTTAACAGCTGTTGGTATAAGCAAACCAAAACAGAACCACACTAAGCCTCTCCCCCTTCTGTTCTCCTATTTTTACAAGTGAGCGAGAGGCAGATTTAAGTATGCTATGGAACAACTTGTTCTTGTCCAATATGATAAGGGATATTTTTGCCTTATCAGAAATGATGAAAACAAGGCTAAATCCCCAATCTGAGATGTGTTTTACCAAAATAATGTCTAGAAGCTATTCCCGCTATGTGGTTGTGTGTGGGCAGGGTCCAACGTAAACTCTCTCACTGGCCTGGCCAGAAATCTACTTGCCCAAACAGAATTTCTACTGGCCCGGACATGGTGTGGTTTTAATTGGGATCATACAGAGCCTATAGGTTGGCATCCTTTCTCTCAATATGCAGCTATTAACATGCAACATTTGGTTATGTATTAAAAAGCTGTGTAATATAATTTAGCAAAGTCATTACTCCATTCTTTAGAATTGCATTGTATTCATTGTTGTTTGTAAAGTATGCCATTTTGAAAATATTTTTATTTGATCTAAAAATAGGACGCTGCCCCTTTAACCCTTTAAGAGAACTGTGTTCCAAAAGAGATAGCGACCTGGCTACAGTAGGCTAGCCAAGACTAATGCTAAAGTGTCTTTTTGGAACATTCTTTTTGCAGACAATCAACAGTAGCCAGCATTTTGCTAGTATGTTCACAATTCATTTTGTAAATCACTTTCCTTAAAAAAATAATAAGCTCAGCGAGTTGATTGATGGGCAAGTCTTTTTGCTCTGAACAGCTTGAGTGTGCTGTGTGAACGCATTCATTTCTGTACTGCTTGAGTGCTCGACTGCGGGAACTTGGTGGTGCTTGAACGAACGGCCAATCGTATTGCTCAAATTCAAAAAGCACGACTGTAGTCTTCAATGGTAGACTGCGACAGAGCAGGTAAATGTTGAACTGGAATGCAAAAATGCACCGACAAGATCCACTGGCCCGACATGTTCTTACTGGTCCCGGGGCATCGTTAATGTCGGACACTGTAAGGGAGATCCATATTCCTGCGATCAAAATGCTGAATGCAGGTGAAGATTCAGTCATAACATAGTATGATGAAAGCAGGGAAGGACTCTCCTAGATGAATAAAAACAATTTAGACAGGGTAAAGTAGGCTCTTTCATTTACGACCTTTGTGGACAATAAAAGATGGCCGCTCCGTAACCATGAAAAAGGAGAAGTTGAAACATGTTTCTGTCTGGTAACACTCCCGTCTACAGTAACTCATCTTTGAGTCATAGGGTGTTCGGTAATGGTATTAAAGGGCAGGTACGATACTGTAGGTGGCCTTGACAGTGAAACAGCCAGACATAAACTCTTCCCGAGAGGGTCGGCGATCGTTTGATGATGGAGGAATGTCTGCTGTTGGTTTGCCAGTTGCTGGTACAAGGGTTAGGATGATTTCTATTTTAACTCCCATTCCGTTGTGAGTTTTCAATTGATTAATTGAATTGATAAGAGATCAGATTGACAATAAATGTTGGGGTCACGGAAACCCTGCACTGATGTCAACAGAGTTTATCAGGTTACACGTGAACGTTTTGGGTCGGAATTTGACCCACATGGTTTTTGTCTGTGCAATGTCCATAAACACCCACTCATCCCAAGAATAGACTGGAACTGAACTAAACTTCAAAGAATTGACTCCAACCTCACTGAGTAGACAGTGTGTATTCTCTGTGGTAAGTGCAAACATTTCAGTTCATCACCTGAATAGTCTGGAACTGAAATGAAAATAGAACTGACCCACCAAACCCTGTAAACTCACATAATGTGTAGGATGTTCTCTGTGACCCCTGTGTGTTGGTGAACTTACTTGAGGCAGTGCAAGGGTCCCGGGGGGGCCATGCGGGCCACACTGGCCCCATTGACGGTGGTGAGCTGCACCTCAGAGATGTAAAAGGTGACATGAGAGGACTGGAGTCTGGTCTTCACTACTTCCAGCGGACAAGTCAGAATAGCACCCACTGTGCCCCCACACCTAGATGGGGAGAGAGAGAAAGAGTAGGGGAAGAAGATGGTCAGAATAGCAAAAAGTACAGTAAATACTGTGCTAAACTTTACTTTATTCCCATGTTATAGGCCTAACTACTTTATTCCCATGTTATAGGCCTAACTACTTTTCCCATTCCCATGTTATAGGCCTAACTACTTTGTTCCCATGTTATAGGCCTAACTACTTTATTCCCATGTTATAGGCCTAACTACTTTATTCCCATGTTATAGGCCTAACTACTTTATTACCAAGTTATAGGCCTAACTACTTTATTCCCATGTTATAGGCCTAACTACTTTATTCCCATTAACTACTTTATTACCAAGTTATAGGCCTAACTACTTTATTCCCATGTTATAGGCCTAACTACTTTATTACCAAGTTATAGGCCTAACTACTTTATTCCCATGTTATAGGCCTAACTACTTTATTCCCATGTTATAGGCCTAACTACTTTATTCCCATGTTATAGGCCTAACTACTTTCCCATTTATAGGCCTAACTACTTTATTACCAAGTTATAGGCCTAAGGCTAACTAGGCCTTTATTATTCCAAGTTATAGGCCTAACTACTTTATTACCAAGTTATAGGCCTAACTATTTTATTCCCAAGTTATAGGCCTAACTACTTTATTACCATGTTATAGGCCTAACTACTTTATTACCAAGTTATAGGCCTAACTACTTTATTACCAAGTTATAGGCCTAACTACTTTATTACCATGTTATAGGCCTAACTACTTTATTCCCATGTTATAGGCCTAACTACTTTATTACCATGTTATAGGCCTAACTACTTTATTCTGTGCTGTAATTGAAAGTGCTACCAAACAAACAGCTATATTCTAGTTTGTTGCTTGTGGGGGGGTTTAACGTTGTGAAGCTTTGTGATACTAACACGGGCATAAAATCTCCTGAAGTGAATGGTGGATCATTCAACTCCGATTTTATTGGGGCCAACAACGCAGTGGAGAAGTAGAGTAAGAACCACCCACATCTAGACCTGGTATTTCTGGAAACAACCAGCCGATTTTCAATGCTAGCAGCAGCTGGATCTGGGTCAGGTTCAGCCTATTGACACACATTCAGCTTGAATTGAACATAAAAACGTGCAACTGTAAATAGTCTCTAACCGTTATGGCCAGGGGCCAACCCACTGCCTGTGAGACTTTGAACTGGACTAACTTGTCTGTGACAATGTGCAAACTGAGGTGCTGGCCCTTTTGCCTGTAACACCTTGACATGGTCTGTCTGCCCCCCCCCCCTCCTCTGAGTTAAGAGGGTTACTATTCATGTATTGTGACTCCTGTGTTTGCTAGGTTACAAGCTTTTCCAGCTCCTCTTTCAAATAATATTCGTCAAATGAACCTCAACATGGGCTCAGGGCTGTGCGGAATGCGCACTACAAGGCACAATTATAGTGAAATGGTTCCTGAAAATAGTCACCATTGTGTATATAATCTGTAGGTTAGGTTTATTGAATGTGAGTATCATGCATGGTGAGTACTGACTGGCTGCTACAGGCTGAGCTCTCTGTCAGACTAACCCACATACAGGCAAGAGCGACCTTTGGCCTAGATTCAGAAGGCTGTTCCATGCGTGTGTGTGTGTGTGTGTGTGTGTGTGTGTGTGTGTGTGTGTGTGTGTGTGTGTGTGTGTGTGTGTGTGTGTGTGTGTGTGTGTGTGTGTGTGTGTGTGTGTGTGTGTGTGTGTGTGTGTGTGTGTGTGTGTGTGTACACAACAGGCAGTAAGAGTTAACATGCACAGGCCTTGAGCCCTGTTGTGAGAAATATCAAGGGGACTGTAATTATTTGCTTCTCGCTGAAGTAACTTTGTCACAACTTGTGCCCCTAACATTGCGTTTTCATAGCCCAATGAAGGAGATACAAAATATTCTGGTTTGGCAAGATAGGCCTTACATGCTGACATTTTAAAAGTTTGCAGAGTGCCTGAAAGAAAAGAAGAGGCTGACGGACAAAGTAAACAACATAAAAAGGGGAAAACAAAGCTAAGAAAGAAAGAGGAAATGAAGAAAACTATTCTGGCACTACAATGGAATCAAGCAGCATCTTGTCTTCCTCTGAATGTGTCATCCAAAGACTTGCGCCTAAAACCATACTAGAATTAGATTTGCCGTGATAAGTAGGCATATTTAGTGTCCAATTGCGAGAATGGCTCTAATAACCAACTGGTCATGTTTCAATGCCCCTATGCACATTGCAATCTACAATCTCAATTTACTTGGAGCAGTCTGACATGGAATCAACACAAATAACAAGTCAAATTTCCACAGCCTAGACTACAGACAGGTGCCCTTTAACCCTTTCAACTTCCCCTGTGTCAGCATGATGTATTGAGTGTAAAGGTCTACTACAATGTAGCAAAGCTAGAAAATTAGTGACACATATGTCTCCAATAATATACACTACAGGAACGGAAACACGCAGGTAGTATGTTGACAACGTTTACAATTGAGACATTCTTACAGTTTTGTTTTAGACAATGAGAATGACACTTGAAATAAACACTGGGAGATCATCCGCTGATGTGAATTACATTGTGGCGTTGAGTTTTACTTATAGCCTACCGTGTGTGTCAGTCAAACGAACATATTGTAGCCTACCTAGGGTCATATTCATTTCGCCAATTTTGTTGCAAAACGTTTTTTAAACGGAATCAGATGGAACGAAACGGGGAGGGACCTACCTGAATTTGTCCAATAGAAAACTATCGTTTTAGTTGTAAAACGTTCCAACTGTTTGGAATAATGTAATCATTATAGTGCAATCATCATTATTCCTGTTCGGATTAATGATTACAACACTGTTTTGACCTGACCTTTTTCTCCAGTCTATGGAATGGTGTGGCAGCAGTTGATACAGTGTATGAATCCTGTATGCCTGGGCATATTCTCCATCTTTACAAATGTGTGTTTTATACAGGTGTTTTGTCGGTGTAATAACATGCTAAATAAATGTGTCAAGAAATGTAATCATGATGTTCGGCGACATAGCTATAACTAATCGGTCAACCGCTGCTCGAGAACAACAAAGGCTCGTGCGTCATAGATGTTTCATTCACGAGCCTTCTCATCTGTCAGGGCAAACCACGACCACTGTGGAGGAGTGTGATGCGTGGGTGTCAACCTGTTTTCTATCAAATGAAATAATTGTCGTTTGTGATAAAAGTCAACATCGGACAGTACTGTAATGTCTCTGATGTGTTGACACTAGGCTACAAAAGCAGTGGCCAGCGCCTAGCTAGCTAGACCGTGGTACCTACTTTGATACTGCAACTGGCTAGCTGCTGCCTGAGGATGGGTCGGGTAGTGCAGTTGCTAATGTAACATGCACGCGCCTGGGAAAATGGCAATGTTGGGAATAAATTGGTGTTATTTTCACCAAGATAGCTATGCAAGCAAATTTTGACTATAAGTCAGTCACGAAATGTTGTGTCGCCTAGCTAACTTTATTCCCAGCAAATAATAGCTACTCACCCTCCGGCAAACAAATGAACCAAGGTATCCCTTTGACTCATTCTTTAGCATTCTCTGAACCAGTACACTCTTCGGACTGCGTCAAGGGGGAAGACAGGGTTGGATGGCGAACTGTCGACCACCCCGATTTCGAAGACGACTTGCGCACGTCGATAAATCAGCGACGTCGATTATCAATCAGTAACAGTTAGAACGGTGATTCAGTTTTGCCGTAGCAACGTTAGCTAGACAGCTAGTCAACTTGCGTGCTACACAAACCCTTATCTTCGTTTCGAGCAATCCCCTCTTTGAACAGACCTTATTTGATTTTGTAGAGCTTTATACTACAAAAGAAGAGAACTTCAAAAGGAAGATTGTTTTATGTATTCTTGCTTCTATCAATCGCTTTTTTGCAACAGTCCCCCTAGCTTTCGTTTCTCAACTGTTCACCGCTGCAGTGAGAGGCGACAGGTCATATCCCTAGTATATAACTACTGTAGAATCATATAGGCTGCAAAACAGCGTCCGCTATTGGACAGTTTGTCTTATTACGTCAATTTCTCCGCCCGATCACGCAAATTTCACATGAAACCTGTATACAATCTTTCACATGATCAGCTGTAGCACCCTATATAAAAAGGGGCAGTTTTAGGTCCTTACATGTATAAATAACTAAATTAACTTATTTTTTTGAACAAGTAATGGTTATGAGGATATGACATGTGGTCATATATGTCTATTATATTTTTTTGCCGGTGTTTAACCTATGAACATGATGTCATATGCACATTGCATGAATGGATTTGTTATTTTTAATTAGGCAACGGTTGGGTCTAATCCCGAATGCTGAACGCTGGTTAAACCGCATTCCAGCCGGTGTCTAATTCCACACGTTACCACCAGCTAAATCCAGGGGTATAAAGTACTACTTAAATCGTTTTTTGGGGGTATATGTACTTTACTTTACTATTTATATTATTGACGATTTTTACTTTTACTTCCACTACATTCCTAAACTAAATAAAGTACTTTTTACTCTTTACATTTTCCCTGACACTCAAAAGTACTAGTTACATTTTGAATACTTAGCAGGACAGGAACATTGTCTAATTCACGCACTTATCAAGAAAACATAATTTGTTGAAACCTTACTGTCTGTCTCTCCGACATTTGCAACATTGTTTCAATATTCAATTTCCATCTCCAGCTGTCCCATAGTAATGAGCGAGTCGAGACGAGAGGCAGGCAGGCAGCGTTTCTCAGCCAGTCGAACTCATGAATCAGTTTGCATCATTTTTATGGATATATACAAAGAAATGCGAATTGAAAAAAAGGTACAACTAAACGAAGTGCAGCTACTGTAGTTTACGGTCTTTCCAGCTTCAGTTTGAAGTGATTGTGTTAGCTGTATTGTAGGCTAGCTCCTCTGAACAAGTGTCCTGACGAGTGAGCACATGTTCTATTTCAGGCGAAATCACGCCTCATTAGCTCATTGTTATGGAAGTCACAATAAATGTCACTAGAAAACAGCATAAAAAATGCAAATACAACTACAGTTGTTATTCTGGCTGCACTGTTTGACGTGACTGTAAATTAGCCGTAGCTGGCTAGCTGGCAAGCAAGGGATAAGAACCTTTGCCAGCTAGAATGACAATGAAACATTTACAACGAACGACTGGGTCGAGTCTATAGGTACCGAACAAAAATACTGAACGGTACCTATGGACTCGACCCAGTCGTTCAGTCTTTTTGTTCGGTGCTTATGGACGCGACCCAGTCGTTCAGTCTTTATGTTCGGTACCGATGGACTAGTCCATCGGTACCGAACGACTGGGTCGCGTCTCTGGCAACCGAACCAATAGAATGAACATCCAGACTGCTTCGGTAGCAACCCCAGATTTGTGTCGGGACTATATCTTGTGGAATGATTAAATAGTATGAATTAATTAATCCAAATAACGTTTTTAATTAAATATGTCAATCATTATTTGAATATGTTGGTAACCCGTTGCATAAAAGTGATAATGCCCGTGAAGCCAGTGTTTGGAGGATATATTGGCAAGGTTTGCTGGCCCGAGATGAAACAACACCCGCACAAATATATCCTCCAAACACTGGCTTCTCGGGCATTATCACTTAATTATTCTCCTAGTCACCTATTACATATTTATAACTACGTGTCAAGTGTTTTGGTTTATGTACACTGCATTTTCAATTTATATGCCCATTTTGTGCTTTATGGGATGCCGTGAAATAAAATTAGGTTGCCAATTTAGTGAGGAGAAATCACCTCGTATGTACAATGAACTGTGAAAAACGATATATGGGGGAAAACATTTCTGTTACTGGAGCAGGAAATAAACAAATATATACAATTGTGGCATGGGAGTCTAAGCCCAATAGTCCTAAAGCAGACTTTCTACAGACTGGCAATGATGTGAAACCAGACTGAGGTCCATGTGAGAGCAACCAGATCAGTTGAAAGAGATTGTAACATCCATTACGGGAAATGTGGTTGGCTGAGCTAATAGGGGATGAATGGACCTCTTGGTTTCCTAATTGGAGGCACAATTTGACAAGTTGAAGTCATGTGCATGGAGGCTAAAGTTATTTATGACTGTCCTGGTAGACTAAAACGAGATCGGCAACTCATAGGAAGTAGATTATGCTCCCATGATGTATAACTGTCCTGTAAGACTGTAACAATTAAAATATGCATTACTTTATTCATGTAGCACTTTCCCTTCGAGTTAAAAAGAAATATGAAAAGAGACCCGATCAGTTAGGTCCTATGTGAGAAAGAATAAGTAGAGAGAAGAAGCTTATAGTTTGCCTGGACACCAATCTCTTAAAACAGTAGGGTAAATCCATATGAATTCCATCACTTTTTGACAGCATCCCTTTTATACATGTTTGCCCATGGAATAAATGGTCAGAAAGTGACCTTTTGGACCTTTTATGCCAAAGCAATTGCATTCAGGGATAGGCCCATTCTACAACATAAGTGAATATGGAGAAAGAAAATCGGAGTTTACTTGTTTTTAGATAATTGACATTTAAAGTTATAACAAAATAACGATATTTATAAAAAATGTAAAAAAATACAAGAAATTATAAAACAGTTTGAAAACTCTGTTTGTAAGCTTTTAAATTATATCAAACACAAACATTGATCTTTTTCAGGGATGAAGACATGGATGTCTTGTGGTATGGTATGGTATGGTATGGTATGCAAAACAGGTCCACTTTGAGCACCTTTGTCACTTTAATGTTTTGGCATTCAGGTTCCAAAAGTTACTTTCTGAGCACTTTTACAATTGGCAAATGTGTATGGAAGATTTTGTTTAAATCAGAAGGGGTGCTGTCAAAAAGTGATTGAATTCAAATGGATTTACCCAATATCCAGCTCCCTTTGTTGTTATCTTGCACAAGTAAATCAACAATGGACACTGCAGTACAGTGATAGCGGAGAAACTGGCAACCGCAATACAGGACATGGTAAAAGGGTAATGATTTGCTATTGACAGTTGAGATGACGAATGATGGTACTGGACTGGCAAACAGTGGCGTGGGACGCACCCACGCAGCCCTCCCCCAGTTGCCAGTTCAAAACCTTGGTTATAATTCTGCATTTACCCACCCAAATGAGGTTCTTGGCATGAGCTAAAGTGATCATGGTTTGGCATGAGCTAAAGTGATCATGGTTTGGCATGAGCTAAAGTGATCAAAGTACGTTATGTAAGTCACCTTGCCACGAGGACGAGAGCACAGTAACTTAATGAAATATAATTACCGCATTTTTTCCACAAAGTTTGTCTGCGGTTTCTCAAACTAACAGTTTAAGAGGATCACGAGATTGCAGCAATGGGATTATGCTGCACGCCATAGTGCATTATTGAAATGGGGAGTAGGTGGGTGCACATGGTGAAGAGAGTCAAGAGCTTCAAGCCTCAGTGTCCATCTCACCAGCACAGTCGTGAAGAAGGCACAGCAGTGCCTCTTCTCCCTCAGAAGGCTAAAACGATTTGGCGTGGCCCCTCAGAAACGTTCATAGCTGCACTATCGAGAGCATTCTGACTGACTGAAAAATTCTCAAAGACTTCAGCCACTTGAAACATGGACTGTTCTCCATGCTCCCGTCTGGCTGGAGTTACTGGTGCATCAAGGCTCATACCAACAGACTCCTAAAACCACTTATATCCATAAGAATGTTAAATGCCTAATAACTACTGCTCTCCCACTCCCACAGACTAACCTACAAAAACTTTAATAATGTAAGTGTTACTTACATTTACATTTACATTTAAGTCATTTAGCAGACGCTCTTATCCAGAGCGACTTACAAATTGGTGCATTCACCTTATGACATCCAGTGGAACAGTCACTTTACAATAGTGCATCTAAAACTTAAGGGGGGTGAGAGGGATTACTTATCCTATCCTAGGTATTCCTTAAAGAGGTGGGGTTTCAGGTGTCTCCGGAAGGTGGTGATTGACTCCGCTGTCCTGGCGTCGTGAGGGAGTTTGTTCCACCATTGGGGGGCCAGGGCAGCGAACAGTTTTGACTGGGCTGAGCGGGAGCTGTACTTCCTCAGTGGTAGGGAGGCGAGCAGGCCAGAGGTGGATGAACGCAGTGCCCTTGTTTGGGTGTAGGGCCTGATCAGAGCCTGGAGGTACTGAGGTGCCGTTCCCCTCACAGCTCCGTAGGCAAGCACCATGGTCTTGTAGCGGATGCGAGCTTCAACTGGAAGCCAGTGGAGAGAACGGAGGAGCGGGGTGACGTGAGAGAACTTGGGAAGGTTGAACACCAGACGGGCTGCGGCGTTCTGGATGAGTTGAAGGGGTTTAATGGCACAGGCAGGGAGCCCAGGCAACAGCGAGTTGCAGGTCCTTCTGTAGCTCAGTTGGTAGAGCATGGCGCTTGTAACGTCAGGGTAGTGGGTTCGATCCCCGGGACCACCCATACGTAGAATGTATGCACACATGACTGTAAGTCGCTTTGGATAAAAGCGTCTGCTAAATGGCATATATTACAAGTGCCTGGATTAGGACCTGCGCCGCTTTCTGTGTGAGGCAGGGTCGTACTCTGTGGATGTTGTAGAGCATGAACCTACAGGAACGGGCCACCGCCTTGATGTTGGTTGAGAACGACAGGGTGTTGTCCAGGATCACGCCAAGGTTCTTGGCGCTCTGGGAGGAGGACACAATGGAGTTGTCAACCGTGATGGCGAGATCATGGAACGGGCAGTCCTTCCCCGGGAGGAAGAGCAGCTCCGTCTTGCCGAGGTTCAGCTTGAGGTGGTGATCCGTCATCCACACTGATATGTCTGCCAGACATGCAGAGATGCGATTCGCCACCTGGTCATCAGAAGGGGGAAAGGAGAAGATTAATTGTGTGTCGTCTGCATAGCAATGATAAGAGAGACCATGTGAGGTTATGACAGAGCCAAGTGACTTGGTGTATAGCGAGAATAGGAGAGGGCCAAGAACAGAGCCCTGGGGGACACCAGTGGTGAGAGCGCGTGGTGAGGAGACAGATTCTCGCCACGCCACCTGGTAGGAGCGACCTGTCAGGTAGGACGCAATCCAAGCGTGGGCCGCGCCGGAGATGCCCAACTCGGAGAGGGTGGAGAGGAGGATCTGATGGTTCACAGTATCGAAGGCAGCCGATAGATCTAGAAGGATGAGAGCAGAGGAGAGAGAGTTAGCTTTAGCAGTGCGGAGCGCCTCCGTGATACAGAGGAGAGCAGTCTCAGTTGAATGACTAGTCTTGAAACCTGACTGATTTGGATCAAGAAGGTCATTCAGAGAGAGATAGCGGGAGAGCTGGCCAAGGACGGCACGTTCAAGAGTTTTGGAGAGAAAAGAAAGAAGGGATACTGGTCTGTAATTGTTGACATCGGAGGGATCGAGTGTAGGTTTTTTCAGAAGGGGTGCAACTCTCGCTCTCTTGAAGACGGAAGGGACGTAGCCAGCGGTCAGGGATGAGTTGATGAGCGAGGTGAGGTAAGGGAGAAGGTCTCCGGAAATGGTCTGGAGAAGAGAGGAGGGGATAGGGTCAAGCGGGCAGGTTGTTGGGCGGCCGGCCGTCACAAGACGCGAGATTTCATCTGGAGAGAGAGGGAGAAAGAGGTCAGAGCACAGGGTAGGGCAGTGTGAGCAGAACCAGCGGTGTCGTTTGACTTAGCAAACGAGGATCGGATGTCGTCGACCTTCTTTTCAAAATGGTTGACGAAGTCATCTGCAGAGAGGGAGGGGGGAGGAGGATTCAGGAGGGAGGAGAAGGTGGCAAAGAGCTTCCTAGGGTTAGAGGCAGATGCTTGGAATTTAGCGTGGTAGAAAGTGGCTTTAGCAGCAGAGACAGAGGAGGAAAATGTAGAGAGGAGGGAGTGAAAGGATGCCAGGTCCGCAGGGAGGCGAGTTTTCCTCCATTTCCGCTCGGCTGCCCGGAGCCCTGTTCTGTGAGCTCGCAATGAGTCATCGAGCCACGGAGCGGGAGGGGAGGACCGAGCCGGCCTGGAGGATAGGGGACATAGAGAGTCAAGGGATGCAGAGAGGGAGGAGAGGAGGGTTGAGGAGGCAGAATCAGGAGATAGGTGGGAGAAGGTTTGAGCGGAGGGAAGAGATGATAGGATGGAAGAGGAGAGAGTAGCGGGGGAGAGAGAGCGAAGGTTGGGACGGCGCGATACCATCCGAGTAGGGGCAGTGTGGGAGGTGTTGGATGAGAGCGAGAGGGAAAAGGATACAAGGCAGTGGTCGGAGACTTGGAGGGGAGTTGCAATGAGGTTAGTGGAAGAACAGCATCTAGTAAAGATGAGGTCGAGCGTATTGCCTGCCTTGTGAGTAGGGGGGAAGGTGAGAGGGTGAGGTCAAAAGAGGAGAGGAGTGGAAAGAAGGAGGCAGAGAGGAAAGAGTCAAAGGTAGACGTGGGGAGGTTAAAGTCGCCCAGAACTGTGAGAGGTGAGCCGTCCTCAGGAAAGGAGCTTATCAAGGCATCAAGCTCATTGATGAACTCTCCGAGGGAACCTGGAGGGCGATAAATGATAAGGATGTTAAGCTTGAAAGGGCTAGTAACTGTGACAGCATGGAATTCAAAGGAGGCGATAGACAGATGGGTAAGGGGAGAAAGAGAGAATGACCACTTGGGAGAGATGAGGATCCCGGTGCCACCACCCCGCTGACCAGACGCTCTCGGGGTGTGCGAGAACACGTGGGCGGACGAAGAGAGAGCAGTAGGAGTAGCAGTGTTGTCTGTGGTGATCCATGTTTCCGTCAGTGCCAAGAAGTCGAGGGACTGGAGGGAGGCATAGGCTGAGATGAACTCTGCCTTGTTGACCGCAGATTGGCAGTTCCAGAGGCTACCGGAGACCTGGAACTCCACGTGGGTCGTGCGCGCTGGGACCACCAGAGTAGGGTGGCCGCGGCCACGCGGTGTGGAGCGTTTGTATGGTCTGTGCAGAGAGGAGAGAACAGGGATAAACAGACACATAGTTGACAGGCTACAGAAGAGGCTGCGCTAATGCAAAGGAGATTGGAATGACAAGTGGGCTACACGTCTCGAATGTTCAGAAAGTTGCGTTGTTGACACTACACTAATCAAGTCGTTCCGTTGAGTGAAATAGTTTCTGCAGTGTTGCTATTCGGGGGCTAGCTGGCTAGCTAGCAGTGTTGTTTACGTTACGTTGCAGCTTCAAGTTTTTATTTGTAATTTATTTCAATACTAAATGGAAATTAGTTCCCGGCTTTAGTGTTTAGTTTGTGCCTATCCACAAGTCTCTACCCACTCAGATACAAACACCATCAATGTCACTCTTACTCACACACACGCCAACTCACATACACATACTCAGATACACCCTCACTCACTACTGATGCCACACTCACACACTGCTGCTATAATGATTATTGATTGGATTTATTACTACCATAACCATTAGTATCTATCTATTTATCCTGCTACAGGTCACTATTACTCCTGTTTAAATGTCCAGCTTCATTAAATAGTACCCGCAAAACACCAGTCTCAATGTCAACAATGAAGAGGCAACTCTGGGATGCTGGCCTTCTAGACAGAGTTGGAAAGAAAAAGCCATATCTCAGACTGTCCAATACAAAGAAAAGATTAAGATAAGCAAAAGAACACAGACACTGGACAGAGGAACTCTGCCTAGAAAGCCAGTATCCCGGAGTCGCTTCTTCACTGTTTACGTTGAGACTGGTGTTTTACAGGTACTATTTAATGAAGCTGCCAGTTGAGGACTTGTGAGGTGTCTGTTTCTCAAACTAGACCCTCTAATGTACTTGTTCTCTTGCTCAGTTGTGCACCGGGGCCTCCCACTCCTCTTTCTATTCTGGTTAGGGCCAGTTTGCGCTGTTCTGTGAAGGGAGTAGGACACCGCGTTGTATGAGATCTTTTGTTTCTTGGCAAAATATCACATGGAATAGCCTTAATTTCTCAGAACAAGAATAGACTGGCGAGTTTCAGAAGAAAGCTCTTTATTTCTGGCCATTTTGAGCCTGTAATCGAACCCACAAAAGCTGATGCTCCAGATCTTATTTTACCTTTATTTAACTGGGCAAGTCAGTTAAGAACAAATTCTTATTTTCAATGACGGACCTCTGTCTGAAACGGTGTCTAACGGGAGGCCATGAATTCTGAACACATTCTCAATGATGATTTGTGCCGTCTCCTTAGCGGAAGGAAGCTTAGCGAGGGGAATGAAATGTGCCGCCTTAGAGAACCTATCGACAACCGTAAGAATCACAGTCTTCCCCGCAGACGAAGGCAGACCGGTAATGAAGTCTAAGGCGATGTGAGACCATGGTCGAGAAGGAATTTGTAAGTCGCTCTGGATAAGAGCGTCTGCTAAATGACTTAAATGTAAATGTAATGTAAATGAATGGGAAGCGGTCTGAGACGACCGGCAGGAGGAGAGTTACCTGACTTAGTCTGCGCGCAGTCCGAACAAGCAGCCACGAAACGGCGCGTGTCACGCTCCTGAGTAGGCCACCAAAACCGCTGGCGAATAGAAGCAAGTGTACCCCGAACGCCGGGGTGGCCAGCTAACTTGGCAGAGTGAGCCCACTGAAGAACAGCCAGACGAGTAGAAACAGGAACGAAAAGAAGGTTACTAGGACAAGCGCGCGGCGACGCAGTGTGAGTGAGTGCTTGCTTAACCTGTCTCTCAATTCCCCAGACAGTCAACCCGACAACACGCCCATCAGGAAGAATCCCCTCGGGATCGGTAGAAGCCACAGAAGAACTAAAGAGACGGGATAAGGCATCAGGCTTGGTGTTCTTATTACCCGGGCGATAAGAAATCACGAACTCGAAACGAGCTAAAAACAACGCCCAACGAGCTTGACGTGCATTAAGTCGTTTGGCAGAACGGATGTACTCAAGGTTCTTATGGTCAGTCCAAACGACAAAAGGAACGGTCGCCCCCTCCAACCACTGTCGCCATTCGCCTAGGGCTAAGCGGATGGCGAGCAGTTCGCGGTTACCCACATCATAGTTGCGTTCCGATGGCGACAGGCGATGAGAAAAATAAGCGCAAGGATGGACCTTATCGTCAGACTGGAAGCGCTGGGATAGAATGGCTCCCACGCCCACCTCTGAAGCGTCAACCTCGACAATGAATTGTTTAGTGACGTCATGAGTAACAAGGATAGGAGCGGACGTAAAACGCTTCTTGAGGAGATCAAAAGCTCCCTGGGCGGAACCGGACCACTTAAAGCACGTCTTGACAGAAGTAAGAGCTGTGAGAGGGGCAGCAACTTGACCGAAATTACGAATGAAACGCCGATAGAAATTAGCGAAACCTAGAAAGCGCTGCAACTCGACACGTGACCTTGGAACGGGCCAATCACTGACAGCCTGGACTTTAGCGGGATCCATCTGAATGCCTTCAGCGGAAATAACAGAACCGAGAAATGTGACAGAGGAGACATGAAAGGCGCACTTCTCAGCCTTCACGTAGAGACAATTCTCTAAAAGGTGTTGGAGTACACGTCGAACGTGCTGAACATGAATCTCGAGTTACGGTGAAAAAAATCAGGATATCGTCAAGGTAGACAAAAACAAAGATGTTCAGCATGTCTCTCAGTACATCATTAACTAATGCCTGAAAAACAGCTGGAGCATTAGCGAGACCGAACGGCAGAACCCGGTACACAAAATGCCCTAACGGAGTGTTAAACGCCGTTTTCCACTCGTCCCCCTCTCTGATGCGCACGAGATGGTAAGCGTTACGAAGGTCCAACTTAGTAAAGAACCTGGCTCCCTGCAGAATCTCGAAGGCTGACGACATAAGGGGAAGCGGATAACGATTCTTAACCGTTATGTCATTCAGCCCTCGATAATCCACGCAGGGGCGCAGAGTACCGTCCTTCTTCTTAACAAAAAAAAACCCCGCTCCGGCGGGAGAGGAAGAAGGCACTACGGTGCCGGCGTCGAGAGAAACAGACAAATAATCCTCGAGAGCCTTACTTTCGGGAGCCGACAGAGAGTATAGTCTACCCCGAGGGGGAGTGGTCCCCGGAAGGAGATCAATACTACAATCATACGACCGGTGAGGAGGAAGGGAGTTGGCTCTGGACCGACTGAAGACCGTGCGCAGATCATGATATTCCTCCGGCACTCCTGTCAAATCACCAGGTTCCTCCTGAGAAGAGGGGACAGAAGAAACAGGAGGGATAGCAGACATTAAACACTTCACATGACAAGAAACGTTCCAGGATAGGATAGAATTACTAGACCAATTAATAGAAGGATTATGACATACTAGCCAGGGATGACCCAAAACAACAGGTGTAAAAGGTGAACGAAAAATCAAAAAGGAAATGGTCTCACTGTGGTTACCAGATACTGTGAGGGTTAAAGGTAGTGTCTCATATCTGATACTGGGGAGAAGACTACCATCTAAGGCGAACATGGGCGTGGGCTTCCCTAACTGTCTGAGAGGAATGTCATGTTTCCGAGCCCATGCTTCGTCCATAAAACAACCCTCATCCCCAGAGTCTATCAAGGCACTGCATGAAGCAGCCGAACCGGTCCAGCGTAGATGGACCGACATGGTAGTACAGGATCTTGATGGAGAGACCTGAGTAGTAGCGCTCACCAGTAGCCCTCCGCTTACTGATGAGCTCTGGCTTTTACTGGACATGAATTGACAAAATGTCCAGCAGAACCGCAATAGAGGCAAAGGCGGTTGGTGATCCTCCGTTCCCTCTCCTTAGTCGAGATGCGAATACCTCCCAGCTGCATGGGCTCAGTCTCTGAGCCGGAGGGAGGAGATGGTTGCGATGCGGAGAGGGGGAACACCGTTAACGCGAGCTCTCTTCCACGAGCTCGGTGACGAAGATCTACCCGTCGTTCTATGCGGATGGCGAGTGCAATCAAAGAGTCCACACTGGAAGAAACCTCCCGGGAGAGAATCTCATCCTTAACCTCAGCGTGGAGTCCCTCCAGAAAACGAGCGAGCAACGCCGGCTCGTTCCAGTCACTAGAGGCAGCAAGAGTGCGAAACTCTATAGAGTAATCCGTTATGGATCGATCACCTTGACATAGGGAAGCCAGGGCCCTAGAAGCCTCCCTACCAAAAACTGAACGATCAAAAACCCGTATCATCTCCTCTTTAAAGTTCAGGTAATTGTTAGAACACTCAGCCCTTGCCTCCCAGATAGCTGTGCCCCACTCTCGAGCCCGACCAGTAAGGAGTGAAATGACGTAAGCAATCCGAGCTCTCTCTCTTGAGTATGTGTTGGGTTGGAGAGAGAACACAATATCACACTGGGTGAGAAAGGAGCGGCACTCAGTGGGCTGCCCAGAGTAACATGGTGGGTTATTAACCCTAGGTTCCGGAGACTCGGAAGACCAGGAAGTAGCTGGTGGCACGAGACGAAGACTCTGAAACTGTCCTGAGAGGTCGGAAACCTGAGCGGCCAGGGTCTCAACGGCATGACGAGCAGCAGACAATTCCTGCTCGTGTCTGCCGAGCATTGCTCCCTGGATCTCGACGGCAGTGTTAAGAGAATCCGTAGTCGCTGGGTCCATTCTTGGTCGGATCCTTCTGTTATGCTGGTGAATGAGGACCCAAAAGCGACTTAACGAAAACAGAGTCTTTATTCCAGTATAAGACAAAAGTAATAATCCTGGATATATCAAGGAGAAAACAAAACAGGAAAAACTGAAATCCACTCGTAGTTGCGAGGACTGACTGGAGACTCGACCATAGACTGCAGGTTGCTTCGGGAAGGCACCGACCGTAGCAGACTAAGACACCTGCTCATACGCAGCATCTGAAGGAGATAAAACACGACAGGGCGAGACAAGGACACAGAACAGCGAACATCATACAAGGATCCGACAAGGACAGAAGCGGAAAACAGAGGGAGAAATAGTGGCTCTAATCAGAGGGCAAAATAGGGGACAGGTGTGAAAAGAGTAAATGAGGAACAGCTGGGAGCAGGAACGGAACGATAAGGAGAGAGAGCGAGAGAGGGAGAGAGGGAGGGGAAGAGAGGGATAGAAAGAGGGAAAGAACCTAATAAGACCAGCAGAGGGAAACGAATAGAAGGGAAGCACAGAGACAAGACATGATAACCAATGACAAAACATGACAACAATAGTCATTTACAACATTAACAATCTCTACACTGTATTTCTGATCAATTTGATGTTATTTGAATGGACAAAAAATGTGTTTTTCTTTTCTTTCAAAAACAAGGACATTTCTATGTGACCCCAAACCTTTGAATGGGAGTGTACTTATACTGTATATTACCATTAGTATATAACCATAAGTATTTATATATTCCTGCTACCAGTCACTTTCCAGCCCTGTTTACTTTTCAGCCGCCTACACTGACACTCTTGCACATACACAACACTCACACTAACACACACACACACACTAACACTCAAACATACACACACTAACACTCAAACATACACACACACACACACTCACCACGACACAGGCACCCACAGTACTTATGCTGCTACGATATTGTTTACTATAGTTTTTTTATTTGTGTTATTATTATTTATTCTGCTACCAGCCACTTTCTCCTAATCACTACCGACATGTACAAACTGTATGTACCTCAACCACTCCAGTATCCCTGCACATTGTACATTTGGTACTGGCACCAACCTTGTATACAGCTTACATTCTCTAGTTATTATCTTCTTCTTCCCCTCTTATTTTTCCTGTCGTTTTTGTTCTAATATTTAGATATTGAATACTACACTGTTGGGAAGGGGTTCCAAGTTAAGCGTTTCACTGTACTTGTGCATGTGACAAATGCAACTTGAAACTTGTTATGCAACCAGTCTTTCCACAATTTAGTGTGGACGATGTGGAAACACAAGAACGTGTGTGTGTAAGTAAGTATCAGCTAACCACATCATACACTAGCAATCTGTCAGTCGATGACACAGTCGATGAGGTGGATACGCAACCATTGGTTGATGCATGCAACGTCTGAGCAGGGGAACGTGATCATTGTCACTTGGTCATGTTTACTTTTGGTTCATGTAGCTGAAAACAACTTATAAGTCATAGCTGAACAAATTCCATTCAAATGGCACACTGACCGCAGACATTTTGATTGGAGAACCAATCGTTCATGGGAACATTGTGACACAATGAAACATTAATAACCCAATCATAATGCAATTACTTTGAAGGTAATTTAAATGGGCAATCTGCAGTTAATACATCCATTTTGGGACTTATAAATGTAATTATATTTACCCATTGATTCTTGAAGAATATGCACTACATGAGCAAAAGTATGTGGACACCTGCTAGTCGAATATCTCCTTCCAAAATCATGGATATCAATATGGAGTTGGTCCCCCTTTTGCTGCTATAACAGGCTCCACTCTTCTGGGAAGGCTTTCCTCTAGATGTTGGGACATTGCTGTGGGGACTTGCTTCTATTCAGCAACAAGAGCATTAGTGAAGTTGGGCACTGATGTTGGGTGATTAGGCCTGGCTCGCAGTCTGCATTCCAATTCATCCCAAAGGTGTTCGATGGGGTTGTAGTCAGGGCTCTGTGCAGGCCAGTCAAGTTCTTCCACACTGATCTCGACAAACCATTTCTTTAAGGACCTCGCTTTGTGCACAGGGGGCATTGTCATGCTGAAACAGGAAAGGTCCTTCCCCAAACTGTTGCCACAAAGATGGAAGCACAGAATCGTCTAGAATGTCATTGTATGCTGTAGCGTTAAGATTTCCCTTCACTTGAAATAAGGGGCCTAGCCCGAACCGTGAAAACAGCCCCAGATATGTATTCCTCCTACACCAAACTTTACAGTTGGCTCTGTACATTGGGGCAGGTAGCACCCTCCTGTCATCCGCCAAACCCAGTGAGGCTGGTCGGCCATGGAAACCCATTTCATGACACTCCCGACGAACAATTCTAATGCTGACGGTGCTTCCAGAGGTAGTTTGGAACTTAGTAGCGAATGTTGCAAAGAGGACAGGTGATTTTTATGAGCTTCAGCACTCGGTCATCCCATTCTGTGAGCTTGTGTGGCCTACCACTTCGCGGCTTAGCCGCTGTTGCTCCTAGACATTTCCACTTCACAATAACACCACTTACAGTTGACCGAGCAGCTCTAGCAGTGCAGAAATTGGACGAACTGACTAGTTGGATAGGTTACAGTAGCCGTTGTGGCTGAAATAGCCAAATTCACAATTTGAAGAGGTGTCCACATTATTTTGTTTAAATAGTAAATGCCTCAATGAGCTTAGTTCAACTGTCGTACGCCATCAGAACCCAAAACACAAGCTTGTATTACTCCAATGTTTGTAAACAAAGTAAATGTAGCAAACACTATATAGCCTCAAAACATGGTTAAAACTCCAAATCAGTCCTTGCATCCATAGTGGTTACATTTCTCCAGCTCCATCCCAAAGCTTTTCCCCAAAACAGGGATTGTCAGTAAGAAAATGTTCTGTAGGTTAAGAAAGTGCATTACACATTAGAGAAAGTGAGATGGTTGTGTTACACTCTGCTAATTGCTAACACACATCTCATGATATCCCACCAACACACATTGAGATTTTGTGCTCCAGTCTCATGACTCCCACTGGACTCTGATCGAGGAGACACCATCTAATGGGAAGCACGCTTCAGATGGTGTTTATAGATTTAGCTATGTTAGCCAATGGGCGGTTGGAAGACGGTGCCGTCAATATTAGTGACCTTTGGACCTCTGTGTAACATTGGAGTAATTACATTTACATTTAAGTCATTTAGCAGACGCTCTTATCCAGAGCGACTTACAAATTGGTGCATTCACCTTATGACATCCAGTGGAACAGTCACTTTACAATAGTGCATCTAAATCTTAAAGGGGGGGGGGATACTTATCCTATCCTAGGTATTCCTTAAAGAGGTGGGGTTTCAGGTGTCTCCGGAAGGTGGTGATTGACTCCGCTGTCCTGGCGTCGTGAGGGAGTTTGTTCCACCATTGGGGGGCCAGAGCAGCGAACAGTTTTGACTGGGCTGAGCGGGAGCTGTACTTCCTCAGTGGTAGGGAGGTGAGCAGGCCAGAGGTGGATGAACGCAGTGCCCTTGTTTGGGTGTAGGGCCTGATCAGAGCCTGGAGGTACTGAGGTGCCGTTCCCCTCACAGCTCCGTAGGCAAGCACCATGGTCTTGTAGTGGATGCGAGCTTCAACTGGAAGCCAGTGGAGAGAACGGAGGAGCGGGGTGACGTGAGAGAACTTGGGAAGGTTGAACACCAGACGGGCTGCGGCGTTCTGGATGAGTTGAAGGGGTTTAATGGCACAGGCAGGGAGCCCAGCCAACAGCGAGTTGCAGTAATCCAGACGGGAGATGACAAGTGCCTGGATTAGGACCTGCGGCGCTTCCTGTGTGAGGCAGGGTCGTACTCTACGGATGTTGTAGAGCATGAACCTACAGGAACGGGCCACCGCCTTGATGTTGGTTGAGAATGACAGGGTGTTGTCCAGGATCACACCAAGGTTCTTAGCGCTCTGGGAGGAGGACACAATGGAGTTGTCAACCGTGATGGTGAGATCATGGAACGGGCAGTCCTTCCCCGGGAGGAAGAGCAGCTCCATCTTGCCGAGGTTCAGCTTGAGGTGGTGATCCGTCATCCACACTGATATGTCTGCCAGACATGCAGATGCGATTCGCCACCTGGTCATCAGAAGAGGGAAAGGAGAAGATTAGTTGTGTGTCGTCTGCATAGCAATGATAGGAGAGACCATGTGAGGTTATGACAGAGCCAAGTGACTTGGTGTATAGCGAGAATAGGAGAGGGCCTAGAACAGAGCCCTGGGGGACACCAGTGGTGAGAGCGCGTGGTGAGGAGACAGATTCTCGCCACGCCACCTGGTAGGAGCGACCTGTCAGGTAGGACGCAATCCAAGCGTGGGCCGCGCCGGAGATGCCCAACTCGGAGAGGGTAGAGAGGAGGATCTGATGGTTCACAGTATCGAAGGCAGCCGATAGATCTAGAAGGATGAGAGCAGAGGAGAGAGAGTTAGCTTTAGCAGTGCGGAGCGCCTCCGTGATACAGAGGAGAGCAGTCTCAGTTGAATGACTAGTCTTGAAACCTGACTGATTTGGATCAAGAAGGTCATTCAGAGAGAGATAGCGGGAGAGCTGGCCAAGGACGGCACGGTCAAGAGTTTTGGAGAGAAAAGAAAGAAGGGATACTGGTCTGTAATTGTTGACATCGGAGGGATCGAGTGTAGGTTTTTTCAGAAGGGATGCAACTCTCGCTCTCTTGAAGACAGAAGGGACGTAGCCAGCGGTCAGTGATGAGTTGATGAGCGAGGTGAGGTAAGGGAGAAGGTCTCCGGAAATGGTCTGGAGAAGAGGGGAGGGGATAGGGTCAAGCGGGCAGGTTGTTGGGCGGCCGGCCGTCACAAGACGCGAGATTTCATCTGGAGAGAGAGGGGAGAAAGAAGTCAGAGCACAGGGTAGGGCAGTGTGAGCAGAACCAGCGGTGTCGTTTGACTTAGCAAACGAGGATCGGATGTCGTCGACCTTCTTTTCAAAATGGTTGACGAAGTCGTCTGCAGAGAGGGAGGAGGGGGGGAGGGGGAGGAGGATTCAGGAGGGAGGAGAAGGTGGCAAAGAGCTTCCTAGGGTTAGAGGCAGATGTTTGGAATTTAGCGTGGTAGAAAGTGGCTTTAGCAGCAGAGACAGAGGAGGAAAATGTAGAGAGGAGGGAGTGAAAGGATGCCAGGTCCGCAGGGAGGCGAGTTTTCCTCCATTTCCGCTCGGCTGCCCGGAGCCCTGTTCTGTGAGCTCGCAATTAGTCATCGAGCCACGGAGCGGGAGGGGAGGACCGAGCCGGCCTGGAGGATAGGGGACATAGAGAGTCAAAGGATGCAGAGAGGGAGGAGAGGAGGGTTGAGGAGGCAGAATCAGGAGATAGGTTGGAGAAGGTTTGAGCGGAGGGAAGAGATGATAGGATGGAAGAGGAGAGAGTAGCGGGGGAGAGAGAGCGAAGGTTGGGACGGCGCGATACCATCCGAGTAGGGGCAGTGTGGGAGGTGTTGGATGAGAGCGAGAGGGAAAAGGATACAAGGTAGTGGTCGGAGACTTGGAGGGGAGTTGCAATGAGGTTAGTGGAAGAACAGCATCTAGTAAAGATGAGGTCGAGCGTATTGCCTGCCTTGTGAGTAGGGGGGGAAGGTGAGAGGGTGAGGTCAAAAGAGGAGTGGAAAGAAGGAGGCAGAGAGGAATGAGTCAAAGGTAGACATGGGGAGGTTAAAGTCGCCCAGAACTGTGAGAGGTGAGCCGTCCTCAGGAAAGGAGCTTATCAAGGCATCAAGCTCATTGATGAACTCTCCGAGGGAACCTGGAGGGCGATAAATGATAAGGATGTTAAGCTTGAAAGGGCTGGTAACTGTGACAGCATGGAATTCAAAGGAGGCGATAGACAGATGGGTAAGGGGAGAAAGAGAGAATGACCACTTGGGAGAGATGAGGATCCCGGTGCCACCACCCCGCTGACCAGAAGCTCTCGGGGTGTGCGAGAACACGTGGGCGGACGAAGAGAGAGCAGTAGGAGTAGCAGTGTTGTCTGTGGTGATCCATGTTTCCGTTAGTGCCAAGAAGTCGAGGGACTGGAGGGAGGCATAGGCTGAGATGAACTCTGCCTTGTTGACCGCAGATCGGCAATTCCAGAGGCTACCGGAGACCTGGAACTCCACGTGGGTGGTGCGCGCTGGGACCACCAGATTAGGGTGGCCGCGGTCACGCGGTGTGGAGCGTTTGTATGGTCTGTGCAGAGAGGAGAGAACAGGGATAAACAGACACATAGTTAACAGGCTACAGAAGAGGCTACGCTAATGCAAAGGAGATTGGAATGACAAGTGGACTACACGTCTCGAATGTTCAGAAAGTTAAGCTACGTAGCAAGAATCTTATTGACTAAAATGATTAAAATGATACAGTACTGCTGAAGTAGGCTAGCTGGCAGTGGGTGCGTTGTTGACACTACACTAATCAAGTCGTTCCGTTGAGTGTAATAGTTTCTACAGTGCTGCTATTCGGGGGCTAGCTGGCTAGCTAGTAGTGTTGTTTACGTTACGTTGCTTTAAAAAACGACAATAGCTGGCTAGCTAACCTAGAAAATCGCTCTATACTGTTATATCATGTGATTGAACTCATGCTCATAGTATATTATGGACAGCCTTTGAAACGTTAAAGGAAAAGCTAATAATATTCATCTCCATCACCACCCCAACATATATAAAAACTGTGCACTTCTATGTTTTCATGCACACCAGTGCATCGTGTGATTTTGACCAATTTTGAGAAGGCATTGCCTACTAATTGGTTGATGATGTTTTTGGAAAACCTTAGAGAAAGATAATGCCTACTCACAATTGGTCAAAATCACACGATGCACACCAGTGTCCTTGGAAACACTTGCCTTTTTTGACAGCAGAACATAGAAATGCACCATTTTTACATACAGTGGCAAGAAAAAAGTATGTGAACCCTTTGGAATTACCTGGACTTCTGCATACATTGGTCATCAAATTTGATTTGATCTTCATCTAAGTCACAACAACAGACAAACATAGTGTGCTTAAACTAATAACACACACATTATTGTATTTCTCTTGTCTATATTGAATACATAATTTAAACATTCACAGTGGAGGTTGGAAAAGGTATGTGAACCCCTAGGTTAATTACTTCTCCAAAAGCTAATTGGAGTCAGGAGTCAGCTAACCTGGAGCCCAATCAATGAGACGAGATTGGAGATGTTGGTTAGAGTTGCCTTCGTCCTCTAAAAAAACACTCCCAAAATGTGAGTTTGCTATTCACAAGAAGCATTGCCTGATGTGGAGAGGTAGGTAGCCTAGTGGTTAGAGCATTGTGCCAGTAACTGAAAGGTTGCTGGATTGAATCTCCGAGCTGACAAGGTAAAAATCTGTGGTTCTGCCCCTGAAAAAGGCAGGTAACACACTGTTCCCCGGTAGGCCGTCATTGTAAATAAGAATTTGTTCTTAACTGACTTGCCTTTTTAAAGAAATAAAATGTGAACCATGCCTCGAACAAAAGAGATCTAAGAATACCTAAGATTAAGAATTGTTGACTTGCATAAAGCTGGAAAGGGTTACAAAAGTATCTCTAAAAGCCTTCATGTTCATCAGTCTACGTTAAGACAAATGGTCGATTAAATGGAGACAGTTCAGCACTGTTGCTACTCTCACTAGGAGTGGCAGTCCTGCAAAGATGACTGCAAGAGCACAGCGCAGAATGCTCAATTAGATTAAGAAGAATCCTAGAGTGTCAGCTAAAGACTTACTTTGGAATATGCTAACATCTCTGTTGATCAGTCTACGATACGTAAAACACTAAACAAGAATGGTGTTCATGGGAGGACACCAAGGAAGAAGCCACTGCTGTCCATAAAAACATTGCGGCACGTCTGAAGTTTGCAAAAGTGCACATGGATTTTCCACAGCGCTACTGGCAAAATATTCTGTGGACAGATGAAAATAAGTTGAGTTGTTTACAAGGAACACACAACACGATGTGTGGAGAAAAAAAGTCACAGCACACCAACATCAAAACCTCATCCCAACTGTAAAGCATGGTGGAGGCAGCATCATTGTTTGGGGCTGTTTTGATGCCTCAGGGTCTGGACAGCTTGCTATCGTCGACGGAAAAATTAATTCCCAAGTTTATCAAGAATTTTGCAGGAGAATGTTATGCTGTCTGCCAATTGAAGCTCAACAGAAGATGGGTGATGCAACAGGACAACAACCCAAAACAGAAGTAAATCAACAACAGAATGGCTCAACAGAAGAATATATATCTTCTGGAGTGGCCTAGTCAGAGCCCTGACCTCAATCCGATTGAGATGCTGTGGCATGACCTCAAGAGAGCAGTTCACACCAGACATCACAAGAATATTGCTGAACAAACAGTTTTGTAAAGAGGAATGGTCCAAAATTCCTCCTGACTATTGTGCAGGTCTGATCTGCAACTATAGAAAACGTTTTGTTGAGGTTACTGCTACCAAAGGAGGGTCAACCAGTTATTAAATCCAAGGGTTAACATACTTTTTCACTCTGCTCTGAATGTTTACTCAGTGTGTTCAGTAAAGACATGAAAACGTACGATTGTTTGTGTGTTAGTTTAAGCAGACTGTTTGTCTATTGTTGTGACCGAGATGATGATCAGATCAAATGTTATGACCAATTTATGCAGAAATCCAGGTATTTCCAAAGGGTTCACATACTTTTTCTTGCCATTGTATGCTGGGGTGGCGCTGGAGATGATAAATATGAAGTTGAAACATTTAGAAATGTCCCTTTATTAACAAACAATGTCGACTAATGTCCTATTTATTAGAGATGGTCAGCTTGCCTCATGCTTTGCAGTGGTGTACTCATATTCATTGCCAATATTTTTGTCAGACCACTCGTGTCACACATTAACCTGATTACTAGGGACTTTATTGATGAGTCCAAAGGGGAGAATAGACTACAATAGGATTTACAGCCTTGGCAACAAGGTCTAGTCTGTCTGGAACTCACCCACTGAAGTGAGACTCATAGAATGCCATGAAGGGTTTCTTTGAACTTAGAATGCCCAATAATTTTATTTTTTGTTGATCTCATCAATCTACTTTAAAACGTGTTTTATAGAAATGTCACTTAAGGACTCATGAATGGGGAAATGACAGTTTATTGAAGGAAGTGAAAGGACGCTTCATGGGCCTCTCCTTACTCATTGGTGAGAATGAGGCAAGTTCTTCTTCTGGTGATGGTGAAGTGGTGTAGGATACTGAACAAAATAATGTAGATAAATAGATAATAGCAAATATAGATAATACTGATCATGCATAGCTCTACCTGTATGTTGTATGTCTCACCCTGGATGGCCTGAAGGTCACCCGGAGGATCCTTATTGGCCTCATCCTGGATGGCCTGAAGGTCACCCGGAGAATCCTCATTGGTCTCACCCTGGATGGCCTGAAGGTCACCCGGAGGATCCTTATTGGTCTCACCCTGGATGGCCTGAAGGTCACCCGGAGGATCCTTATTTTTCTCACCCTGGATGGCCTGAAGGTCACCCGGAGGATCCTTATTGGTCTCACCCTGGATGGCCTGAAGGTCACCCAGAGGATCCTTATTGGTCTCACTCTGGATGGTCTGAAGGTCACCCAGAGGATCCTTATTGGTCTCACCCTGGATGGTCTGAAGAGGAACATTACATTACATTTAAGTCATTTAGCAGACGCTCTTATCCAGAGCGACTTACAAATTGGAACGAGATCTACTTACCTTTTTGTTGAGACAGATCTTTGGAAGCTTCGTGGAGGAACTTAATATGTGAAAGGAGAGTTTTGAGGTGTCCCTTTTTAAAAGAGTCGAAAAGACAGGTCTCCCATTCAGCATTTTAATCAAGCCCAGCTTTGCTACAATATTTGTCACTGACTGCGATCAATGTGCTATCGTGAGAATTATTGTTGAAAGATCTCCACTTAAATTAAATAGATGAACTGTTGCTGTCGAAGTCATTCCAGTCTGCTGTTCCCACATGCTTCAAGAGGGCCACCATTGGTCCTGTTCCCAAGAAAGCTAAGGTAACTGAGCTAAACGACTACCGCCCCGTAGCACTCACTTCCGTCATCATGAAGTGCTTTGAGAGACTAGTCAAGGACCATATCACCTCCACCCTACCTGACACCCTAGACCCACTCCAATTTGCTTTACCGCACAAATAGGTCCACAGACGATGCAATCTCAATCACACTGCACACTGCCCTAACCCATCTGGACAAGAGGAATACCTATGTGAGAATGCTGTTCATCGACTACAGCTCGGCATTTAACACAATAGTACCCTCCAAGCTCGTCATCAAGCTCGAGACCCTGGGTCTCGACCCCGCCCTGTGCAACTGGGTACTGGACTTCCTGACGGGCCGCCCCCAGGTGGTGAGGGTAGGCAACAACATCTCCACCCCGCTGATCCTCAACACTGGGGCCCCACAAGGGTGCGTTCTGAGCCCTCTCCTGTACTCCCTGTTCACCCATGACTGCGTGGCCACACACGCCTCTAACTCAATCATCAAGTTTGCGGACGACACAATAGTGGTAGGCTTGATTACCAACAACGACGAGACGGCCTACAGGGAGGAGGTGAGGGCCCAGGTGTTAGGAAAATAACCTCACACTCAACGTCAACAAAACTAAGGAGATGATTGTGGATTCAGGAAACAGCAGAGGGAACACCCCCCTATCCACATCGATGGAACAGTAGTGGAGAGGGTAGCAAGTTTTAAGTTCCTCGGCATACACATCACAGACAAACTGAATTGGTCCACCCACACAGACAGCATCGTGAAGAAGGCGCAGCAGCGCCTCTTCAACCTCAGGAGGCTGAAGAAATCACTCATAAACTTCTACAGATGCACAATCGAGAGCATCCTGGCGGGCTGTATCACCGCCTGGTACGGCAACTGCTCCGCCCACAACCGTAAGGCTCTCCAGAGGGTAGTGAGGTCTGCACAACGCATCACCGGGGGCAAACTACCTGCCTCCAGGACACCTACACCACCCGATGTTACAGGAAGGTCATAAAGATCATCAAGGACAACAACCACCCGAGCCACTGCCTGTTCACCCCGCTATCCTCCAGAAGGCGAGGTCAGTACAGGTGCATCAAAGCTGGGACCGAGAGACTGAATAACAGCTTCTATCTCAAGGCCATCAGACTGTTAAACAGCCACCACTAACATTGAGTGGCTGCTGCCAAGGTTCGATCCCCGGGACCACCCATACGTAGAATGTATGCACACATGACTGTAAGTCGCTTTGGATAAAAGCGTCTGCTAAATGGCATATA